>NC_092717.1:212481589-212788334 GCF_047496885.1 Scyliorhinus torazame
ACAGCAAGAAGAGGAATATTTCCTGGGGTCTGTACCGAGGTCTGGACAACCTTCAGTGAACCCTTTAAAGATTGCCGATGACACTGCTAAATGCCTGGTGCAGCGAAATGGAGTACCGCACTGCTCAATAAAATGAAAGAAAACCCATCATCTGCACAGTGTGAGTTATTGAAGCTTGAATCAATTGATGCAGTCTGAAACTGTAGTGCTAAAATTTACAACCATGAAATATTAAGTATTTCCATAGATATTGTTGCAATGCATTTTGAAATTAATCTTACGGGAGACCACCTGCAAATATTGACTTGTTGCTGCTGACTGCCCATCATTTTCAAGACAGTCACGGCAACCTAAACAAAAAATTAATTCAGGATCATCTGATTATTCATAAGCCTAAAGATACAGTTTATAAATATAAAAAAGTACACAATACCCAAAACACCGCTCTTCCGATGACTTTGGCACCAGCTGCATCAAGGTTCATACTTCATAACCTTGTTGTCTATAGGAATTCCTTGGGCACCTGCTGCAATCCATGGAGAGCACTTTGAAAACTAATGCTGTCGAGAATACACTGGTATTTCCTGGCAGTACTGTACCTTGTATTAAGTAACAATGTTTACACCACACAATTGTCAGGCAATGAGCACCTCTGACAATATTGAATCCAACCACGTTTCCTTCATGTTCTTTTTTAAAAATAATCTTTATTAGTGTCACAAGTAGGCTTACATTAACACTGCAATGAAGTTGTGGTGATCTCTATGTGTGCATGTACACAAGGGGTTAATGTGTCATCAGTAGCACCACATGATCCCGAGAGGGCCGGACCAACAAAGGTATAAAGGCAGCCACATTGGGTCTCTTTCTCTCTTGGATGCACAGTGATCAAAGCAACAGCAGACTAGTTTTGATGGCCAGTGGAGTTACGTATAGTTACCATAGTTAGATCTTGTTAGATCTACCACCAGGTAACAAAACATGGTACCAGTCGAGTGGCTTTAACAGGACTAGTTAGATTAGGTTAGACAAAAAGAGAAGAAAAAGAGAAGACTGGACATTCGACTGTGGAAGACTTCGCAGCAAATGGATCCTCAACGACTAACTATGGGACTCATTGGACCTCTGGGGCAGCTGGAGACAACCAGTAATTTAAGCTATGACTGGAAAAGATTTGAACAGATATTCCAAATATTTATCACAGCTAATGGTTTAAGTACAGTCTCTAACGCAATGAAAATAGCACTACTACTATCAATAGGAAGGCATGAAGCTAGAGAAATCTATAATTGCTTTAATTACTTAGAAGGTGAAGACTACATCAAAATAGAAGTAATACTCAAAAATTTGATGGACACTGTAAGAGTCCGTCTGGTGAGATGCTGGAAAGATTTAACAATTGTCATAAATGCCAGAGAAACGGAGGGCCCATCACTGATTTTATTACAAATCTCAAGTTAATGCCACAAGGCTGTGATTATGCTGATTTCAGAGGCACTATGATAATGAATCAATTAATTTCTGGACTATCTGATAAAAATTTGAGGGAAGAACTATCACAACATAAGCATCTAACTCTAGAAACTGCTGTACAAAAATGCCTTGCTTATGAACAAAATAAAAATCAATATTGAGTCTACAAACACAGAATCATTATCTAAAAAACAAAATCGGTAAAAGAGGCGGCAATACTCACCACGAGGCAGAGGCAGGGTTTAAAGAGAAGAAGACAGAAGTTCTGAGCGGCAGCCATCTTGAGAAAGGAGCCGCACATGCGCAGTTGTGCAAAGAGCGCACAGTAAAGGCAACTCGAATTGCGCATGCGCAATCGAGTCCTACACGTGATGTCACGATCGTCATGACATCAGAGGACCAGGACCACGCCCACTTAAAAGGGAAATGAACAAAAAGAAATTTAAAGCTGCAAAACCCAATTTTCTTACCTCAAAAGACAGGACAATGCCCAAACTTACATCAGCAGTTGAAAGTAACTTTCACAACACCCTGAAACAAGCATCCAAAGTGAAGAGCATAATGAAAAATCCGAAACCAAAGAAGATGATTTGTTCATTGAACATGAAAAGAACAAGAACAACTCCGAAACAAAAAGGGATGATTTGTCTATCGAACAATACACACAATACTGCTCAGACATGGCTGAGTTATTCGGATATGCTGATCACAGCATCAGCAACAAGGTTGAAAAGCTCAACACTACTCTTCTCATGGTAGATGAATCCAATACCATGGCAGATCATCGATACATTGGATGACAGCAATACCCAAGATGAAGACGACGCCACACAGAGAGCACAGAACGACTCCGTTGAGAGAGCACAGATCTACTCTACAGCGAGAACACTGCATGACTCCACAAAGAGAGCGATAACAGACTCCACAGAGAGAGCGATGATAGACTCCACAGAGAGAGCGATGACAGACTCCACAGAGAGAGCGATGAAGGACTCCACAGAGCGAGCAATGAAAGACTACACAAAGAGAGCGACACAAGCCTCCACAAAGAGAGTGACGCAAGCCTCGACAGACAGCTCGGTGACACTCACAAATGGAAGCAAGCAAACACTCCATAGTGATCGCCATGCATGAAGAAGACTATGAAAGTCTACCTAGCTCATTTAACCAACAAGAAGACACTGAATGTCTCCCCACTGTATGTGAGACAAGTGACGAAGAAATCACAATTCTCATACAAGATGTGCAAGATCACAGCGAGACTGACATATCTCAGCTCAGCTGCACAGAAGGACTCAACAATCAGAGGACGGCTACTCATGAGTCCAGAGAGACCACGTCAAATGAAATTGTAAAGATTTTGACTCCAAAAGAGGAGCATCTAGAGTCCAGAGAGACCACATCAATAGAAATCCTTAAGATTTTGACTCCAGAAGAGGAGCACCAAGAGTCCAGAGAGACCACATTACTAGAAATCTTGAAGATTTTGACTCCAGAAGAGGAGCACCAAGAAACCAAAGGTGATTCAAATGAACCAGAAATAACTCCAGAAGAGGAGCACAAAGAGATCACAGATGATTCAAGTGAACCAGAAATGTCTCTGTAAGAGGAGCACCGAGGAATCAAAGCAGAGGAATCAAATCGTATTGGCCAGTGGCGCAATGGATAACGCGTCTGACTACGAATCAGGGGATTCCAGGTTCGACTCCTTGCTGGCTCGGACTTCAAACTTTTGGGGCAGCACGGTAGCCTTGTGGATAGCATAATTGCTTCACAGCTCCAGGGTCCCAGGTTCGATTCCGGCTTGGGTCACTGTCTGTGCGGAGTCTGTACATCCTCCCCGTGTGTGCGTGGGTTTCCTCCGGGTGCTCCGGTTTCCTCCCACAGTCCAAAGATGTGCAGGTTAGGTGGATTGGCCATGATAAATTGTGTCCAAAATTGCCCTTAGTGTTGGGTGGGGTTACTGGGTTATGGGGATAGGGTGGCGGTGTTGACCTTGGGTAGGGTGCTCTTTCCAAGAGCCAGTGCAGACTTGATGGGCTGAATGGCCTCCTTCTGCACTGTAAATTCTATTAAAAAAAAAAAAAATCCACCACTAATGACTGATGTCACCAACATCAATGCAACATCAGATCATTCTCACAATTCTCAAGAAGAAAGGCTCAATGTAGCAGATACCACAAAGGACACTGACACCAATAACTGTGACAATGACTCACATCATCCAAACGGAACAGTCATTGAGCACAGCAGTAACAACGAAAACAACATGCAGCGCAACAAGAGCAACAACAACAAAACAAAGTGCTGCAGAAACAAGAACGACAGCAACATCAAAAAACTACAAGCACAACAACAAAAACTACAAGAACAACAACAAAAACAAAAAGAAGCATAACAAAAACAGAAACAACAAGCATGGAGAAAACAACAGCAAGAACAACAACACCAAGAACGACAACGAAAACGACCAAGACAGAAACAACAACAATGAAACAACGACCTGTACAACATGGTACAACTCTGCACATGAAGGACAATGCCACAGCACACTGCGAAACAATGGCAAGAGTACAAACATGCCATGGCATGGCAACAAATCTCATGAATTCAAATTTGCTCCACAACAAACAAGCAAACCAACTGTCAAGAAAGATGACATACAGAATCAACACCACAAGCACAGGAAAATGTCCAGGTCAGACAACAAAGATGTAACACAGAATCGCTACCACAAGCATAGAAAAAAAAAGCATAAATCAGACTCGCAAATTTTTTAAAAAATTAAGACTGGACTCATAAATATTAATTGGCTTTGTATAATCGTCACGATCATCACAACTTGTACATAACATCATTTGTCTACCTATTGTACGCAAGCAAAAAAACAAAAACTTAAGAGACTAAATGTATTAACATTTGACGGATGAACTCATTGATTTTCTGTAATGCATTTGCAAGCTGCATCCATTATGTTTTCAATTTTCTTTACAACATACAGAAAATATGTAACATGAAAAAAAGGGGGATGTGGTGATCTCTATGTGTGCATGTACACAAGAGGTTAATGTGTCATCAGTAGCACCACATGATCACTGGAGGGCCGGACCAACAGGGGAATAAAACATAGCCACATTGGGGCTCTCTCTCTCTCTCTTGGGTGCACGGTGATCAAAGCAACAGCAGACTAGTTTAAATGGTCAGTGGAGTTACGTATAGTTATCATAGTTAGATCTTGTTAACCTTATCACTAGTATCAAAGTTAAAGTAAAGAACTCATGTGAATATTGTTGTAATTACTCAATAAACCTTTTGTTACTACTGGAAGAGTTTGAATCTTCTTCATCGGGATTCAGACTACCTCCTCACTAACCGAGGATTGAGTAGCACATGTTACCTACCACCAGGTAACAAAACAGAAGTTACTGTGAAAATTCCCTAGCCGCCACACTCCGGCGCCGGTTCGGCTACACAGATGGAGAATTCAGAATGTCCAATTCACCTAACAAGCATGTCTTTCGGGACTTGTGGAAGGAAACCAGAGCACCCGGAGGGGAAACGCGCAGATATGGGGAGAACATGCAGACTCCGCACAGACAGTGACCCAAGCCGGGAATCCAACCTGGGTCCCTGGTGCTGTGAAACAACAGTGCTAACCACTGTGCTACCGTGCCGCCAATAGGCACTGCCATTGCAGAATCCTCCACCATCAATATCCTGAGAGTTACCATTGACGAGAAACGTAACTGGACTAGCCATATAAAAACTCTGGTTACAAAACAGGTCAGAAGTCGAGTATCTCAACTCCTGACTCCACAAAGCCTTTCCACCATCTACAGGGTGAGGAGTGTGATGAAAAATTCTAACCAGTACGGTAGCGCAGTGGTCAGTACAGTTGCTAATCACTGTGTGGAGTCTGCACGTTCTCCCCATGTCTGCGTGGATTTCCTCCGCGTGCTCTGGTTTCTTCCTACAATCCAAAGATTTACAGGTTAGGTGGATTGGCTGTGCTAAATTGCCCTTAGTGTCCAAAAAGGTTAGGTGGGGTTGCTGGGTTCTGGGGATAGGGTGGAGGTGTGGACTTAGGTAGGGTGCTCTTTCCATGGGCTGGTGCAGACTCGATGGGCCGAATGGCCTCCTTCTGCACTGTAAATTCTATGATTCTAAACCTAACCCAAACTGTTCTGTGAACAGTCCAGAAGTTTGACACCATCCAGGAGAAAACAGCTGGTTGATTGACACCTCTTCACATAATTCTTATTATCTCTAACACCCAGAAGAACAAGGACAGGCCCATAGGACTACCGCAACCTGCAAGCTCCCCTCCAAGTCACATACCATCCTGACTTGGAACTATATTGCCGTTCCTTCACTGTCACTGTGTCAAAATGCCGGGAGTTCCTTCCTGACGGCACATGGACTGCAATGGTTCAAGAAGGTGGTCACTATCAGCTTCTCAAGGGCAATTAGGATGGGCAGTGCATGCTGGCTTCTACAGAAATGCTCTCATCCCATGAATGATTAAAAGAAATAAACTACGACAGGGTTCTGAGGAATGTGGAGGAACAGAGAGATCTTGGGGTTCATGTCCACAGATACCTGAAGGTTGCCACTCAAGTGGATAGAGTCGTGAAGAAGGCCAATAGTGTGTTAGCATTTATTAACAGGGGGCTTGAGTTTAAGAGCCGTGGGGTTATGCTGCAACTGTACATGACCCTGGTGAGACCACATTTGGAGTATTGTGTGCAGTTCTGGTCACCTCACTATAGGAAGCATTGGAAACGGTGCAAAGGAGATTTACCAGGATGCTGTCTGGTTTGGAGGATAGGTCTTATGAGGAAAGGTTGAGGGAGCTAGGGCTTTTCTCTTTGGAGCGGAGGAGGATGAGAGGCGACTTAATAGAGGTTGATAAGATGATGAGGGGGATAGATAGAGTGGACTTTCAGAGACTATTTCCTCGGGTGGATGTAGCTGTTACAAGGGGGCATAACTATTAGGTTCAGGGTGGGAGATATAGGAGGGATGCCAGAGATAGGTTCTTTGCGTAGAGAGTGGTTAGGGTGTGGAATGGACTGCCTGCTGTGATAGTGGAGTCGGACACTTTAGGAACTTTCAAGCGGTTGTTGGATAGGATATGGAGCACACCACATTGACAGGGAATGGGATAGCTTGATATTGGGTTTCGGATAAGGCTTGGCACAACATCGAGGGCCGAAGGGCCTGTTCTGTGCTGTCCTGTTCTATGTTCCATATGCAAACTTTCCTCTCACAGTTTCAGACATTACCTCAGCCATTTATTGTATTGTCAAGTGTTCTTGTCCAACTGTACGGAGTGGGATTTTCTCAATTATCATGAAAGAGAGCAGGATTTAATACCATTCAATTTAGGATGCTTCATCTTGTCATTTCTTTTGGGGGGCAGGCTTATTTAACTAATTGTAGCAAACCTGGCAGTAGGGAATTCGGACTGTGATTTGAATAGATAGATTGCATGTAAAAAGCTCTTGAAGAGCTACTGGTGTAAATCAAAGGGATCATAAAGTCTAAGAATGTAAGAAAATAAGAACTCGGAGAGCAGGAGTAGATAATTTAACCCCTCAGGCTTGCTCCAGTATTCAATACGAATGTGGCTGTTCGAATCTCGGTCTCATCTCCACCTTCCTGTCTGCTCCCCATAACCCTTCATCCTGTTACTAATTAAAAACCTATCTATCTCCTGCTTAAATTTATTTCTGGCATCCACTGCACTCTGTGATAGAGAATTCCATAGAGTCACAACCCTTTTAGTGAACTAATTCCTCCTCATTTGTGTTTTAAATCCGCCACCCCTTAGCCTAAAACTATGGCTTATCATTCTAGAACAAAGGGAAACATCTGATCTCCATCTATCCTATTAATCCCCTTTCGCATCTTACATACCTTAATTAGATCTCCATTCATTCTTCTAAACTCGAGCGAGTAGGCCCAAACTGCTCAATCTCTCTTCACATGACAAGTCCTTTGTCTCTGGAATAAATCTAGTCAAACTTCTCTGAACAGCAGTGTCAGGTTAGGCTTTAGTGCAAGTTGACTCTCACGGTCTTACACCCTGTGTGGCCTGAGGAACAGGCACTGCGACATAGAGTTCCAGGTAATTTACCCTTGCTGACCGCAGAAACTGATTGAACCTTTTGTGGCACCGAAGTGTAATGAATTTGAGAAATTAATATATTTGTTGTATGTTATATATGTTGCAGTAATGTTTTTAAAAGTCTGAGTTCAGGTAGCCAGTCTGTGTGTCTGCTAAGGCTGAAACTAAGATGTCATAAAAGTGAGATAATTATTAATTGTAAGAATTTATTTGCTTACCAAAGAGATGTCTAATGGAACTTTGTTACAATTGCTGGAGATTAGATAATTTGAGACATTGGGTGTGATTTTCCGGTTCTCCAGCCACGTGTTTCTCGGCCATGCACAATTCGCTAGCAGAGTGATTCAATCCTCCAGCTGATTGTCAATGGGATTTCCCATGTAGCCGGTTAAAATGGCTAACTCCCGATTAGAATGGCCAAACCCCGATTTAAAATGGCAAACGGAAGAAGCTGATGGGAAAATCAGCCAACAGGACTCAAACAGACAGCTGCAGGTAAAACAGTGTATTCGCCTCTGGGGAGGCCAGACAGAATTGATACCTGCAGCCATCAACACAACAACACACCAGCCATCTGAATACTAATTAGCAATCCCCGGGAACAATATGCTACAAATTAGACACACAAAGCCAACCCAGACTTTTCGGCGCCAGCAGGAGCTTACAAAAAGAGAGGTGAACGACCACCTCGAAACCGCCCATTGATCAAGGAATCGCTCCAGCATTGGAGAATATCGAACCAAGTGATTGGGACCAAGTCCAATCACTTGAAACCAGGCACAAGGTCCGCCCCGAAAGGCGGGAAGCCCCTGGGGACTATTAGAATAGAGTCCAAGTTCAAATCGACCCTTCTTCTCCTCTCCGCACCCTTCGAGACCCTTCTGCTGACCTTCTACAACAGCCGCAAGATCCGTACGTCTTACTCCAATGCTCGCTACGAGACTATCGACCTGTACCCGCTTTGAATCCCGCAGGCTCAGAATCCATACGAAAGGCCATTCGTTTCCCTGACCTGGTGGGCCATTTCCAAAGTTAAGTATTGGCCTGTTAGTTGTAGGAAGTAGCTTAGAAGTAGAATTAATGCATAAGTATTGATTACTGTATGTAATAAATGTGCATTGATTTAACTCTTACTAAGCGGTGTGTTGGATTATTGATCATTACTCGGACTTGAACCACGTGGTGGTATCAGAAAGATACCTGGCGACTCAAGAGCAAAGGTGATAGAACAAGAGCAATTAAACAAAGGCTAAAACGAGCAACACCCATCAAAACCACCGCACACCGCCGGGAAACCTGCTGGCGGCGATGCGCAGCCAGTGGGAAAAGTGAATCCTGACGACCAGAGAATTCCGGCCATTGTGTTTAGACTCAGAAAAGCCGGTCAAGGGATATCTGAGTGGGATAGAGATGATGTAATTCATGACGGGAGCCAGGTCTGGAGAAATAAGTTTGGGCTGACAAATATTGGTCTGACAAGATAGAAGGATTTTTAGGTTGCCCTTGAAAGGTTCTCACTCCAAAAAGTCTCTACAAGTCAAGTAAGCAAGTAAACTTGTTCTGTTAACTTTATTTATAAGTGGCAATTGAGCTGTATTGGGGTTAGAATATTTAAAGTGACGGTGTAAAGTGTAAGTTTGAGGTTTTCTTTGTGTTTAAGAACTGCTTAACTGACAATTGTAAAGCTACTTTCTTTGGTGTTAATGTGGCTAATTCTGTGTTTTAAATTTAAGTTTGTTCTAAAGTAAAAGATACCAATTGGTCAGTGTCATGTGAGAGTGCCTTTAAGAAATGGATGTTTATGCAATGTACCTTTAAGAAAATGCAGTGATGTCAGAGAGTGGGTGGTGCTGGGTTTTAGATCAGCCATTTTGGAAGTTTCAGTTTAAAAAAACAGCTTGTGTGTGTCTGTGTGTTTCCAGAGAAGTTTGTTTGAAAAGAGCTTGGGAGTGTCTGTGTTTGCAGGGAGCTGGATCTCTGCCATGAAAGACTATCTCTGGATCATTTGGGTGATTTAAACTCATAATAGTAAAGCCTTTAACCTGATGTGATTCTGTTTAAATGTGTTAAGTCTCTTGGCAGTTTGAAGGAACATTTTGAGGAATTATTTACTGTTGCAATATTTTCGGCGTTATCTTTGAAGTAAGGGGTGTTAAGAGATCCAATGTTTATTTAAGATGTTAGGTTGAGTTCATGGAATAAACATTGTTTT
Organism: Scyliorhinus torazame; assembly: GCF_047496885.1. Classification (NCBI taxonomy): domain Eukaryota; kingdom Metazoa; phylum Chordata; class Chondrichthyes; order Carcharhiniformes; family Scyliorhinidae; genus Scyliorhinus; species Scyliorhinus torazame. Next base: position 212,491,405 of record NC_092717.1, read on the forward strand.
GTGTTTAAAAACCCACGTGTCCATAATTGTAATCCCACACCTAGGGAAAAAGCCGCGTGCTAGGATAAGCAACAAATACATTAAAGAGAGAGGTTGGTTGAACTCCATGATACATTTTGGGGTTCTGAAAACGCCTTGCCCATAACAATTGGCAGACGTAAAGGGACACGTACAGTTGGAGGAGATGGATGAGGATAATGAGACAGAGCGTCATAGTCGAAGGCTTGGTGGGAATCTATTTAAATATGTCCAAGCATTGCCAAGGTTAGACGAGAAGGAAGTGGAAACCTTTTTCATTTCATTTGCGAAGGTAGCTAAACAAATGAAATGGCCACAGGACATGTGGGTGTTACTGATTCAAACAAAGCTAGTAGGTAGAGATAGTGAAGTGTTTGCATCACGACCGGAGGATGTATCTGGAACGTATGAGGAGGTGAAGAAATCCACCTTAAGTGCATATGAGCTAGTGCCTGAAGTTTACAGACAAAGGTTTAGAAATTTAAGGAAAGAATTTGGTCAAACATACATGGAATTTGAAAGGCTCAAACAGAGTAATTTTGATAAGTGGATAAGGGCTTTGAAAATAGACCAAACGTATGAAGCTCTCAGAGAAATTATACTTTTGGAGGAGTTTAAAAATTCAATTTCTGATGTAGTGAGAACTCATGTAGAAGAACAGAGGGTTAAAACTGCGAGATTAGCAGCGGAAATGGCAGATGATTATGAATTAGTTCATAAATCAAAGATTGGTTTCCGACATCAGTTTCAGCCGGTGAGGGATAGAAACTGGGGACATGAGAAATACTCAAATGGTAAAGGTAAAGATGATCTGATGGGAGACAATAAAGAGTGTACCTCAGATTAAAAAAGAAATCCAGGAGGGTGCAAAAGAAATGAAAAATTTCTGATGTTGTCACTGTAATAAACTAGGCCATGTAAAGTCACAGTGTTGGTGGTTGAAGAAAAGCACTGGGAAGGCTGATGTGGTAAAACAGGATAAGACAGTGGGGTTTGATAGAGTGGTGAAGGAAAGCCCAAGTGAAGCAAAGGAGGTGCAAACAATTGTACAGCCTGTTCAAGAAGTAATTGTTAAGAAGGTGCCAGATGTCTATAAAGAATGTACTTGTGTGGGTAAAGTTTTCTCGTGTATCAGGAGGAGCAGGTAAAGAAGTCACAATTTTAAGAGATACAGGGGCTAGTCAATCTTTAATGGTAAGAGATGAGGAATTATGTAGGTTGGGAAGAATGTTGCCAGAAAAGATGGTGATATGTGGAATTCAGGGTGAGAGGAGTAGCGTTCCATTATAAAAGGTAAGGTTGGAAAGTCCAGTGAAGAGTGGTGAAGTGGTAGTAGGAGTAATAGATAAACTATCTTTTCCAGGAATACAGTTTATCTTGGGTAATGATATAGCTGGATCGCAGATGGGAGTGATGCCTACTGTGGTTGATAAACCAGTGGAAAATCAGTCAACTGAAGAGTTGAAGGACAAATATTCTGGGATTTCTCCGGATTGTGTCGTAACAAGGTCGCAAAGTCACAAGTTAAGACAAGAGGAGAAATCAAAGCGTGAGGATGAAGTTGAAGTGCAATTATCAGAAACGATTTTTGATTAGATGGTTGAAAAAGAACAAGAACAGGTGGAGGATGAGGCGGATATTTTCAGTTCAGGAACATTGGCGGAGTTACAACAGAATGATGTAGAAATAAAACGGATATATCAGAAAGCATATACGGAAGAGGAATCTGAGTGTATACCAGGGTGTTATTACCGTAAAAATGATGTCTTGATGAGAAAATGGCGACCTGTACATATGCAGGCGGATAAAAAGTGGGCAGAAGTTCATCAAGTAGTATTGCCGGTAGGGTATAGAAAGAAGGTGTTGCGAGTTGCACATGAGGTACCAGTGGGAGGTCATTTGGGAATAAGGAAAACTCAAGCTAAAATCCAGAAACATTTTTATTGGCCTGAACTACATAAATATGTAGTTCAATTTTGTCAGTCATGTCACACATGTTAAGTGATAGGGAAACCTCAAGCAGCGATAAAACCAGCACCCTTAATACCCATTCCAGCATTTGAGGAACCTTTTACAAGGGTCCTAATCGATTGTGTAGGACCGCTTCCTAAAACAAAAAGTGGGAATCAATATCTTTTGACTGTAATGGATGTGGCTACTAGGTTTCCAAAGGCCATTCCAGTATGTAATATTACAGCTAAAAGGATTGTGGAGGAGTTACTTAAATTATTTACTAGATATGGACTACCCACAGAAATTCAATCGGATCAAGGATCAAATTTTACTTCAAAGTTATTCAAAGAAGTTATGGATAGCTTAGGAATAAACAATTTAAATCAACTGCCTACCATCCAGAATCGCCGGGAGCATTAGAAAGGTGGCATCAGACATTAAAGACAATGTTGAGGGCGTATTGTCAAGATTATCCAGAGGATTGGGATAAAGGAATTCCATTCGTATTGTTTGCAATTAGGGATGCACCAAATGAGTCAACCAAATTTAGTCCTTTTGAACTCATGTTTGGTCATGAGGTAAGAGGACCACATAAATTGGTTAAGGAAAAATTGGTGGGTGAGAAATCGGAAATTACACTATTGGATTACGTGTTAAATTTTAGGAAATGATTAAATAGAGCAGGTGAATTGGCTAGACAACATTTGAAAGTTGCACAAAATGTGATGAAATGGGTAGCGGACAAGAAATCCAAAGTTCGTAGCTTTGCCAGTGGGGATAAAGTTTTAGTGTTGTTACCAGTGGTAGGGGAGCCTTTAAAAGCTAGGTTTTGTGGACCGTATCAGATTGAAAGGAAATTAAGTGAGGTGAATTATGTGGTAAAAACACCAGATAGAAGGAAGACTCACCGAGTGTGTCATGTGAATATGCTTAAAAGGTACTTTGAAAGGGAAGGAGAGAAAAAGGAGGTTTTAATGATTCTAACTCAAAGTGACAAACCAAATCCAGATGACTGTGAATTTGACATACCTCAAATTAAATTGGAAAATGAGGATGTTCTGAAAAATTGGGATGAATTGTTAAGTTACCTTCCAGAGGAAAAACAAACTGACCTGAAAGAGTTATTGATATCACATGGGCAAGTTTGTAGAGATAAATTGGGAAGTACTAATATGACTATACATGATGTCGATATGGGAAATGCTGTTCCTATCAAACAACATCCATATAGACTTAATCCTTTAAAATTGGCACAGGTTAACAGAGAGATTGAGAGTATGCTGAAGAATGGCATAATTGAAGTGGGTTGCAGCCAATGGAGCTCATCCATAGTGATGGTACCTAAACCAGATGGTACCCAACAGTTGTGTGTGGACTATAGAAAGGTGAATGCAGTTACAAGAACGGACTCTTATCCTGTCCAACCATTGAAGGATTGCATGGAGAAAGTGGGACAATCTGCTTTTATTTCCAACTTCCAGACATGGAAAGAACATTTAAAACATCGTCTGGAGTTCTTCGATCAACTTCATGCGACGGGTTTGGTGATGAATCTAGCCGAAAGTGAATTTGGAGAAGCCCGAATCACTTTCCTTGAGGAGTTTCCAATACCCTCGAGACGAAGGGAGGTAATGCGATCTCTTAACATGAATGAATTTGATCAAACCTTTGTGCAGAAGTTTTGTGGCGTGATTACTCCACTGATGGAATTGCCGGAGAAACGGAAACATTTCAATGGACAGCGGACTTTCAACAGGCATTTGACTGCCTGAAAGCTGTGGTAACCAATGTTCCTGTATTGGAGAATTGCAAGGGGCTCTGTGGTCAGATTGAACTAAATTATCTGATTCTGAAGAGAAATGCCGAGGAGTAGAGGAATGGATGGATCGTGCAGAGACTTTGTTCAAAGAGACTGTCAATCAAGAAGGATTTCGGTTGGAGGAAGCAGCACAAAGAAAAATGGACTATATTATTATACCTGGTTGAGTGTGTTGTTTTCTTTAAATGAAAATGTACATTTACTGTATGCATTTCTTAATGGATGGTGCAAAAATGAAAAATGAAACCATCTTGAAGTTGATGGTTTTTTTTTCCTGGGGGGAGGTGTCATGTGAGAGTGCCTTTAAGAAATGGATGTTTACGCACTGTACCTGTAAGAAAATGCAGTGCTGTCAGAGTGTGGGTGGAGCTGGGTTTTAGATCAGCCATTTTGGAAGTTTCAGTTTAAAAAAACAGCTTGTGTGTGTCTGTGTGTTTCCAGAGAGCTGCAGTTTGTTTGAAAAGAGCTTGGGAGTGTCTGTGTTTGCAGGGAGCTGGATCTCTGCCATGAAAGACTATCTCTGGATCATTTGGGTGATTTAAACTCATAATAGTTAAGCCTTTAACCTGATGTGATTCTATTTGAAGGTGTTAAGTCTCTTGGAAGTTTGAAGGAACATTTTGAGGAATTATTTACTGTTGCAATATTTTCAGCGTTATCTTTGAAGTAAGGGGTGTTAAGAGATCCAATGTTTATTTAAGATGTTAAGTTGAGTTCATGGAATAAACATTGTTTTGTGTTTAAAAACCCACGTGCCCATAATTGTAATCCCACATCTAGGGAACAAACCGTGTGCTCGGAAAAGCAACAAATACATTAAAGGGAGATGTTGGTTGAATTCCATGATACATTTTGGGGTTCTGAAAACCCCTCGCCCAGAACAGTCAGCGTCATCGCTTTTGGGGTGAAGTATCCTTTCCTCGCAGCTTTACAAATTAAAAAAACAAGTGTTTACTCTTCTTGTCTGGTATCCTAACAAATGTTGGGGTCTGGACTAGGGCCTTAACAGAGCCACAAAACATACCACGTCTTGCACACCACCACGTCATGCCCACTGACCTGGGCAGCAACATCTGCCTGAGGCTATGTGGTCAGATGGGTGGCCTTCTCTTACCATCCCTGGACATGAGAATTAACCAACCTGCACTGACCTCCTCCACCAGTTTATAAGTTAGTAAGGTTTAGATGGCCCACTCCTGCTCCTAATTTATATGTTTGTATATGGAAAACAAAGCAATGCTGGCGAAATGCGTGTCAATGAGGGGAAGAAGCAGGTCCTCCTGTGGATGCTGAACTGGCAGCAGCTGCTGCATGAGTTGGCCAATGTCTGCCAGCCCAGGGCCACCTCCAAAGAAGTCAGGTGTCAAGCGCATCCTGTCTTTTTGGGGGCTGGTGACCATACTCAATACAACAGGCTTTTAAGGTCTGCCTATTGTGTGCCTAGGACAGCATGGCCAGTAGCCCAGAAGAAAATGGCACTTCGTAGCTGCCATCTGCCCTACAGTCCAGCGCATTATGATGAAGCAGAGGAGATACGGTGATCTGTTGTTCAGACCTGTGTTCAGGTAGCCACATGTCTGCCATCCATAGCACGTTCCCTTTGGGAAATCCAATAGTGTCATGATATTAGCAAGCTGTGATTTGTTCTTGTTGCTAATAAATTCGGAAGGAGATGAATACATTTGCCCCCCACTTAGTAAACATAAAGCGAGTGCATGGGCTGATACCTCAGATGATGATCTGTTAACCCGGAAGGAAATGGAGGCAGACAGGTTGTGTCCTTAGGTTAGATGGTGTGAGGTTATAGATGAAAATGAAATGAAATGAAAATCGCTTATTGTCACAAGTAGGCTTCAATAAAGTTACTGTGAAAAGGCCCTAGTCACCACATTCCGGCGCCTGTTCGGGGAGGCTGTTACGGGAATTGAACCGTGCTGCTGGCCTGGCTTGGTCTGCTTTCAAAGCCAGCAATTTAGCCCTGTGCTAAACAGCACAGTTTTGCATCTGTTTTTGCTTTGGACGAGAGCCCATAAAGAAAATTCTTAGAAATCATTGGCAGCTAAAGGTATAAGAGGACAATGGATAGCATAAGGATTAATGTGCGGCTTTTAGCCTGATGCCTGTTGAAATCTTGAAATTTATGACTTTATACACATTATGTAATAAAATTGGGGCACTTTCAAACTGAACCCCATCATTATCCTTAAATTTCCAACCTGATGCACAACTCCATAAGCATCCTTTATACTGCTGTCACTCCTCCTGAGTTGGTCTACATGGTAAGAGTCTCTTTGTAACGTCTGCTTTTCTTCTTTTGAAACTCCTTAAATTGTTTTAATTATAGTGAGCTGTCTGATGATTTTTCCATACCCTCCAGATGTTTTTTGTTTGAACAGAAACATTCCAATCATGTTCTGATGCTAAAAGAAAATCTTACAGAAGAATCTTAATGTGCACTGCAAGTGAGCAAGTGGAGCACATAGAATCCCGCAGTACAGATGAGGTCCAAATAGGATCAATAGGATGGGAATAGAGGGATACGGACCCAGGAAGTGTAGAAGATTATAGTTTAGTCGGGCAGCATGGTCGGCACGGGCTTGGAGGGCCGAAGGGCCTGTTCCTGTGCTGTACATTTCTTTGTTCTTTGTTCTTTGTTCTTGTTCAAAGATCTGCAGGTTGGTTGGATTGGCCATGCCAAATTGTTCTTTAGTGTCCTAAAGGTTAGGTGGGGTTACTGGGTTACAGGAATAGGGTGTAGGCTTGGGCTTAAGTAGGGTGCTCTATGGCAGCGCAGTGGGTTGGCCCTGCTGCCTCATGGCACCGAAGTCCCAGGTTCGATCCCGGCTCTGGGTCACTGTCCGTGTGGAGTTTGCACATTCTCCCGTGTTTGCGTGGGTTTCATCCCCACAACCCAAAGATGTGCAGGGTAGGTGGATTGGCCACACTAAATTGCCCATTAATTGGAAAAAATGAATTGGGTACTCTAAATTTATAAAACAAAAAGTAGGGTGCTCTTTCCAGGGGCAGGTGCAGGCTAGATGGGCTGAATGGCCTACTGCTGCACTGCAAATTCTGAGTTCTATGAGGGAATTCAGCCCATTGAGTCTGCACCGTCCACCGAAAGAGCACCCTACTTAGGCCCATTCCCCTGCCCTATCCGCATAACCCCACACATTGATCATGGCCAATTCACCTAACCTGCATGTCTTTGGATGTGGGAGGAAACGGGAGCACATGGAGGAAACCCACACAGACATGCGGAGAATGTGCAAACTCCACACAGACAGTTACCAAAGACCGGAATCAAACCCGGGCCCCTGGTGTGGTGAGGCAGCAGTGCTAACCATTGTTAATGAAGAGAAATTGGGTGCTGCTGTATACGAGCATTTATATGTATTGAGGGCTCATTTAAATATCACAATTAAAATGTTGCTTTGTAGTGAAAAGCCATTCTGCCAGCTGGGAAATATCACTTGGGAGGTGTGCACATGGATTGAAATAATAACCAATTTAACCCCCATATGTGATTAAAAGGAGACCCACCACTCTAGGTTTACCTTCGCTTCTGTCCACCAGTAACAAGCACCTCTACTCCTATCAATGGAACTATAAACTTAACTGTTCTTGACATTAATCTGGACCCAACCTACCTTGAATAAAGCACCACTGTTCACCTTCTGCTGCATACTTTGTTGATGGGTGCTTTCCAAGTGTCAGGTGGTGTTCAGAGCATTCTGCCCATTATTGAAATGAATGAACTTACTCTGTGATCCAGCAGTGACAACAACATAACATGAATAGGATGGGAATAGAGGGATATGGACCCTGGAAGTGTAGAAGATTTTAGTTTAATTGGGCAGCATGGTCGGCGCAGGCTTTAAGGGCCGAAGGGCCTGTTCCTGTGCTGTACTTTTCTTTGTTCTTTGTTCTTTGAAGTGAGGACATAAAGGCAGCATGGTGGTTATCACTATGGCTTCACAGCGCCAAAGTCCCAGATTCGATTCATAGAATTTTTCATAGAATTTACAGTGCAGAAGGAGGCCATTTGGCCCATCGAGTCTGCACCGGCTCTTGGAAAGAGCACCCTACCCAAGGTCAACACCTCCATCCTATCCCCATAACCCAGTAACCCCACCCAACACTAAGGGCAATTTTGGACACTAAGGGCAATTTATCATGGCCAATCCACCTAACCTGCACATCTTTGGACTGTGGGAGGAAACCGGAGCACCCGGAGGAAACCCACGCAGACACGGGGAGGACGTGCAGACTCCGCACAGACAGTGACCCAAGCCGGAATCGAACCTGGGACCCTGGAGCTGTGAAGCAATTGTGCTATCCACAATGCTACCGTGCTGCCCCTTGCAGATCATCTGTGGCATTGCTCACACTGTCACATTGTTTCAAGGAGGGAAGTACAAAATTCTCCTGATTCTATTCAATATTATTATTATTATTAATGGTACAGTGAAAAAAAATAGGCTGCATTTCAAGTAGAATTTCTACAAATGGAGTGAATGAATTCTTTCTTTGTGATAGGCTAAACTCTTTTTTTTAAATGTTCACTTACAGGCGTTTAGACAAACCTTTGTTTCAGGACTGCAGAGAGCACTTTACTGCTGTTTAGGGGTTGTACACAAACTTTTTGGAGGTGTTAAATCTTAAGCCCGTAAACAATTTAAGGAATATCAATTCTACAAAGAACAATTAATTTGCTCAAAGAACTGCGATGATAATGAACAAAAACAGTCCAATACTTTGAGATGTTTAAAGTGCTGAGTTCGACAAAAGCATTCGACAGGTTAAACCTTGTCATGGAATCATAGAATTTACAGTGCAGAAGGATGCCAGTTGGCCCATCGAGTCTGCTCCGGCCCTTGGAAAGAGAACCCTCTTTAAGATTAAGCCCACACCTTCACCCTGTAACCCAATAACCCCATCTAACCTTATGGACACGAAGGGCAATTTAGCACGGCCAATCCACCTAAACTGCACATCTTTGGACTCTGAGGAATAGGGAGTATCTGGAGGAAACCCACGCAGACATGGGAAGAAAGTGCAACTCTAGCAGACAGTCGCCCGAGGCTGGAATTGAACCCGGGTCCCTGGAGCTGTGAGGCAGCAGTGCTAACCACTGTGCCACTGTTACTAAAACCTTTTTATCTTATTACTAAACCTTGCAGATCATCTGTGGCATTGCTCACACTGTCACATTGTTTCAAGGAGGGAAGTACAAAATTCTCCTGAGAATAATCCCAAAGAAAGCTGTAAGAAATTACTCCAGACACACACAAGTAATTATGTTTTGACTGTTTTAATGTTCCTTAATTACTGCCAATAGCTAATTCGATACCACATTACACAAATTTCTGCATGAATTACGGAGGAGTAGGTCTTTGCTTTTACATTTTTCTTTGTCAAATATATCTGCAAAATGCCTCGTGGTACTGAAATTTTCGATTTGATTATGTATGTTTAAATACGGACTTTTATTCGCAACATCTGTCCGAACATGTATAATGCTACAATCCCTCCATTGTATGCTACTGTATCAATGTAATTTAAAAAAAATTAATTTACTGAATGTGGGCATTTATTGCCCATCCCTCGTGGCCCCTCAGAAGTTGGTGGTGAGGGGCCTTCTTGAACCACTGCTGTCCCTGAGGTGTAGGTACACCCACAGTGCTGTTAGGGAGGGTGTTCCAGGATTTTGTCCCAGCGACAGTGAAGGAACGGCGATATATTTCCAAGTCAGCGTGGTGAGTGACTTGGAGGGGAACCTCCAGGTGGTGTAGTTCCCAGATATCTGCTGCTCTTGTCTAGATCCATCTAGATGGTAGCAGTCAAGGGTTTGGAAGGTGCAGTCTAAGGAACCTTGGCGAGTTACTGCAGTGCATGTTATAGCTGGTACACACTGTTGTCACTGTTCATCTGTGGTGGGAGGGTTTGAAAGTTTGTGAAAGGAGGAGCAATCAAGTAGACTGCTTTGTCCTGGATGGTGTCAAGCTTCTCGAGTGTTGTTAGAGCTGCACTCATCCAGGCCAGTGGGGTGAATTCCATACACTCCTGACTTGTGCATTGTAGATGGTGGACAGGCTTTGGGGAGGGGGTGTCAGGAGGTGAGTTACTCACCCTAGAATTTCGAGCCTTTGACCTGCCATGGTAGCCACAGTATTAATATGGCTAGTCCAGTTCAGTTTCTGATCAATGATAACCCTCAGGATGTTGATAGTGGGGGATTCAGTGATGAACATAGAACGATACAGCGCAGTACAGGCCCTTCGGCCCACGATGTTGCACCGAAACAAAAGCCATCTAACCTACACTATGCCATTATCATGGTGATGGTGGTGTCATTGAATGTCAAGGGGTGATGGTTTGATCCTCTCTTCTGGAGAATGGCCATTTTCTGGCACTTGTGTGGCGCAAATGTAACTTGTCAGCCCAAGCCTGGATATTGTTCATGTCTTGCTGCATTTGAACATGGACTGCTTCATTATCTGAGACGTCGCAAATGGTGCTGAACATTGTGCAGTCATCTGCAAACAACCCCACTTCTGAACTTGTGATGGAAGCAAAGTCATTGATGAAGCAGCTGAAGATGGTTGGGCTTGGGATACTACCACGATGAACTCCTGCAGTGAAGTCCGAGAGCTGAGATGATTGACCTCCAACTGACACAACCAATTTCCTTTGTGCGAGGTATGACTCCGGCCAGCGGAGAGTTTTCCCCTGAATTCCATTGACTCCAGTTTCGATAGGGCTCCTTGACACCATACTCGGTCAAATGCTGCCTTGATGTCAAGGGCTGTCACTCTCGCCTCCAGGTTTAATCTCTTTTGTCCATGTTTGAACTAAGGTTGTAATGCCTGGTAGCACATTGGTTAGCACTGTCGCTTCACAGCACCAGGGTCCCAGGTTCGATTCCCGGCTTGGATCACTGTCTGTGTGGAGTCTGCACGTTCTCCTTGTGTCTACACGGGATTCCTCCGGGTGCTCCGGTTTCCTCCCACAAGTCCCGAAAGATGTGCTGGACATTCTGAAATCTCCCTCTGTGTACCGGAAAAGCGTCCGGAATGTGTCGACTAGGGTTTTTTCACAGTAACTTCATTGCAGTGTAAGTAAGTAAGCCTACTTGTGACAATAAAGATGTTTTTAAGGAGCTGAGTGACCCTGACGGGACCCAAAATGATTGTTTTTGTGTTCTTGGATTAAAGAAAGAAAAGAAATGCAGTCATTCTAACTATTTACAACGTATCAAAAGAATATAAAGAACTACTTTTTTTGCATTTGGCAACATTGTCCTCAGTGTATTTGTGTTCTTACTACACTTGCTGACTGTTCGTGGGAGATCGGTTCCCTCGTTACTATCATTTTTGCTTTTCGTTTTATCTCAGAGAAAATCACAATTTACTATGTTTGTAATGTTTTATTCAAAAATAGGGGCTGGTTTAGCACAGTGGGCTAAATAGCTGGCTTGCAATGTAGAACAATGCCAGCAGCGCGGGTTCAATTCCCAAACAGGTGCCGGAATGTGGCGACTAGGGGCTTTTCACAGTAACTTCATTGATGCCTACCTGTGACAATAAGCGATTTTTATTATTATTAAAAAACAACTTAAGATGTACTTGAAGTCCATTTAATGGCCATCCAATATCTGAATTCCTTTGGATGTGAACATGTATGTATTTATCCCCTGGCCTCCAATCACTTAGGCCCCCAATCTCCGATTCCTCACCCATGTTTGGAGCCCGCCCCCGGGATCAATGTTTGGTTTTCCAGCCCCCAGTTTGGGGCTTGAACTGTCTAGGCCCTTGTGGCCTCTTCTCCTGTGCTCCCCACCTAACTGGAGGCCAAGCCTGTCAATCAGGCTGACTTCAGTATGGGGGGAACGTGTCAGTGACGCCACAACCAGTCTTTGGAATTACGAGTCGACAACTCAATGACTATGTGCTACTAGGCCCTCCCCCACCCTTACCCCTAACCCCCGCCCCCCGAAAGACATCAATGACCCAATTTGGTTTTCATGACAATGCACCTGCTCTCTTGACCACTTTTGTTTCAGATGCCATGATTTCCGATTCCCGCTTGTCTTTGCGGAGTTTGCATGTTCTCCCCACTCTGCGTGGGTTTCCTCCGGGTGCTCTGTTTTCCTCCCACAAGTCCCGAATGATATGCTTGATAGATGAATTGGACATTCTGAATTATCCCTCCGTGTATGCGAACAGGCGCCGGAGTGTGGCGATTGGGGGATTTTCACAGTAACTTCATTGCATTGCTAATGTAAGCCTAATTGTGACACTAATAAAGATTATCATTGTTCGATTACTATTATTAATGGAGAGATTTATTAAACTCAGTTTCACAATTTGCTGCAGTAAGACTTGAACTCTTGAATTGAGGGACTTAAACTTCACCAGACGATGGTCATGGTTGTTAAATTCATAGGTTTCCACTACGGATTGGTGCAAAATCATTTAATGGCTAGTCTTGTTGCCAATCTTATAAGAAGAAAAAGAATCTTTGGGTTCTATGCACTGTTGGAACTCTTGTCTCTTCGCTAAGCTCAATGCCTCTGGAAACTCTTTCCATTAGAGACTCATCCCTCTCATGGAAACACTTTTAAATCAACATTTCAAACACATTTGATGCTGTTGGACCTGAAGGTTTAATGATTTTTTTGTGTGAAGTCGGTGTCATTGAAGTATTTATCATATCAGACCCTTACTTGCAGGAGAAAACCCGTTGTTTAGCTGAGAATTCAATATAATACATTGAAAGGACTTTTAAAAAAAGCTATGGACCCCATATTGATTGTCTGTTTTTTTTCAACCACTTTGAATAATCATTTTCATCCATGTTTGTTGCTTGTTGATGTTTCCTGCCAACTCATTTTTAATTAGTTTCTATTTAATTTGAGCCAATCAGGTGCCTGAAGCATAGTTTGCATCATAAACGTGATGCCCACAATGTGAAGACAAAAAATGTTATTTTAGGACAGCTATTATCTTTTATCGGTGTCACAAGTAGGCTTACCTTAACATTGCAATGAAGTTACTGTGAAAAGCCACTAGTCGCCACACTATGACGCCTGTTTGGGTACACTGCGGGGGAATTCAGAATGTCCAATTTACCTAACAAGCACGTCTTTCGGGACATGTGGGAGGAAACCGGAGCACCCGGAGGAAAGCCACGTAGACACGGAGAGAATGTGCAGACTCAGCACAGTAAGTGACCCAAGCCGGTAATCGAACCCGGTCCCTGGCGCTGTGAAGCAACAGTGCTAACCACTTGTGGGTATCTTAGTGTTAAGTCTGAAGTAGGGTCAAGGTATACTCTAGTGTAAGGATTTGTAAAATGTTTGGAAAAGATCCCCCCAATTGTCAGTTCCTTGAAAATTAATATCACAGTATCACAGAATTGTTAATGTGCAAAAGCAGCCCGGTAGCACAGTGGTTCGCACAGTTGCTTCACAGCTCCAGAGTCCCAGGTTCGATTCCCAGCTGAGTCACTGTCTGTGCAGAGTCTGCACGTTCTCCCCGTGTGCGTGGGTTTCCTCCGGGTGCTCCAGTTTCCTCCCACAGTCCAAAGATGTGCGGGTTAGGTGGGTTGGCCATTCTAAATTGCCTTTAGTGTCCAAAAAATGTTAAGTGGGGGTTACTGGGTTACGGGGATAGGGTAGATATGTGGGATTCAGTAGGGTGCTCTTTGTAAGGGCTGATGCAGACTCGATGGGCCGAATGGCCTCCTTCTGCACTGTAAACTCTATAATTCTATAAAAGGAGGCCATTTGGCCCATCATGTCTGCACTGGCTCTCCAAACGACCATCATGACTTAGCGCCATTCTCATGAGTTTTCACTGCAACCCTGCACATTGTTTCTATTCAGCACGGTAGCATTGTGGATAGCACAATTGCTTCACAGCTCCAGGGTCCCAGGTTCGATTCCCGGCTTGGGTCACTGTCTGTGCGGAGTCTGCACGTTCTCCCCGTGTGTGCGTGGTTTTCCTCCAGGTGCTCCGGTTTCCTCCCACAGTCCAAACATGTGCGGGTTAGGTGGATTGGCCATGCTAAATAGTCCATAGTGTCCAAAATTGCCCTTATTGTTGGGTGGGGTTACTGGGTTATGGGGATAGGGTGGAGGTGTGGACCTTGGGTAGGGTGCTCTTTCCAAGAGCCGGTGCAGACGCGATGGGCCGAATGGCCTCCTTCTGCACTGTAAATTCTATGAAATTCTATTCAAATAATCATCCAATGCCAATCCAGCTAATGGTAAAACTACAAAAGTATAATGGTTCATGGGAACCAATGCAACAGGCAAGCATGTGTTGAGAAGGTAAAGGTTAATAGAATGAACAGGCAGAGCCAGACTAAAGACTATGGAGGGGAAAAGAAATTTAAAGAATCAAAATGTAAGGTGATTGTGGGAGTGAAAATTGGAGATGAGGCTGAATGTCATCAGAGATTGGTAAAGGAGTTCAGAATGTGTGAAACGTGTAGTGCGCAATAAAATCCTGCAAGGGAAAGACAAATCAGTCGGACATATTTAAAACCCTTGTACCTACCTTATTCCAAATACTGCGTGCATGTATGAGCTGACGGCACAAATAGAGAGGGATTGCTGAGACATGGTTGCAGGAGGACCGGGACTGGAAGTTGAATGTCCAAGGGCACTCAGTATTCCAAAAGGATAGACAGGATGGAACAGGAGGTGGAGTTGCTTTATTGGTTAAAGATGACATCAGGGCTGTTTTAAGAAATTATATTGGCATTAAGGGCCAAAATGTTGAATCGATCTACGTGTAAATAAAAAACAAGGGAAAAACTGTTTGTTAGGAATAATTTACAGGCCACTGAGCAATACTTCCAAGGTGGGACATAGTATAAATCAAGAAATAATGTGGATTTCTGAGAAGGGCACAACGGTAATTAGGGGTGATTTTGACATGCATATTGACTGGATTACTCAAATTGGCAAGGGTAGCCTCGAGGGAGACTTTATAGAGTGTATGAGGGATTGTTTCTTAGAGCAATATGTTATGGAGCCAACCAGGGAGCAGGCTATTTTCGATTTAGTAGTATGTAACAAATAAGGGTTGATAAATAACCTTGTCATTATGGATCTTCTTGATAGGAGTGATCACAGCATGCGAGAATTTCAAATTCAGATTGAGCAAGTAAGGACAGAGTGCTATACTATGGGTGGCACAGTAGCATGGTTGGCATGGTAGCACAGTGGTTAGTACTGTTGCTTCACATCTCCAGGACCCAAGTTCAATTCCCGGATTGAGTCACTGTCTGTGCGGAGTCTGTACATTCTCCCTGTATCTGCGTGGGTCCCCTCCAGGTGCTCTGGTTTCCTCCCACAAGTCCCAAAAGACGTGATTGTTAGGTGAATTGGACAGTCTGAATTCTCCCTCAGTGTACCTGAACAGGCGCCGGAATGTGGCGACTAGGGGTTTTTCACAGTAACTTCATTGCAGAGTTAATGTAAGCCTACTTGTGACAATAAAGATTATTGTTATATTATATTAGAGTTTTAGCATTGTGCTGAGATAATTATAAAGGTCTGAGGAAAGTGTTGGCCCAAGTAGACTGGGCACAAATAATTGAGTGTAGGACAGTTGCGGAGCAATGGCGGATGTTTAGAGATATATTAAATACCTCTCGATTAAAGTATATTCCTGAGAAGAAGAGGAATTAAAGAAGGGATAAAAACATTCCATGGCTAAACAAGGAAGTCAAAGAGGACATGAAGATAAAAACTAGGGCATACCATACTTCAAAAGCCCGTGGAAAGTTGGAGGACTGGGAGAACTTAAGGTTCAGCCAAAGGCTACTAAAATAAAACCAAAAGCGCTAAGATGAACTATGAAAGGAAACTCTCAGAAAACATGAACACTGATACTAAAAGCTTCCATAAGTATGTAAAGAGGAAGGGAATAGCTAAAGTAGATGCTGGCCCTTCCGAGGACGATACTGGGGAGGTAATAATGGGGAACACAGAGATAGAGCAGGCACTGAACCAATATTTTGCCTCTGTCTTCATGGTAGAGGATAATAAAAAAATTCCAAAGCTGCAGTTAATGCAGAGGAAATTGGTGCAATAACCATCACTAGGGGGAAGGTATTGAATAAACCAATGGGATTAAAGGCAGGTACGTTGCCGAGATCTGATGGTCTACACACGAGGGAATAAAAGGATATGGCAGCAGAGATAGTGGATGCATTGTTTATGATATTTCTAAATTTCATGGTTTATGGAAAGGTCCCGGTGGATTGGAAACATGCTAATGTGATGTCCCTATTCAAAAAGGGAGAGAGGCAAAACGTAGGAAACTATAGACCAGTTAGCTTGACCTCTGTGGTGGGTAAGTTGTTGGAATCAATCATTAAGGAGGAGATGACTGAACATTTGGAAAGACAAAGCTCAATCCATCATTGTCAGCATGATTTTATGGAGGATAAGTCATGCTTGACAAATTTGCTTGAGTTCTTTGAGAACATAACCAGCAAGGTGGATAATGGGGAACCTGTGGATGGTATATCTAGACTTCTAGAAGGCACAAGGTGCTGCATAAAAGACTGATTCAGAAGCGGAAATTGTTGGGGGTTGTGTATCAGATTGGATTGAGGATTGGCTGACTGACAGAAAGCAGAGGGCCGGGATAAATGGATCCTTCTTTGGCTAGTGAACTGTAACATGCGGGGCGCTGCAGAGGTCAGTCCTTGGACCTCAACCGTTTACAATCTACATAAATGATCTGCAAGCAGGGACAGAGTGTAATACAGCAACCTTTGATGATGATACTAAAATAGGTGGGAAAGCAGGCAGTGAAAAAAAGATAAAGAGTTTATCGCCAAATATAGATAGGCTAGGAGAATGGGTCAAAATTTGGCAGATGGATTTTAATGTGGATAAGTGTAAAGTTATCCATTTTGGCCAAAAAAATAAAAAAAGAGAGTTTGAACAGTTTGTGCTTATACTCGCTGGAGTTTAGAAGAATGAGAGAATATCTGATTGAGGTATATAAAATACTAAAAGGGATTGATAATGTAAATGTAGACCAAATGTTCCCTCTTGTGGGGAAATCTAGAATGAGAGGTCATAGATACAGGTTGAGAGGTTGTTAGGTAGGGGGAATTACTCGCCTGCGGAAAGTGGTGAATTTGTGGAACTTGCTGCCCCATAGTGGGGTGGAGTCTGAATCATTAAATGGCTTCAAGAAGGAGATAGATATATTTCTGATTTTAAAAAGGAACATGGGGAACAGGTAGGGAGGTGGATTTGAGACCAGGAAGAGATCAGCCATGATCTGATTGAATGGTGGAGTAGTCTCGAAGGGCTGCATTGCCTACTTCTGTTCCCACTTCCTATTTTACTATGTTCCTATGCCTTCTTGAATGCCTTGATTGAACCTGCGTTCACCATGCTCAGGCAGAGCATTCCAGACCCGAACCATTCGCTGTTTGAAAGTTTTTTCTCGCATCACATTTGCTTCTTTTGCAAATCACTTTAAATCTGTGCCCTCTCATTCTTGATTCTTTTGCGAGCAGGAACTGTTTACCTGTATACGTTGTCCAGTCCCCTCGTGATTTTGAACATCTTTGTCAAATCTGGTTGTCTTAACCACTGCAAATAGATACATCGACACAGCAGTAACCCAAGTTATTTATAAGAATGAAATTGCAGACATCAGCGTACGAGGCATTAGCAACTGGTGTCCATTGCGTCTCCACAGGAGGTTCATCCACACAAAGGCTTCATTTTCAGGCCCTATACCTTCACCAGCAGTGCCATTTCAGTATCTCCCAAGGGACTGGGAGGCGATCGCAACTCCTGTGGCTTAGGAGAAATCCTGCACCTCCGACTCTGCTATAGCATTATGTTGAAAATATATTTTTCGAAAACATATCTTGCTTGGCAGCCATTAGGTTTGTGAAGATTCGGACACCTTTACCACTCACCAGAGACAGATTTCGAAAATTGAGGCAATAGGGATGCTGAACAGCAAGCAACATGAATGTCAGAGTGGAGAGTTGAAATGTGCAGATTGGGACACAGGCTGTCCCACTGCTAAACTGGTACGCTGTGCGTCAGCTTGATGCCCAAAGGACAGGGACAATGCCATGCCAATAACATTTCGTTTTGGATTAATTCAATATCATCATCCAATTGTTACTGATACGACCTTAATTTTTATCAACTATATTAATAGCCATATAATTGGTGCACTGAGCTCTTAAACTTTAACTTTGGAACAAAGAATGAAGAAGGTACTGCAGACCGTATTTTTTTTTTCAGGACCTTGATTGTTTCAGTGCTGTGCTACGTTTGGCTGTCGTCCAAATGAGCAGCGATTAAGTTGGGTTTGAAGATCTCTGGTATTGATGTTTGTCACCAGACAGCAGACGATGTCAGTAATTTACTGTTACTGTGATTCAGGTCAGTTTCCTTGTTTGATTAAAGCTTCAACATTCATTGTCGGACAAAACCAAGTGTTCTTCAGGTGAATACATTGGATCTGAACAGAATCCCAAATTCACTTGATTTTATATTTATAGTACAAATTTGACAGCTGGTGAATTGCAGCGATAGATCACTTGCCGCTCTTTCGAGAAATACTAGGTTTCTCCATTTGGCACTGCCAAGCTGGTGTAATGACATTTTCAAATCATTGTTTTCGTGCTTCAAAATACTCACCGTTACCTCACATACTCTTGGGAGCTACCAGATTTCAATTTTCTGGCAGCTTTTTCAATCTCCTTGACTGTCATGTCCTACAGATTTATGTCATAGCATTCAGCGTTGGTTGAACATTCCTCTACGATGTCATTTGGACCTTCTGCAGGAGATTTCCAGCCTGCACTCTCCGCCCATGCGAGACTCAGTCCGAGCTGGAAATCTGGAGAGAATTGAAAAACTCAATTCTCTCCGGCATGATTGGGTTTGGAATTTTCACCCCCCCATCTACGGTGGAGTACTGCGAACTGTCATGAGCAAGCACTCTCTCCAGGCCTTCCCCCTCCCCACAGAGTATTCACTCGTCATTTACAACAGGTATGGCCGGGCATGAAACGTTGAGGGGATCCCTCCGGGGGTGCAGATGTAAGTATACCCGGGGGGGGGGGGGGGAGGGGGGGTGATGAACCTGCCTCTTGATGGCCAGGTTAGCACTGTCAAACTGGTAGGGCCAAACCGTGCCAGTGGGCAGTGGACCCAAGTGGAAACCCCATTGGGGATGCGCATATCTGTGGTGGGCAGGAGGAGAGTGGTTATGCCAGGGAGGCAGTGCCCTCAATGAATGTTGCTGGGAGGAAGAGTGCTTGAGACCTCCATGATTTGCTTTGGGCTGCAGCGCCTTTAAAGATGGCGCCCTGATCTGCTTTGAGCCGGTCCCCAACCCACAAGCCCTCACTGCCAGAGTGACGGTGTAAACCACGCCACTTAGTCTTTTTGGCAACGAGGCTCAAAATTCAGTGAGAAATCCTGCTGTTACGCACTGTTTTTCTCACCAGAACTGTTTGCCATTTTTTGGTAAGTTCTGCCCCTGTGTTTAATAGCTCACAAAAATGTTGCGGGTCATCATTTTAGCTGAGCTTTACACTTTACAACATTTATATTCAATGCTGATTTTCCTGAATGCTATGGGTCAATTATCACTGGCTAAGTTTGGCACGGATGTGCGTTAGATAGTGGGATACGGGACTATGGATAGGTCGTGCTCATAATTTCTTTTTTCTGCACTTCCTGGGCGCAATTCCCCCACAACATTTTGAAATGTGGGGCTGGATCCTCCGCAGCCCTGCGGCAAAATCGCGTTTGGCGGGGGGGCGGAGAATCAACTTTTGCGTCGAACTCGGGCCTGGCGCCGCTCCGGCAATTCTCTGGGACCCGAGAATCGTCCTTTTCGTGAATTACTCCACGCGACTGGGGGCCATTGTCACAGGCCCGCCCAGCGATTCTCCGCTTCCAGCCGGCCGAGTTCCTGACGGAGTGTGTTCTAACCACCTACCACCAGACTCAGTTCACGGCCCACCCTGGTGATGGGCGGGGGAGGGGTGGGCCTTATGGGTGGCCAGGGGACATACCGGGCCGGTCCGATGCAAGGGCACCCAGCCGATCGGCGGGGCCTACGTTTCTTGGTCGGAGTCCGCCATGGCTTTCCGCCGCCGTGCGCATGCGCGTACTCCAGGCTGGAAGTGCGGGGGCCCGTATCCGCAGCTAAAGTTGTGTGAATCACTCCGGGTCCCTGCTAGCCCCCTGCAGGGCATTGAATCGGTTTATCTTTTTTTGAGGAAACTCATGAGTGCAACGTCGGCATTTTTACGCCGGCGTGGGGACACAGCCCATTTTGGGAGAATCCAGCCCGTGGTCTTCATTGGGAAACTTTTGATTCCACCAGGTGGGTTGGCATGATCGAGATTGCAATCTACCCACATTTAGGCATTTTTTCTGAGGTTGGGTTGATTTGCGCAGTGAATGAGCTGCGTGGGATCTAAAGACTCCTGTATTCCTGGCTCCTCATAGATCGGAGCATCCTTTTTAAATACGCTCGATCTTCTGACAACCCAACAGAATTCCCCCAACGCCACCAATCTCTGGCAAAGATCCATCTCCCCCAATCGCTGTCAGCCCCCATGCAAGTGAGGGACACCCCGCCATTTAGTTGCCAAAGGCCCCCCCCCATTTCAGGACCCTCCTTCAGTCCCCCCACCACACCTGAGGCCCCCATTTAGGCCCTGCGGCTTGACAGTGCCACATTAGCACTGCCCCCTGACACCCTTGCAGTGGGGAGGAAAATGGCAGGACCTTTCCCAGCAATGTTCCTGACCAGCTCGGGGCAGCAATCTGGTCATCATGCCTGATCTCTATTTTTGGAGACCAGTACTGTTCCTGCTGGATTCACATTGCATTGAAGGGTCCCGGTGAATTTGGCTTAATGCTGAATATGTTAATGAAGGGGCACAATTCTCCCAAAAATCTCTGAAGTGTGGTCCCGAGCGAGAAACGCGGTGTGATTCCCGTCGGGTGGGTCGGCGCAATCCAGATTACAATCCACCCACACTTGGAATTTTTTTTTGAGGTTGGGGTGTCTTAAGCCAACCCAACAGAACAACACCCCACCTCGCCACAATTGCTGGCATCAGGCACCCCCCATCCCCAGTCGCCGGTCCAAGCATGCCCCCCCCCCCACTCCACCCCCAGGGAATGACACCCCGCTATAGCATTGCCCTCCTCAGGTTTCCCTTCAGGCCATGCCTCTTGGCAGTACCAACCTGTCACTGTAGGCGGCATCCTGGCCCTGCCAGGTTTCACTGCCAGCGCGTCAGGACGCCAAGACTCTGACCATCCTGGAGCTACAATGGCCTCCGAGCCCCCAGACATGGTCAGCAGTTCTAGTCTCCATTTTCAAAGACCTGCAGTGATTCCCACCAGCTTTCCATTGCGCGGGCAGATGAATGAATTACAGGAGCCCAGTGAAATCGGCTTAAAGCCGATTGTGTATATGTAAATCAAAATTTAAATATGCTAATCTGTTTCATGCCCAGCAAGAGTGTGAACCAGATTATGTAGTGTTGCTCTTATTTATTTATCACGGTGAACCACAAGCCTTTCCCTTATATCGATCAAATGACCACACAAACAGTTAGTTAGTTCAAAAGATGGTTTATTTACATACACAAGAGTTATCTCAGCATGCAAACACGATATCTACTACGAGTTAAACTACACCTATCAGCTACAATAACCTACACTTAACTTCAAGGCGACCGGCACTGTCAGGTAGCGATCGTTGGTTTTGAACTTAGCTGGCTGTTCCTACTGCAATTGGGTGACACAGGCCGGATCCAAGAGAAACAGATCACATGGCTGCGCTCTCTTTTCTCCCTCTGGGATTTTGCGCTCTTTGGGGCGGTCCTTAACCTTGGACCCAATAGTTCGACAGGGCTCTGATCACTCTCTTCGATTTCGGCCACTAAAGGGGTGGGTGCCTTGGTAGCTGGGCGGGTCCTTAGCGGTAATTGACCTTGGTAGTTGTGCTTTCTGAGTAAGGGGAGTGGCGCCGATCAGTCTGTGCTGTACCGGTTGCTTGATTGTCCTGGGAAAATGGGCCATTGAAATGTAAACGAGCGGGGGTTTCGGTCAGGTCTGGTTACCTGTGTTTTAGACACACATAGGCTCTTTCATTCATAGGAGTGGGGAGAACATCAAAATGAGTTTTCTTGGCGCAAATCACGTTGCGGCCCTCAAGTGCGAGTTTACGTTCATAACGTGATTTGCATTTGCGCGATTGGGGCTGGAGAATTGTCCCCCGACCCCCAAATTCTGTTTGAATTGCAATGTTAAGTGAACTTCTGCAGAAGAAATGATTGCACAGGTCATATCTTTCTAAATGATCGTCGTTTCTGTTTTGTGATTTTCAATGTTCGACGTTGAACAGTCTGTTCCCTTCTGAATTCATGAACAATATGATTTATGGCCTCAGATATTTGTTGACATAATTAAATAATTTTCACTTTCATATTCCTTTTCCTGATATACAGTCCAGCATTCTCCAAACAAATACTCAGTGCTTATTATGATGTTGGGATATAAATATATAAATGAGCAAGGTAATAGAAATGGACAGCAGGTGAAAGATTTTAAACCATAACACAGTATTGTCCTGGCATAGAATTAATAAGATTATGTTCCCTTGCACTGGATTCCCACATCAGTGAAGGTAGTTTATCTGTATCAGTTCCAATGTGTGTCTTTATTTATGTTAAGGAACTTGGCCAGAAGTTTGCACCCCTCGCGTCTAAGGGTGGTTTGGCCGGCAGGGATAGCATGAATTTAGCACCATGGCATCAGTATCATACACGTTGCCTATCCGTCACCACTGGGACTTTATCCAAAGCGAGAAAGGTATCCGGCAACCCACTTGCCTACGGACCAACTGATGCCTACGTAAGGGTTTCCTCCTGCTGCCACTGGGATTTTACTAATGGCAATTGGTATCAGGGCCGAGTAAAACCTGGTGACGATGTTGCTGGGGGTGAATTGCATTTCACCTCCCCCACTTTGACAAGGCTGACCCCTCATCCCCTAGGCCTGCCAGCCAGACCCTGGCAAACCTCCGATTTCCTTTATGTCCGGCTCTGTGTTGTCTCTTATTAGAGATTGCCTGTAATCCCAGCAGCGGTCGTCACTGCTGGAGCTGCAGCTGGGATTAGTCAATTGGCCAGAGATGGAGTCGGAAGTCTTGCTTCGAGCCAATTAACAGTCTGGCGGTCCTAAAATGGCTGCAGGTAGACCTGGATAAGCGGAGGTGGGCTCGCCCCCAGATTTTGCATTGCGGTTAAGGCCACTCCCTGCATGTAAAATGGACTGGATAACCACTCTAAATTCAAAGGAATACAAAGTAAGTTTATGCAGGCAGTCTGCAGTATTTAACATTCAAACCCTGGCATCATTGTAAAGAATTTATGCTTGACCATTTCCATTTGATGGCCAAAACTCCATATAGTATCTCAGGTGCGTTTCTACAATGGCTCGGTACAACTGGAGTGTTACCATTGTAATTCATCCCCTGAAAGAAAGGCAAGCATCCCATTAGCCATTTGAATACTTTTGTCCGAGTGATTTATCTACATGGGCATAAAATCTCTTTTACCCTCCACAAAGTTCTTAGAATCTGACCAATGAGAATTTTTTTTTCTTTTATTCCTTCACAGTATTTGAGTGTCGTGACTTAGTCAGCATTAATTGCACATCCTTAAATGCCCTTGAGAAGGCGGTGGAGAGCTGCATTCTTGAACTGCTGCACTCCATGGGCTGGGTTCTCCGTTCCTGTATCTAAGTGCTGACGCTAACGGAGGATCCATCATGGTGTTTCACGATGGAAAACTCTGCGCCACATCCACACCGATTCCGCTACCGGTGAGGGGCTAGCACCGTGGGAGAATTGCCAGGTCCATGCTGGACATGCGCAGGGCTGACAAGCTGCAGGCTCGCGTATTGCTTACAGTCCCCACACTCGCACCGATCGCGCCAGAAAGGATGCCGCCGGTTGTGCTGGACCACATACCCGTCACAACCCAAACCCACAGCCCACATCCGAGCCACCCCCCACTACTTCCCCCAGCCCTGGCCGAAGCCCTCAGGCCGGCGGCACAGCTTCCGGCAGAGTATGGCGGTGCTGGACACTGCCCGCACACCCTCTCTCGCTCTCTACAGCCGCCACGGCAGGGTCACAACCGCTGAGACCACACGTGGCCTGCGCCATCGGGAGCTCGGACCATCGGAGGCGGAGCAACTCGGATGGGCCTGATAATTATATTCAAACGGAGTTGCGACTGGGTGTCCTCGCGTCCCGATGATGCCGGTTTGGAGGGGGCGGAGCATCGATGCCCGGCGTCAAACCGTCGCCTGCCGGAGCCATTCTCCACCCGACCTGGTCTCTGACCTGGTCTTTGTGGGCATCACGATAGCACAAGTGGCTAGCACTGTGTCTTCACAGTGCCAAGGTTTGTTTTCCCGCTGGGTCACTCTCTGTGCGGAGTCTGCACGTTCTCTCCGTGTCTGCGTGGGTTTCCTCCGAGTGCGCCGGTTTCCTCCCACAGTCCAAAAATGTGCAGGTTAGGTGGATTGGCCATGATAAATTCCCCCTTAGTGTCCAAAAAGATTGTGGGGCGGGGGGGAGTTTGTTTAGTTGCGGGGGTGGGGTGGAGTTGAGGGCTTAGGTGGGTCGGTGCGACTCGATGGGCTGAATGGCCTCCTTCTGTACTGTATGTTCTATGTTCTTGATCGCCGGTCCTGATTTCGGCATCGGGCATGGGAGAATCCCACCCTATATTTTGTAGGAACACCTGCAAAGCTGAGAGGAAGGAAATTCCAGGATTTTGATCCAGTGACAGGGAAGGAATGGTGATATAGTTCCGAGTCAGGATGGTGTGTGGCTTGCAGGGGAATTTGCAAGTGGTGGTGTACCTATGCTTCTGTTGCCCTTGTCCTTCTCCATACATGAGGTCACAGGTTTGGAAGGAGCCTTGGTGAGTTACCGCAATGCATTTTGTAGATGGTACACACTGCTGCCACCTTGTGTTTATGGTGGGGGGAATGAATGTTTAAGTTGGTGGACAGGATACCAATCAAAGGCTTTGACCTCAATGCTGTTGAGCGTCTTGAGCATTATTGAAGCAGCACTCATCCAGACAAGTGGAAAGTATTCCATGACACTCCTGACTTGTTCCTTCTTGATGGTGGATAAGCTTTGATGGGGTCAGGAGGTGAGTTACTTGCCACAGAATTCCCAGTCTCTGACCTGGCCTTGTAGCCACAGTATTTATAAAGCTGGTCCAGTTGAGTTTCTAATAAATTGTTAATCTCAGGGTGTTGAGAGAGGGGGATTCAGCAATGGTAATGATATTGAATGTCAAGAGAAAGATGGTTGGATTCTTTCTTGTTTGAAATGGTCATTGTCTGCATTGTGTAATGTTATGGGCCAGGGTTTAAAGAATTTGTTATGGGCCAGGGTTTAGAGAACCCCAAAGTGTATCATGGAGTTCACCCGACCCACAAAGTTTAATAGATTGTGGTTATTGGGAGCACGGCGTACTCTACAGGTGTGGTGCAACAGAACTTTACAGTACTCTTAAATTAAAACATTTATTTATGAAACCAGTTAACACTTTATAAACACACAGTAAACATCTTAATAACTATCAATACCAATAAATCCCCAAAGAATACAGTACTCGATAGATAACCCTTAATAAATTCCCAAACAACATCCGGAAGACAAAATACCTTTTTTAACACAGAGATCAGGTTTACATTCACTATTGAGAGCAGTCAGCACTTTGACATCACCCAATTGATTTGGAGACAGTCCTTAGTTTGCAGAGAGAGATCCTTATACAGCTCCCTGCTTTGCCTGCTGCTATCCAGCTCTCAAAACGAAACTAAATCTTTAGGGCAGCACGGTAGCATTGTGGATAGCACAATTGCTTCACAGCTCTCGGGTCCCAGGTTCGATTCCAGCTTGGGTCACTGTCTGTGTGGAGTCTGCACATCCTCCTCGTGTGTGCGTGGATTTCCTCCGGGTGCTCTGGTTTCCTCCCACAGTCCAAAGATGTGCAGGTTAGGTGGATTGGCCATGATAAATTGCCCTTAGTGTCCAAAATTGCCTTTAGCGTTGGGTGGGGTTACTGGGTTATGGGAATAGGGTGGAGGTGTTGACCTTGAGTAGGGTGCTCTTTCCAAGAGCCGGTGCAGACTCGGTAGGACGAATGGCCTCTTCTGCACTGTAAATTGCATGATAAAACACACCCTGTAGCAAACAGCCTAAAACGAAAGTAAAGCAGACAGACAGCCCAGCTCCACCCACTCTCTGACATCACTGCAGCTCTCTAATAAACACCCATTTCTTAAAGGTGCACCCAGTACCCAGTACTGCTATTTTATAAACAGCCATTTCTTAAAAGTACCCTCACATGACAGTGGCTTGATGTAACTTACCACTTATCAGCCCAAGCCTGTCTAAGTCAAGGCCTTACTTTCCCGTCAAAATCTATCTTGAGCTACAGGGTACAATATTCAAGGTACAATATTTGAGATGATAAGAATCCGCTTAAACTTCCTTCAGTAATGTCATCTATTGTTAATGTTGTGGATACCTTCAAGATCTTTGGGCGGGATGCTTCAGAAAGATTTCTAAGGTAGCGAGTGGGAACTGCCGCGGGCTTTCCACCACTTGGCCCTACTATTAATTGGTCCAGTTAAGGAGGTCCCAGGGGCTTCACGGCACAAAGAAGGCTCGGTATCCGATTCGCAGGGACTGTGCTCACTATCCTCCCCCCGACCCCCCCCCCCCCCTCCGCCCCCCCACTAACAAGTTTGAGATGCACTTAAGCAGCTCTTGTACAACCAACCCCACTCAGCTCACTGCCATGGTGCTGAGATGACCAAGCCCAAGATTTGGAGACGCAGACCTGAGGACGCTCTTAGTGGCAGTCGAAGGCAGGAGGGATGTCCTGTTCCCTTGAGGATGCTGGTGGGTGAGCCACTGGCCGCCTTCTTGTTTATAATAATCTTTATTATTGTCACAAGTAGGTTTACATTAACACTGCAATGAAATTAACGTGAAAAGCCCCTAGTCGCCACACTCCTACCATCATGACCACCGCCACCTGCTGCCCTAAAAACATACCTCCAACTTCGGCCTCTCACACATCCCTCCATTTCTAGCACAAACATCGGCATTTCAAATTCTTACCTTCATGTGTGGCTCCATGTTCATCTGCATATGTGCAATTCCCCCAAAGTTCTCGACATAGAATTTACAGTGCAGAAGGAGGCCATTCGGCCCATCGATTCTGCACCGGCCCTTGGAAAGAGCACCCCACTGAAGCTCACAGCTCCACCCCATCCTCGTAACCCAGCATTTCCACCCAACCCCTTCGGACACTATGGGCAATTTAGAGTGGCCAATCCACCTAACCCACGCAGACACGGGGAGAACTTGCAGACTCCACACAGACAGTAGCCCAAGCAGGGAATCGAACCTGGAACCCTGGAGCTGTAAAGTGACAGTGCGAACCACTGTGCTACTGTGCCGCCCACCTGACCTAACAGTAAAGCAAAACATTGATTTATAATATGTCTGTTTATTGGTTGTAACCTGATCTTATAACTTTTGTGTGTTTTGCTAAACATTCCCTCACCTTAAAGTGTTTTTAGCCATTGACTCAGTTTATCTGTAACAAAAATAACCTTCACCTATTTTAGTTCAAAAAGCCCTGTTGTCCTTCAGCATGCTTGCTGGTCTGATCAGATCAGTTTCTGTACATGGCCACAGAGCCACCAGAATTCTGTAATTCACTTCAACTACAAATGTTCTTTGACAGGAAAGCCTTGAAAACCTCATCTACAAATTGTGTTTAAAATAATATTACCATCTCTTCCATATGCATTTATATTTTCATGCTTCAACTCACACAACCAATTGTGTCTCTTAGCATTGCCAGCTGTTAATTTAGATATATATCTCTATTCCTTCATCCACATCATTAATATATTAAGAAGAGCTGATATCCCAGTACTGCTCTTAGGGTAACACAATATTTTTTCGTCCTGCCAAGTAACTGCTATTATGAATAGATAAAACCATCATTCATGCTTTAGTTACCTCCAGAAAATCAAAATCCTGGAGCTCCCTCCCTAACAGCACTGTGTGTACCGACACCTCAGAGACTGCAAGGAGGCAGCTCACCGTCGCGGCACGGCATAGGCAATAAATCCTGGCTTAACCAGTCACGCATTCGTCCTATTTCCCATCCTCCAAAAACATGGTTTATGCAAAACTGCTGCCCATATCCAAAGTACATAGAACATAGAACATACAGTGCAGAAGGAGGCCATTCGGCCCATCGAGTCTGCACCGACCCACTTAAGCCCTCACTTCCACCCTATCCCCCTAACCCAATAACCCCTCCTAACCCTTTTGGATACTAAGAGCAATTTAGCATGGCCAATCCACCTAACCTGCACGTCTTTGGACTGTGGGAGGAAAGCGGAGCACCCGGAGGAATCCCCGCAGACACGGGGAGAACATGCAGACTCCGCACAGACGGTGACCCAGCGGGGAATCGAACCTGGGACCCTGGCGCTGTGAAGCCACAATGCTAGCCACTGTGCTAAAAACAAAATATGCTGGAAAAACTCAGTATCCAGCCGCATGTTAACCCTTTATGTACCACATCCTTACACGACACAGGTGAAAATATATACTACTTCAGGGTGGCTGCTGGGCAAAAGTTGATGGCATGGTCAAAAATGCATATAAGTTTATAAGTAGAGGCTTGCAAGGCAAAAGGCAAAGAGATATTGCCAAAACATTGTATAGATCGCTGGTTCGGCATTAGCTGGAGTATTGTGGATGATGCTGGGCTCTTCAGGAAAGGTGTAAATACTTTTAAAAAGCTGCAAGGAAGGTTTACCAGGCGGTTTCCAGGGATAAAGGCTTTCAGTTATAAAGAGAGGTTGGGAAAGTTAGGAGCGTTCTCCTTGGAACAGAAAAGAATGGGAGGTGCCCGAGTAGATTTCGCCAGAGTCGCTAAAGGCTAATGACCAAAAGTTATAGATTTAAAAGAATTTGCAAAGGATGTGGAGGGGAGATTAGGGGAAACTTCCTTCCGAAGCTATCTGAAAAGCTGCTGGAAATTGTTTCTATAAATAATTTTAAAAAGGAGTGGGACAGGTACAGGGTTAGAGGAATAAAACAGGGGTGAGGTGCCCAGGTTTCAAAGAGCAAATGCGGGCACAGCGGGTTAAATATCCTCACTCTGTGCTGTAAATTTCTGCAATTCCATAATTTCTTTGCTGGTTATGGGCAAGGAGACTGATTAATGCAACCAACTTAATTACCATTCATCACGTGAGGATGCCAGTTAGATCGCAGGACCGTCAGCAACATTTTTATTGGAGTATGACATTCTTCGCAAATGTTTACGGCCATGACAATTACAAAATATTGAGACATGACAATAAAGTGGGGAATTCAGTGCCTGACATATCAGCAATTTCATCAACTATTTCCGACAGGAATACCCGAGCAATAAATTCAGATGAGCGCCTGGAATATGTAATAATAATTAAGATAATTTTAATATGTTGTTCAGCGATAAACTGTTTTATGATGTTTCCCCCTGCAATGACTCATCTAAAAGCCCATAAATGAATTAATGCTCAATTGGACGTAACACTGAAAGATACACTGCATAAAGAGTCATGTGCATTGATATCCATTATATTCACAGGCGTTCCTAGGCTATGCTCCAATTCAGCCTCTGGGTGTCAGATCACCTTGCATGATAAGAAAATGGCTTAATTTGGATTAATTAATAAAATGCCTACCAAGTTTGGAAACTACACTATACAGATCAGAGGACAACAGATTTCTACTGGGATGCCAGTGGCGTACTATAATTTTCCTCAGCACCCCTTTGGAAGGGAAAGTTACTCACAATCCCTACTCAGTGATTTCTGCTATTTCAGTGATCGTACTGGATATTTCATGAGGACAGTATTAGGTTTTGATGGGGAAATTCTCCACCATTGGTTGTGGGGTTCCCGATGCAACAGTAAATGGAGGGTCCGGAGTAAAAACAGGATCAGCGCTGAATCTCCGGCCCCTCGCTGGTAGTGGGATCGGGTTCGCACCTGCATTCCAAAAGGAGGATGCAAACGGGTTTTAATGACCCATTTGCACCCACTTAGAAGGCTGGGCACCATATTCTCCATGTCCGTGTGATTCTACGGTCCTCTGGGTCGGGAATCACGTGGGTGGGATTTACTCCTGGTATTTCCCAATATGGACTTGACGTGGTGGACCTCGCAGTGGTCCAAGAGGGTAACTCCTTAAGGGAGTTGGGCCCAAAGCCGATCCGAGGGCCATGCTCCACTCCCCACAATGCCAGACCCTCCCCCACAGACCCCCCTCCCCCTCCCCTTGTAACACCCTTAATAAAAATCACTGTTGTAACACTCACCTTGGCATACACTTGTTGGCTCAGGCAGAGGAATCACCATGTGTCAATTCCTGGAAAGAGAAAGCAGTGACCTGTTTTTAAAACCCTCAGATCCTTGAGCTGCAAGCCATTCATTCATTTTCCTCACTGGACTGTGACTGACAGCTTTCACACACGTAACTCTGAGCCTTGCTTCATTCATCTTCCTTCATGGTTCAGTAACTCTGTTGTGCATGGACCACAATGTTTCAAACATCAACCACATCAAAGAGAGTTAAGTGCATTCCAATCAACCCCATTCAGGCTTGAGCCATTTTGAAGTGCTCAGCAGGAAATTGGCAGCCCTTATCCTTGAAGGCTGCCTTGACATCAAGGGAAGTCAATCTCACTGCATCTCTGGAATTCAGCTCTTTAGCCCATGTTTGGATCACGGCTGTAATGCGACCTGGAGCCAAGTGGCCCTGGCAGAACTAAAATTGAGCATTAATGAGTAAGGTATTGAGTAAATAAATGCCACTTGACTGCACTCTCAATAAACAGTTTCCATCACTTCGCCAATGGTTGAAAATAGACAGGGGTAGGAATTTACTGGATTGGATTTGTCCTGCTTTTTGTGGACAAGACATACCTGGGCAAACTTCCACATTGTCTGTTACGTGCCGGTGTGTAGCTGTACTGGAACAGCTTGGCTAGGGGTGCAGCTCATTTTTGAGTACAAGTCTTCAGTATTGCAGCCAGGATGGTGTCAGGGTCCATTACATTTGCTCTATGTAGGGTCTTCAGTCATTTCTTGTTAACACATGGAATAAACATAAATTTGCTGAAGCCTGCCATCTGTGATCCGGGAGACCTGGGGAGGTGTTTGGGATGGATCGTTCACTCAGCCCTTCTGGCTGAAGAAATTTGCAAATGCTTCAATTTTGTATTATGCATTGGCATGCTGAAATTCCCTGACAACGAGGATTGGGAGGTCTGTGGAGATTTCTCTTTCGGTTAGTTGTTTAATTGTCCATTACCACTCCTCAGTGGACTGAAGCAGAATTGCAGGCCTTTGATCAGATCCATTGGTTGTGGGATCATTTAGCTATGCTTGTGGCCTGCTGATTGTGTTGTTTGGCATGCATGATGACCTGTGTTGTAGGGTCAGCAGGTTGACATCTCAATTTTAAGCATGCCTGGCGCTGCTCCTGGCATGCTCTCCTAAACTCATGCAACTTTAGTCTCCTGGCATGATGGCAGTAGTAGAGGGAGGTATATGCCAGGCCATGATATTACAGATTGTAATCTGATGCCGATGGCCTGTAGCACCTCATGGATGCACAATTTTTAGTTGCTGGATCTGTTCTGAATCCATTCTGTTCATCAGCGATGGAACACATGCTCAGTGTGAAGAAGGGACTTGATTTCCACAAGTCTTGTTCCACAGTCATTCCCACCACTACAGTCATTTACAGATGCATCTTTGTCAGAAAGATTGGTGAAAATGGGGCAAAGTAGATTTTTGCATCTTGTTGGTTTTCTTGCGAGTGCCATAGGCACAGTTTGGCAGATAAGTGATTCAAGTATCAGGTAGCTTGGTCAGAAATGGTGCCACTGAGCTACTGTTGGTAATGAGCATCAGAGTCCCCCAGCCAGAGTACATCCTGTGTCCTTGCCGTCCTCTGTGCTTCTTCCAAGTGATGTTCCGCATGGATGAGTGGTAATTCATCAGCTAAGGGAGAGTGGTAGGTTGTAATCAGCAGAAGGTTTTCTTGTTCACTTGGGGTCTGGAATCAATGTTGGGGCTTCCCAGCGTCACTCGATCCCGAACGGATACCACTGCGCCATCACGTCTGGTTCTGTCCAGCTGGAAGGACAGTCAATATCTGGGGATGGTGATAGAGGAGTCTGGGACATTGTAAGGTATGATTAGGTGAGTATGATTATGTTAGACTGTTGCTTTACTAGTCTGTGGGGGTTGTCCCAATATTGGTACAAGCCCTCAGATGTTAGTCACAAAGACTTTGCAGGATCAACAGGGAAAGGCGTGTCATTTCTGTACCTTGGTTGATGTGTGGTGTGTAGAGGGTGCCATCTCCGCTACTCCACTACTGGGCCGATATCTGGGGTTTGAATCTCTGTGTGTGTCTCTCTCCAGCTGGCACTGAAACTTCAGAGGCCAGGGGATGTCGCACTGGGACACTTCCACTGAAGAGAGCACTGATTCAAGCCTGCCGTTTATTCCTAACCGACAGCCTGAGACTTATATCACACAGATCTCCAGACCCCTACCAATACCCAGGTGATTCTCTCTCTTGCCGGTGGTGCAACAGCCACCCGGTTCCTACTCCACTAGAGTAGCTTTCCCAAGAGAGAGAATAGGACACTGCTGTTTATTCCCTAACCAGCAGTCTGTCCTGAGTGAATCGCTCAAGATGACCCTCGATTCCTGAACCCGGAATTAAGGTGAGGAGTATTTTAACAATGACTTGGTCAGAGATCGCTGGTGAAGGATTGAAGAATTTAAACGACTCCAATTATCATTAAATCAAGGTTTATTGTAAAACCCAGGTCAAAATCATCAACAGAAGAAACACAATACAATCTTATGCTCTAATATACACTATGTCTATTCAAAGGTAATATAGCGGACACAACGAAAATTCTTATGCTTACACAGGTTTTAGCAATATCACAGGCACAAAACAAGTTCCCTTCCCCAAAGCCTCAACCACTATTAAAATCAAGGGAGTTTCGTAAGCTGCTGCGGATTACTTACGGTCACAGGCTGCAGAGGTCAAGTCAGGGGTGCAGAGGTCGAGCCACGAACGAACAGCCCCTACTCGAAAACACAGCCCCTTTTATATAGTTATACCTGGCTTTGTTCTGTGATCGGCCAGCCCCTTTTGCATTGAAAAGGTAGGTTTTTAAAGTTCCCGCTGGCTCCGCCCCCTTCTTTCAGTGAGTTTCTGCCGGCAGCTTCTGTCAAGCTTGGAGTACCTCCCCCAGGTCCGCCTCCAACTTGGTTTTTCTGCCGGTAGCTTCGGTCAAGCTTGGAGTACCTCCCCCAGGTCCGCCTCCAACTTGGTTTTTTTCAGACCTGCGCGATTTGAATTTGGCGCTGGCTCCGCCCCCCTCCTCCCAGTGAGTTTCTGCCGGTAGCTTCTGTCAAGATTGGAGTACCTCCCCCAGGTCCGCCTCCAACTTGGTTTTTCTGCCGGTAGCTCCTGCTGATTTTCTAGGGGCTTTTCCAGCGCAATATGCTGGACTCAGACAGTCTGATTTCTAGTTTAACGAGGTTAGGCTCTTCTGTGGAGAATTTCAGTGTCTTCCAGCTGCTCCGGAGATGGCTGCTATTCTCACCTCGCTATGTTGATGGGGTGTTAATTGGATTCTGCTCTGGTGGAGGCCAGGTCATTTACATTTGCATGGGGCTATGACCATCCCATTGTCCTGCTTGCATGCAAGCCTCCTGTGTATTCCCGTGCCCCTTTGTCTGTGTTTTGATGTTATCTTGTTGTCTGGCTCCTTCTTCCTTGTAGCTCCTAGGGGGGTGTTTGCAAATATTTATGTGTTTATGTCCCTACTCAGCTCAGCGGGCCAAGCCTGCTGGGAAAACTGGTTCTGTTCCCTTGGCTGGAAAGTCAGTTTACAGTCTCTGAGTTTCTCCAAAAGGGCCGAATTGCCCGAAAACCTTCCAGATGCCCCTTCGATACGTCCCTACCTGCTTGGACCGTATCGACACAGGTGAAGGGCAATTGTTTGCCTTTGTGTGGACCGTAGGCCCCCCCCTCAGCAACATGCGAAATTACAATTCCCAAGACAGTTCCCTTAGTCTAGGCTACCCCTGGTTTCAATGAAAGGGAGAGACAAGACCATATCTAATTTAAACACACAGTAACATATACACATTTCACCGGAACCCCAAACGTAAGGGTCCCTGTACATATATCACAATCAAGTACACATTTCACCGGAACCCCAAACGTAAGGGTCCCTGTAACCCGCGAATCCATACAACTATTTACAATTGCATCTGTTTATTTCACCAAGGATCCTCCTTTCTTGGCTGCACTTCGCTTCTTCCCGATGAGGGCTCTTCATTTACTCTCCATCGTCGATACCTGCAGCTGAGAGGTTTAGTCCAACTGAGGCGACAGCACAATGTACCCCCTGTACAACATTTCCTTTGTGGGACAAACACTAAACCATTCTCAGGCCCCCCCCTGGTGGTGATCGGACAGTTGTGAGGGTCGATCGGTTGGGCTGTGGGCAGGGGTCGCTTTACCTGAACCAGCAGTTCGGTAGCTTCTACAGTCATCCCTTCCCTGGGCGTTACACATCCCTCCCCACTGTGGTCAATTTATCCCGTTCCCTGGGTTCTGCCACCACCTTACAAAAGTGATTAATGCCCCTTGTGGGCACGCCTTGGTAGATCCCCATGAACACAAATAAATGCCCTGGTCAGAAGCCCACCCCTTATCCCCGCAAACGGTGATCCTACCCGGTGACCCCGTGATGGTCCGGTAGGTGTTGTCCAGTCCGTTCCCAGTCCGAGGACCGATCCCTCATGTCCAGCCTCAGCTTCCTGGGCCACCACCATCTCCCCAAAGGAACGTCCCCCTCACAGGTTAAACACACCCGCCTGCCCCCAGTCACCCTAACCCGGTCAGTCGAAGGACTCTTCTGTCTCGCCTCTGCGGAGTTCTCCCGGTCCCACCATCGCCAAGATCCTCAAACTCCACGTCGTCGGGTGCCCCATCTGTAAAAAACAAAACACATTCTTGCCTCTACAGCCCTACCTACCTTAAAGTGCATGGGTTCTATCCAGTGGCAGCAGCAGCTCCCGCTTTGAAGTTGCCGCAGCCTGTCTGTGGTTCTGTGTCCACAGCCCGGCTCCCCAGGGTCCTAGTGCCTGCCGCTATCCGGTGGCAGCAGCAGCTCCTGCTTTGAAGTTGCCGCAGCCTGTCTGTGGTTCTGTGTCCACAGCCCGGCTCCCCAGGGTCCTAGTGCCTGGTGCTTCATCATTTTACCCTTGCACCAGGCGCTTCTGTGTTCCCACGATCCTAAATACTTCACACACAACTACACACTAATTAGAACTAGCAGGGGGAAAGAAAAAGGAATATGATATATACAATGCCACCCGTCTCCGGGTGGCCAAATTAAAACTGTGCCCCGCTAAACTGGGGCAGTCCACCTGTTTGGTCCAACGGCTCGGGCCAGACCGTCCCCTCCCGGGGGTTCGGGCTGCCCCTTGCCTCTCCTTTCCCAACAGGGTTCGGTGATCCCTCATCGCTCCCTTCTACTCGGGCCCCCTTACTGCGGGACCGGGTGACAGGGAGGTGTGATGGGGACCATCTTACCGGGGGCTTGGAGACCCGATTGCTCCTTCGTCCCCTGACTGGTTCCCAAACCCAAGGTGATACCTCCACTTCCTCCGCCTCCTTAGCCTCTATACTAAGGCAGGCCACCTGACCCACAGGGAAGGGCTTGGGAATCATCACTGTCCCTGGGTTGGGTGCTTGCAGCACTGTCGGTCTCTTTGGGACTGCCCCTTCGGGACAGCACCTTGTCACCGGTTGTGTGACCGTGGAGTCAGGGACCTCCCCCACCGTCGTTAATTCTACGGGGGGTTTCTCCACTACCACCCCCCGTCTTCCCCCCACCTTGCTCTTTTTTGTCCTTATGGGGTGGAACAATTTAAATTGACTGATGTGGCGTTCGCATGGGTCCCACCTTAAGGGATTTAAACTGCAAATAGCCCCTGAGGCAGCCTCCAGAATGGGACCCTGCACCTGGACCGGACCAGGGTCTGGGGCTAGAACTACCCCTGCGCTCCCTTTTTCCTGAGGCTGCTCCCTGGGTAGTCATACGGGTTCTTGTGGTGTGGGTGCGGGCAGGCCCTGGCCCGTTGCCATTGCCCCCTGTCCTGAGCCTTGCAAAAGGGCTAAAATTTTACTTATCTCGATGGTTCCCGGGGCAGCTGCTCCTACCGCCGGGGTCTGACTCTCTACTGCGGGAGCCCTCTCCTGCTTGCTAGGGTTTTTACATTCCCTCTTGAAATGTCCGGCCTTCCCACACCCGTAGCATACCGGTTTCTCGTCGGAGGTCCGGGTGCCCTCATGCTTCCACTCTCTCTTAGGGGCTGCTGGCGCGATTTCATGCACCCTACCCTTAAGGGGCTTGTCCTCACCCCTCTCCCCATTACGATATGCAAGGGTGAGTTTCCTAAGGACCTCTGCCTCATTAAGGTCCGGACTCTGCGGGTCGAACCAGTGTTCGGCCTTTGCCCTAATGTGAGGGAGACAGTTAGCTACGAGGGTCTTCAGCCAGTGGGCTGTTCTCTCATCTAAATTCTGCCTATCCGCGGGAGCCCCACACGCCTCCACATAGACAGTCCACAGCCTGTCTGCGAACATAGTGGGAGATTCCCCTGGTTGCTGCTTGGTTTCCCCCACCCTCATGAAAGGGCTCCCCAGATTCAAGCCCATTGCCTCCAGAACAGCAGTCTGTGCTGCCGCCCAGGTGTCAGGTCTTCCCCCATTCCCAGAGGTCACTGTCCTGCATAGCTGGGCATCTAGGGTTATCAGGAGCATCTTTATTTGCTCCCCTTCGTCGCAGTCATTGATGTTGGCAGCCTGTTCCACCTCCATAAAATGCAGCGACGGATCCCCCTTTGGAGTTAGTCTGGGAACGTGGGCCACCATCCCCCTGAGCGCGGATGCCCCATGAGGAACGATAATGTCGCCCTCAACCGGTCCCCTGTTTGCCATCCCCGCCGGGGGACCATACCTTCTTTGCCTGACAGGGCACATCTGCCCTACCTGGGGTTCCTGCTCCTCCTCCCCACTGTCCAGCTCTCCTGCCTCGTTGGGTAGCCCCCCTGTCCCCGGGCTAACTACCCATATAGGAGACGCCGCTATCTGGGGATACACCACTGACCCCCCTTGGACCTGCCCCTTACCGGGCGGTCCAAACCCTACCTGCTGACCCGGCCCCATCACCGGCATCCCAGGCAGCGGTCTGTCCCCATCCCATGGGGACCCACATACGAAACCAGGCGGACACGCCGCCAGCTGGGGGTACCCTGCCGACCCCCCTTGGACTTGCCCCTCAACGTGCAGTCCGATCCCCCCCTGCCGGCCCGGACACAATCCCGGTGCCTCAGGAGGCGGTCTATTCCCCTTGGCCTTTGGGGAATCATCCGCTGCGAGGAGCACCTTGCCCCTAGGGAACCCCCCTGGACCTACCAGGTGTATCTGTCCCCTGAACCTGGACAAGGCCTCCTCCAACTCCGTTATTCGTGCCTGGCACGGCCCATGGGCACAGTCCCCTACTTCCTCGCGAGCCACTCGGTATGCTGCCTGGATGTCCCGGAACTTCCCCTCCAGCTTCCTACACTGCTCTGTACTGCGAGCATAGAGTTCCTGGAGCCTCCGTTCCTTTTCTTTACCCTCCACTATCTGGCAGTGGAGATAGTCCTTCTCACACCGGTTAGACTCGCTTTCCTGTTTCATTTCTGCCATTTCTTCCCGCAGTCGTTCCGCTACACTCGCGCTGTCCTGTTTAATTTCTGCCATTTCTTCCCGCAGTCGTTCCGCTGCGCTAGCGCTGTCCCCTGCGCTGGCCCTCACTTCTCTCAACTCCTGCTCTAACTCTTCGACCCTATCCTCTGTCTTGACTACCTGCTCGGACAGGCAAACCAGCCAAACTGCCTTCTCCAAGTGCCTTTTGTGCGCCTTGCTTTCTGTCCATGCAGCCGCTGCCATTACCGGTTGCTCCGCATTGATCAATTCTGAGACCCAAGGTTTGGTGAGGTTGACCTTTTGCCACAAATATGAGGATATTCTCTCCTCCATTTTGCTTCGTTCCCTCACCCCCTCTGCCAAGTCACATACTCCAAACCACCGGGCTCCTGCCGCGGTCGCCATTGTAGAGGGTGCCATCTCCGCTACTCCACTACTGGGCCGATATCTGGGGTTTGAATCTCTGTGTGTGTCTCTCTCCAGCTGGCACTGAAACTTCAGAGGCCAGGGGATGTCGCACTGGGACACTTCCACTGAAGAGAGCACTGATTCAAGCCTGCCGTTTATTCCTAACCGACAGCCTGAGACTTATATCACACAGATCTCCAGACCCCTACCAATACCCAGGTGATTCTCTCTCTTGCCGGTGGTGCAACAGCCACCCGGTTCCTACTCCACTAGAGTAGCTTTCCCAAGAGAGAGAATAGGACACTGCTGTTTATTCCCTAACCAGCAGTCTGTCCTGAGTGAATCGCTCAAGATGACCCTCGATTCCTGAACCCGGAATTAAGGTGAGGAGTATTTTAACAATGACTTGGTCAGAGATCGCTGGTGAAGGATTGAAGAATTTAAACGACTCCAATTATCATTAAATCAAGGTTTATTGTAAAACCCAGGTCAAAATCATCAACAGAAGAAACACAATACAATCTTATGCTCTAATATACACTATGTCTATTCAAAGGTAATATAGCGGACACAACGAAAATTCTTATGCTTACACAGGTTTTAGCAATATCACAGGCACAAAACAAGTTCCCTTCCCCAAAGCCTCAACCACTATTAAAATCAAGGGAGTTTCGTAAGCTGCTGCGGAGTACTTACGGTCACAGGCTGCAGAGGTCAAGTCAGGGGTGCAGAGGTCGAGCCACGAACGAACAGCCCCTACTCGAAAACACAGCCCCTTTTATATAGTTATACCTGGCTTTGTTCTGTGATCGGCCAGCCCCTTTTGCATTGAAAAGGTAGGTTTTTAAAGTTCCCGCTGGCTCCGCCCCCTTCTTTCAGTGAGTTTCTGCCGGCAGCTTCTGTCAAGCTTGGAGTACCTCCCGCAGGTCCGCCTCCAACTTGGTTTTTCTGCCGGTAGCTTCGGTCAAGCTTGGAGTACCTCCCCCAGGTCCGCCTCCAACTTGGTTTTTTTCAGACCTGCGCGATTTGAATTTGGCGCTGGCTCCGCCCCCCTCCTCCCAGTGAGTTTCTGCCGGTAGCTTCTGTCAAGATTGGAGTACCTCCCCAGGTCCGCCTCCAACTTGGTTTTTCTGCCGGTAGCTCCTGCTGATTTTCTAGGGGCTTTTCCAGCGCAATATGCTGGACTCAGACAGTCTGATTTCTAGTTTAACGAGGTTAGGCTCTTCTGTGGAGAATTTCAGTGTCTTCCAGCTGCTCCGGAGATGGCTGCTATTCTCACCTCGCTATGTTGATGGGGTGTTAATTGGATTCTGCTCTGGTGGAGGCCAGGTCATTTACATTTGCATGGGGCTATGACCATCCCATTGACCTGCTTGCATGCAAGCCTCCTGTGTATTCCCGTGCCCCTTTGTCTGTGTTTTGATGTTATCTTGTTGTCTGGCTCCTTCTTCCTTGTAGCTCCTAGGGGGGTGTTTGCAAATATTTATGTGTTTATGTCCCTACTCAGCTCAGCGGGCCAAGCCTGCTGGGAAAACTGGTTCTGTTCCCTTGGCTGGAAAGTCAGTTTACAGTCTCTGAGTTTCTCCAAAAGGGCCGAATTGCCCGAAAACCTTACAGGTGCATCCGGTTTTATTCTTATTTGTATTTCCTGTAGTGGTTTGACTCAACTGAGCGGCTCGCTTGGCAATTTCAGAGGACAGTTAAGAGTTAATCACATTACTGTGAGTCTGGTATCAAATGTCGGCCAGACTGAGTAAGGACAGCAGATTTCCTTCCCTGAAGGAGATTAGTGAACCAGCTGGGATTTTACAACAATCCAGTAATTTTGTGACTATCATTACTGAGACTAGCTTTAATTTGCAGATTTAATTTAATTGAATTTAAATTTCTCCAGCTGCCGCGGTGATGCTTAAATTTAATTTACAGCATTATTGATTACTAGTCCAGTAACATTACCACAATGCTTGCATTCCCCATAATTGAACAGCTTGTCCAGACGCATTGATTTGCCATACATGTTTTCTTTGGTAAATTATCAGAGGGCCCACGCAGCCATATTCCAGCATCGATCAGCTCCTTCAGGAGGGAATGAGAGGAGGTAAAGTAGACAGGTAACTTGAAAAAACTGAATGAACAAAGCAAAGCTGAAACCCAGATAAAATTTTCATAGCACCTTCTTAAATGGTACATAATTGAAAGGTATTCAGCCGAGCAGTCAATCTAATTATGCTTACTTTGTTTGGTTTTTCAGTGTTAACCATCTCTCGCTGAAGATTTCCGACTAATATTAATTTATGTCAGGTATATAGCCACTTGAGTATCGCTGAAAAAAGAGACATGTTGTTGAAGCTTTTCATTTTGAACTCATCAGGACAGATGCTAGAATGCCAAATTTAAAAGGAAGCAACAATTTATATTGCATGAGAAAAGGGTGCTTTCGACTCTGATTGGTCAAGGCATTGCCATGGAAAATAAATCTGGGAACTCCTGTCCCCCACATTTTTGTTTAATACAAAACAATTACGAATTTGTACATGTCCCTTCTGCCTGAGGAGGACAGGTCCCTATGTCTGAATATATGTAGCTATGTAGCTTCTAGCAAGCATAAGTGGGTCACATTGCAAGCATGACAGATAATATTATATTTGGTTGTCAGTGTAATTCTGAGCATACTTGGTATTGTTAAGCAAATGCTATCCAATCGTGGAATCACATATAACGTCAGACATTACAGGATCATTTTTGTGCCCATGTTCGCCGTCAGCGAGAAAGGCAACGTTGGTGCAAAATACCAAGTGAATCAGGAAATGAGATTATTGCTGAGATCTCGTATCCCCATTTTTCCCACCCCTTGCTGGAGATGTAACATGGTTCAAACTCATTTAAATACATTTGAATGAATCTGCATATTATTAAAGGACCAACTCATCACATGATTCCCCCCTTACTGAATACTCAAACCCTACCAATCTGAGATCACGGTCTAAAAACTCGGCAGTACATCTGGAGAGATACATGCTGGTTTTCAGTCAGAACCTGACCTTCTGACAAATTATGGGAACGTTTCACCCTATGTTCTGAGTTTTGCAAGTGTGGTGTTCTTTGTGTTGCTTATTTAGGATGATTGGCGTAGTGTTCCACAAAGACCACAATATAGCTTTTACTTAAACAAAGCTCTGATTTTATTTACACTATTAAACTGGGTTTTGATAATTGGTCCTTTTCGAATACAGAATTGATCAATAACTACATTCATCTGCTGCTAATCTCACTACTGGTATAAACAATAATCTAACCTTCTCACACTAACTGCTGTTATGACCTTCACTCACTGTCTCCTGCATACATACCTCCCTTAACGTCTAGCATCACTGCTTTATATAGTAGTATCTGCGGCTCCCTCTAGTGGATATTAATGACACTACATTAACCCTTGTAATGCTGAAAGGTAGGATAACACCACAGCAAGCTCAGTACTCTGCGAGGGGCATGCTGTTTGATCTGATCTGCCATCTATTGGTACATCTGGTCAATGTATCTGGCATTGCACCATCATGGAAATTAATTTGCCACTTTGCTCATTGGTATGATATGCAGAGTATCTTTTTGGCTTGTTGGCAGCACCCATTGGTGGAGCATACCACTCATGTTGCTAGTGCATTGTAGCAGCGCGAAACAGCTAGGAACATAGAAACTAGGTGCAGGAGTAGGCCATTTGGCCCTTCGAGCCTGAACTACAATTCAATTTGATCATGGCTGATCATGTAAATTTAGTATCCCACTCCCGCTTTGTCTTCATACCCCTTGAACCCTTTAGCTGCAAGGACCACTTCCAGCCCCCTCTTGAATATATCCAACAAACTGTGCGCAACAGTTTTCCATGGCTGAGAATTCCACAAGTTCACAACTCTCTGAGAGAAGAGTTTCTTCCTCGTCTCAGTCCTGAAAGGCTTACCCCTTATTCTTAAGCTGTGACTCCTAGTTCTGGACGTCCCCAACATCGGGAACATTTGTCCCGCGTCTAGCTTGTCCAGTCCCATCAGGATTTTATATGTTTCCATGAGGTCTCCTCTCATTCTTCTAAACTCCAGTGAGTACAAGCCCAGTCGATCCAGTCTTTCTTCATATGTCAGTCCTGCCATCCCGGGAGTTAGTCTGGTGAACCTTCACTGGACACCCTCAATAGCAAGAATGTCCTTCCTTAAACTAGGAGACCAAAACTGCACACGATACTCAAGATGTGGCCTCACTAAGGCCCTGTATAACTGCTGCAAGATATTGCTCCTCCTATACTCAAATCCTCTTGCTATGAAGGCCAGCATGCCATTACCTTTCCTCGTGGCCTGCTGTACCCGTATGCCATCCTTCAGACTAGCTTTGCCTTTTGCTCAAATGTTTGAGATGCCTTATCCTAACTTGAGGTACACTGGTCACTTTTCAGGTCCGAATGTGCAAGACAAAAAAGGCTTAAACCTCATGCTTCTTTTTCTCAGCATTACTAACCTCAGGGACCATATTTTCCATTTCAGCTGATGCCGGGATTGAATCGGGTGGGTTCAATGGCATCGAAAGTGATGCCAGTCCCGGAGGGATTCAGGACATCCTCATGGGCTAGCAAAGGCATCACATGGAACGAGTGTAATTCCAACGAATGCTGGGCTTGGGATTGGCACTCTAGAGCCTGACAAGCTGCAGCTGCATAGAAGCACTCCACTCCCCACACACACTCATCCCAGCCAAGAAAATGGCACCAGTTGCACTGGAACAAGCCCATCCCGTTGATGAGTCAGCTGGGGCCAGTGGGTACCTAGTGGGGTGGCCTGGGGAGGAGCCCATACACCCATGGTGCTAAGTTCACAGTGGGTAGTCAGCTGCATATGCAGTCTTTGGCTGCCTTGCAGGCTGCAGAAATGGTGGACCTACCCCATGGCCCACCTCCTGGCTGCTCCCGCTACACCCCCAGCCCTGACTGAAGCTCCCCAGCCAGCAGCACAGCTGTCAGCACACTATAGCAATGTTAGACACTGTTCATATCCCCTCTCTCTCCCTTAGCAGCCAGGGCACCTGTTTCTCGATTTTAAATACCACAAGCGAACCTCGCCATTGCTAATTCCTCTTGGCGGAGGCAGAGCACTGCGGGGGGCTCGGAAATTGCCAATGGCGTTTATTAAACAATTTGCATGCCCATGCCAGCGTGTGATGAGGAATGCATTCACGCCGCTGTCGAGGCACCGGGCATGGCATTCCGTCGGGCACCCGGCAAATTTCGTCTGACGTGCAATTCTCTGCCGATCGTGCATCCCAATTCCGGCGTTCCTTGATGGAGAATCCCGCTGCAGATACTTTCTGGAATCAGAAAATGTTAAAGCTGCCAAAGTAGTGGCAGCCTGTAGTTTCCTGTCTTGTCTGTCACACCTCATTGTCCAGGCATTGAATCATGCCCACACACTGAGGCACGCTTAGGTGGAAACCAGACTGAGAGACTCTGTCTTGACCAGCGACTGCACATCTGAGGCTTCTGCAAATGTGAGGATGAAGAAGCAAGGCCATGGAATAGTTCGTGATCAGTTTGAAAACTGATTAGTGGTGTGGGTAGAAAATGCTCAAAGAAGTTGGAAATGCTCAGGAGACGCCTGTGACTACAAACATTTCTTATCTTTACCCAAAGTATGATTGTGAAACCACAAGGCAGAAAATTGCAATTGGGCTAGTCAGGATATTTTGTGAAGCCTTAATAATGCAGTATGTATTCCAATTTACGTTTCGCGTGGACATAAATGATTACCAGCAATGAATAAGAAACTTCAGGTTCACAAGTAATCAAACATTAGACCCAATTAATTTATTTAACCCAGTGTTTCATGCCACAGAAACTGCTAGAGCAATGGATTACGATTGGAGTAGTTTTTATTGCTACCTGCTGGCAATACAATTAATGTCACTTTTTACATTACAAACAAAATTGCCAATTAAAATGATTGTTCAAACTTTGCTGATGCGTTATGATACATCATGAAGCAACACTAATGAGGTTTTCCCAACACTGCTGCTTAGCCCAATTGACATCATGAATCTCCTGTATTGCTACAGTATTTGCAACGGTCACTGAAGAAAAGGTTATAATTGCAACAGTTTCTGTACAGAAAGCCATTTGCATCAATCGGTAAAAGCAATTCATGTCTTTTCTCTATGGCCGCGGAGTGAATGACAGAGGATAAAACACAATGGCACCCTGCTTTATTCCTCTTTGACACTCCAACCCCCACCCCCCCCAACCTATCCACCCAATGGGAATGGGGGTGCAACATAACATCTGACAGCAAAGCACTTAATACTTTAAGCCCTAAACATTCCGGTTATTGGACT
Source organism: Scyliorhinus torazame (assembly GCF_047496885.1). Lineage (NCBI taxonomy): Eukaryota > Metazoa > Chordata > Chondrichthyes > Carcharhiniformes > Scyliorhinidae > Scyliorhinus > Scyliorhinus torazame. Next base: position 212,535,994 of record NC_092717.1, read on the forward strand.
TTGCAATGGATATAGAGGTTCTCGGATGGTTCAGTACAGATTACCCGGAAGATGGTCAGGAAAATATGCAAAAGAAGAATTTGAGATCTATCTGCTTTCATGAACATTGGACATTCCGAAGCTCTTTACAGCTGACAAACCTCTTTTGAAGTGTAGTCACTGTTGTACCATAGGAAACGTGACAGCCAATTTGCGCACAGCAAGCTCCCACACACAGTAATTTGATAATGACCAGTCATCTGTTTCTTTTTCGTGATGTTGATAAAAATTGGGATAAATATTACCCACGACACTGGGAATAAATGAGACCTTGAGAGGGCAGATGGGGCCTCAGTTTAATGGCCCACCTAATTTTTAAAAGATTATTTAATTTTTCTCCTGGACCCACAAAAATGGGTCTTCCCTGATGGATAGACCTCCCTCACAATGATCTCCCCCGGACCCAGATTGACCTCCTGAGCTCTGTAGATGGGAGGGAAATCACATTTCTCACTGTATTGATTGGATAGCTTCTGCAGAACTGCAAGTGTTTCACTGAGAAAATTCATATCAGTGCAACTGTGGATATTACCTAATATTGCATACTTACCGCACAGGAACAAATTATTCATCCCAATTTGTCACTGGTGGTTTTTATGCTCCACCCAAGCCTCCTCCTCCCCTCCTCCATCTAACCTCATCAATGTAACCTTCTATTTCATTGCCTCTCAAGTGCGTAACAAGTTACCTCATAAATACATTGATGCTGATCACCTCAACTACTTCTTATGGTAGGGAATGTCACAATCTAGCTATCCTTTGTGTAAAGTAGTTTCCCTTGAATTCTCCAGTGAATGTAATAGTGACTACCTTATATTTATGGCCACTAGTTCTAGTATCCCCCACCACTCTCCACAAATAGAAACATCTTCTTTACGCCCACCCTATCAAACCCTTTCACCATCATAAAGACCAAAAATAGGTCCACAGCTCAATCTTCTCTTTTCCAGACAAAAGAGCCTTGTTCAATCTTTTCTGATAGTCTGAACAGTTCAGTTGGGTATCATTCCAGCAAATCTTTTTTGTGCATTTTATACAATGCTTCTATATCCATTTAAAAAAAAATAATACGCTGATCAAAGCAGTTCATAATACTTCATGTGTTCTATGCAAGTTCAATTTAACTTCTATGATTTCCGAATCTATTCCTCTAGAAATAAAATGCAGTGCTTTGTTTGTATTTTTATGGCTTTATTAACCTGCAACGCTACTTTGGGTGATTTCTATGTCTGTACAACCACTTGTCCACTGCTTGTGGTATTCATTAAAGCCAATCTCTTTGACCAGGATTTTAAGTCATCCATCCGAACGTTTTATTCTTTAGCTCAGCATTTATGTTTTGCATGATTGTGCTTCGGGGGAGCAGCGTGGATCTATTCTTGGTGATGACGCTGCTTTAAAGGGTAGAGCAGGGCTACTTGAAACCTCAGGGGCTGTTGTCCCTGCCAATTTGCGAGCCATTTCATGCTCAGTTACGAGTCATGGACAATGGTAGAACCAAAAAAGTTTTTGTTGGTGATTGTGGAAATGTTAGAACCTCGAGGGCCCAGAGCTGCTTATTGGTGAAGGATCCTTCGGGAAGGGGACTTGTTTTTCCTTTCAGCACACATGAGGAAGGAAATGCTAAATATATTATTTTCCCTGGTCATTCTGCTCATTTATCTTTGAAGTTGAAAATGGGAGGCTCGAACATGCAACCAAAGAGGAATGCATAGGCACCATGCAAGGGTGAAGAAATGAACAGAGGCCCTGCCCTTCGGAAAGTCACCATTACGCACAAAGATGCTATATAAATGCGAACTGTCATTATTCTTGTGCTTGTGGTTGGGATGCTGCCTGCTCCGTCTGAGGCCCTGTCTATGGAACCATGTCTTGTGGAGTGTTTTTTTTTGTATCTTTATTCCTGCCCAATCATAGCTGTGTAAGCAACCCTAGTAGGGACAGCTCTCTGATCCTAACTCCCTCTGCAAAGAAGCACACCTCCATTTAGTGGTTCACATAGTAGTACTATTGCCATCATGAAATGAAATTGTGGAAAACCATAGGTAGTGGCCTGGTATCTAATCCTCTGTGACAATCTGAACATTTGTTTTTGAATTGACTGCATTTCTAGATGAGGAATTTGCCTCCCTGGCAGTTATGATATTGTATTTAATGATGATTATGGTCAAATGAAGCTCCCCAACATTTTTTTTTAACATCCCCGAGTTTCTTGTTCATTAAACACTGACACTTTTAGAGGATGCCATTAAAATCAAGTTTTATGGACCATTTCTGAATATGAGCAAGTTGCACATATTTATGATAAAACATAAATTTTCATTACGTACTGTCAGTGCACCAGAAATCTTGAGGGATCTGGTATTTTATTGCGTAAAGAGGCAATATAATTGAAGTAAAGTAGGCTCACAGGCGCATTAGGAGACCTAGCTATAAATCGTACATAGCTATGTTGCTGTGCATGTTATTAATCTCACTCCGCAACATGTTTGTGGCCCCAAAATAGTCACACACTTAAAATTTGAAAACCTTTGTACTGCATTAGAATAGCAATCATAGATTGCATACGCATTTACTTGATATGATCAAAAAGGCAGGGGAAGCTTGGCAGATCAGTCATCCAACCCAATATCAATTTAACAGCAGTTCACTCATCTTTCTCTCCAGTATCGCTTAGCCTGTGGTTTTATTTTTAATGACTGCGATGATTAAGACTTTCCAGTATATCCATGAATTAAGCTCTTATTCTTATCAGCAACCTCACCCCATACTATGTGGAAAAGATTGATTTTATTTTCTAGCCCGTGTGTTTGAAACATCCATCTGTCAGTCGGAGATTCACTGAAGCTCTTTGAATAAATTAGTGAAAAACAGGACCAGTATTGTTTTAAAAGATAAAAGTTAATGCAATACAAAGTATGAAAAGTGTGTGTTTCTGTGGATTCGTGTCTCTGTCCCATGGTTTTTAGTATGCCAATTTAGTGAAAACAAAGATCATTGGCGTCCTAGTGCGGCCCACTCATTCATATAATCATTTGCAAACACTCATTCCTCACCACAGGGAAAGACTCAATCTGTGTTTGGAGTTGATGAATTGTTACACTCCGTAGCTTCCTTGCTGCCAACTTCCATCTTTCCAATTCTCGCTACTCCCAATTTTTTGCTTCTTCATATAAAGGCATTTTACTTCCTCTCGTCCCATTGCCCTTCTCCTTTTCAGATTCTTGAAAGTTTCTTTCCCTTTTTCAAATATTTACTTAACTTCCGTTTTAATAGACACTTGTGTTAATCTGTTCTGTATGCAAACAACCCTTTGTGCGAAACAATCTATTCTAATCTTACCCTTGCATATTTTCAGCACTAATAAAAAATTTGTCCATCCAATTTATCAATTTGGATTGGATTGGATTTGTTTATTGTCACGTGTACTGAGGTACAGTGAAAAGTATTTTTCTGCGAGCAGCTCAACAGATCATTAAGTACATGAGAAGAAAAGGGAATAAAAGAAAATACATAATAGGGCAACACAACATATACAATGTAACTACAAAAGCACTGGCATCGGATGAAGCATACAGGGTGTAGTGTTAATGAAATCAGTCCATAAGAGGATGATTTAGGAGTCTGGTGACAGTGGGGAAGAAGCTGTTTTTGAGTCTGTTCGTGCGTGTTCTCAGACTTCTGTATCTCCTGCCTGATGGAAGAAGTTGGAAGAGTGAGTAAGCCGGGTGGGAGGGATCTTTGATTATACTGCCCGCTTTCCCCAGGCAGCGGGAGGTGTAAAGGGAGTCAATGGATGGGAGGCAGGTTCGTGTGATGGACTGGGCGGTGTTCACGACTCTGAAGTTTCTTGCGGTCCTGGGCCGAGCAGTTGCCATACCAGGCTGTGATGCAGCCTGATAGGATGCTTTCTATGGTGCATCTGTAAAAGTTGGTAAGAGTCAATGTGGACATGCCGAATTTCCTGAGGAAGTATAGGCGCTGTTGTGCTTTCTTGGTGGTAGCGTCGACGTGGGTGGACCAGGACAGATTTTTGGAGATGTGCACCCCTAGGAATTTGAAACTGCTAACCATTTCCACCTCGGCCCCGTTGATGCTGACAGAGGTGTGTTCAGTACTTTGCTTCCTGAAGTCAATTACCAGCTCTTTAGTTTTGCTGGCATTGAGGGAGAGATTGTTGTCGCTACACCACTCCACTAGGTTCTCTATCTCCCTCCTGTATTCGGACTCATCGTTATTCGAGATCCGGCCCACTATGGTCGTATCGTCAGCAAACTTGTAGATGGAGTTGGAATCAAGTTTTGCCACGCAGTCGTGTGTGTACAGGGAGTAGAGTAGGGGGCTAAGTACGCAGCCTTGCTGGGCCCCGGTATTGAGGACTATTGTGGAGGAGGTGTTGTTGTTCATTCTTACTGATTGTGGTCTGTTGGTCAGAAAATCGAGGATCCAGTTGCAGAGTGGGGAGCCAAGTCCTAGGTTTTGGAGCTTTGATATGAGCTTGGCTGGGATTATGGTGTTGAAAGCGGGGCTGTAGTCAATAAATAGGAGTCTAATGTAGGAGTCCTTGTTTTCGAGATGCTCTAGGGATGAGTGTAGGGCCAGGGAAATGGTGTCTGATGTGGACCGGTTGCAGCGGTATGCGAATTGCAGTGGATCAAGGCGTTCTGGGAGTATGGAGGTGTTGCGCTTCATGATTTCAGCAAATAGCATTTTATGATATACCTTCTCAACCCATTTTGCAATGTTGATCACTTCATTAGATTGCTCTTGAATCTCACGCACCAATGGTCCAATGTTAAAAGAAAGCTTTCCATAAACATGGATTCATTTATACTGGCGAAGCACCTCCAATTTCGCTTTTTAAAAATATAATGATTCGACACATAACTTTTAAAAGCTAACAGCTGTACATGAACAATAAACATGCAAGTTGTGAATTGCCATCATCCTTTAGTTCAAAATGCAAATACATCACAAGCACAGTCATTATAACAGCTAATGCATTTATATAGCACCTTTAATATGTTGTTCTAGGATGCTTCACAGGAGTTTTAAAAATTCATGCAATGTGGGCGTAAGCCAGCATTTATTGCCAGTCCCTGGCTGCCCTTGAGAAGGTGGTGGTGAGCTGCATTCTTAAACCATTGCAGTCCCTGAAGTGTAGGTATGCCCACAGTGCTGTGAGGGAGGATGTTTCCAGGGTTTTGACCTGGTGACAGTGAAGGAACGCCGATATATTTCCAAGCGCAATTCCTCATTGGTATAGTGGTCACGCGGGAGACCGGGGTTCAATACCCCAATGGGGAGCTTTGTAGCTGTCCAGAAGCTCGACTGGAATAGTTTCCGGGCGGCATGGTAGCACCCGGGCGGCACGGTAGCACAGTGGGTAGCACTGTTGCTTCACAGCTCCAGGGTCTCAGGTTCGATTCCCGGTTTGGGTCAACATTTGAGTGGAGTCTGCACGTTTTCCCCATGTCTGCGTTATTTTCCTCCGGGTGCTCCGGGTTCCTCCCACAAGTCCCAAAAGACGTGCTGTTCGGTGAATTGGATTTCCTGAATTCTCCCTTTGTGTACCCAAACAGGCGCCGGAGTGTGGCAACTAGGTGCTTTTCACAGTAACTTCATTGCAGTGTTAATGTAAGCCTACTCGTGACAATAAAGATTATTTAAAAAAATTATTGTTATTTAAAAAAAGTCAGGATGGTGGGTGACTTGGAAGGGAACATCCAGGTGGTGAGGTTCCCAGGTATCTTCTGCTTTTGTCCTTCTAAATGGTTGTAGGTTTGGAAGGTGCTCCCTAAACAGCATTATAAAACAAATTTTGACATAAGAAGATATTAGGACAGATGACCAAAAGATTGATCAAAGAGGCAGTTTGTAAGGAGCATCTTAAAAGAATTAGAGGAATTGGGATTTTTTAGGACGGGACTTCCAGATCTTCAGGCCTTGGTAGCTGAAGGCACTGCTGCCATGTTGGTGCAATTAAAATTGAGGGTGCTGAAGGGGCTAGAATTCGAGGTGCTAGCTATCTTGGAGTATTGTGGAGTTGGAGAAGATTACATAAATTCGGAGGTGCCAGGGCCTGTTGTTGATGACATCTTTCTATCTGTGAGAGATGATGGATATGCAGCAAACAATCCAATTCAGATGGGGTTCCTTCACTTGGTACCCCTTGGCTAATGGCTGTCAAGACCAATCCTTGATGGCAGGTTCTGCCACAAGCATTGCATTATGAAGCTCCAGGTGACATTGTGGATTGTTGTTTTTGGCTTTGGCATCTGTTGCCAAGCTACTGTGGCCACTGGTCTTCATGATGGTTCACATAGCCAACAGGAAGTGTTACCATGTGCTGGACTTTCTCGATCAAGGTGGGTAGCTTGGGTCAGGAAACATTCTGGGAAAAAGCACCCTAAATAGTATGATTTTTATTCAGTAGGTGGGGGAGGGTGCTGCATTTCGACCTGCCATCCCTGGACTTGGATCAGGCCACAGGAGTAGCTGAGTGTTTAGATGGGCTAGTTAAATGACCCACTTTGGTTTGCTGAGACTGTCCCAATTAGGGGCTGGTTTAGCATGGTGGGCTAAACAGCTGGCTTGTAATGCAGAACAATGCCAGCAGCACGGGTTCAATTCCCGAACCGGCCTCCCCGAACAGGCGCCGGAATGTGGCGACTAGAGGCTTTTCACAGTAACTTCATTGTGACAATAAGCGGTTATTATTGTTCTTATTATTATTAATTATTTTATTGAATATTAGGCCCTTTAACGGGTGGCGCGTGGTGCAGTGGTTTGCACTGGGACTGTGGTGCTGAGGACCCAGATTCAAATCCCGGCCCTGGGGCTTTCCAAGGGCCGGCGCAGACTGAATGGGCCGAATGACCTCCCTTTGCACTGTAAATTCTAAGATTCTATGAAATGAAAAGTGGAGCCTTCAAACTGTGCGATGCATTGCCTGTTGACATGGAAGGTGTGGATGAGACTGAGGAGCTTTGGTGGATAGTCAATTTTCCCCAGAATCTTCTAGAACTCTGCTCAACTAATGTCGAAGGGCTTAGTGAGATCTATAAAAATAAGGTAAAGAGGTGTACCCTGTCCCCTTCTCTCATCTTGTTGCTGGAGTATGGAGCAAACCAGTTGGTCAGCAGATGGTGAGGGCGTGGAGTGATTGGAAACCGTGGATAAGGATTTTAAAATCAAGGCTTTGCTAAACCAGTGTCCAATGTAGGGTCGCAAGCAAAGAGCAGCAAACAAGACCAGCTAATATACCAAACTACAGAAAAGAGTAACAAGGCATTAACTCTTCCAATAGTGTCTCAAACCGAAATATGCAAGATGTAACAGTGTAATGGAATCTACATGGACTATCATGGGCCGCAAGTGATAAACCAACTGAAGGAATCAGTCACATGATCACAAATTGCAAAATGATTCAATTTTGGTTTCACCCTACTAATCTATCTATCTATACACAGTTTCATATTGCATGCAGATGATCATGCATTGATGAGTGAAATGTGTATTCATACATCCTTATGCCAACAGCTTGTGCTGTGATGCAGGTAACATTTTTACTACCTGAGGAAAAAATATCCATTGGCAACCCAGTTAGTCTCTCTCTGAATACACTTCATTGTTTTAGGTACAAATTCATTAAAATTGCACACTGTAGATTTTAATCACAGTTTGACAATGTTATAAGACAGAAGCCATGTTCATGTTGCACATTGAGAGCTTGGTGATGATGAATAGGCATCACTGGACCTCGATAGACTTCATTATCATTTCAAATTTGTATCGGCGTTGCTAAAATGATATTTTGCGCTCCCATTTTAATAACACGACTGCGAGTAGGATTTGGAGCATCATGACGTAAGCCAGGTTTAATGCTTTTGCTGCTCAGAAAATCATTTCAAATGGGGCGAGCAGAAGCTGGGACCCCAACATCCCATAATTGGCAGGATTCCGTGAGCCGAGGACAGGTTGCAAGTCACAATTTTGTTGCTTGTTGAGAAATGCTGATTGAAATCAACGGCTTGGAGTCGACTGAATTTGAAATTGTCCATAAGGCCAGAGCTTTGTCAAGCTACATGCTTGCAAATGAATAATTAAATACCATGGAGAAAAGATACTGTGAGCTTGTCATTCTCTTCCAATCACCAGAGCTTTGAGGTAAAAAGAAAAGGGGTAAAAATCTGTCTCCGAGAGTAATGTAGGATGGAACAGTATCGGATTGGTTGCCTGTTAATATACAGCGCCTAATCGGCAGTCCCATTGCAGTCACAGTTAAATATCAGGGGCGTCATTCTCCGCCGGCGGGAGTCTCCGTTTGCCGGCGCCCGGGGGTTTCCCGACGGCGTGGGGCTGCCCCACAATGGGAAACCCCATTGACCGGCCGGTGTAACGGAGCATCCCGCCGGGGCAGAAATGTGGCGCGGCGGGATGGAGAATTTTGCCCCTGGTCCGTGCAGTTATGCATTTTTAAAGTTCTTTAAACCAAGGACTGGTACAGCATGCCTGTGCATGAAGGAAAATGGTGCTAAAATCCACATGACCTGGAGTGGAAAACTATTGGGGAAAAGACCAAGACACTGGTGGAGAGGCCCCAAAAGGAATGCCCAGACAGGGGACAGAAACAGGCCTTAGTTAAGCAGAGTTAAAAAGAGAGAATATAAAAATAATCTTTATTGTCACAAGTAAGCTTACATTAACACTGCAATAAAGTTACCGTGAATAGTCCCTGGTCGCCACATTCCAGTGCCTGTACGGGGACACGGGGAGAATTCAGAATGTCCAAATTACCTAACAGCATGTCTTTTGGGACTTGTGGGAGGAAACTGGAGCACCCGGAGGAAAACCACGCAGACATGGGGAGAACGTGCAGACTCCACACAGACAGTGACTCAAGCCGGGAATCGAACCTGGGACCTTGGCAAGGTGGGCCACTACACTGCCTGCTGTCGAGCAGCTCAACCTGCCAATGTTCCCCAAGTCCGACAACCTCGCAGGGACGTGCGGACCATTCAGCCTCCTTACTACGAGTCGTGCCCAGATGATATCCAGACCAGTGACACAGACGACCGGGACGCCTTCCGTGTTGCGGTCATCGATAGGAACCGAATGTCTCCAGCCAAGCCCCACCAGCCGATGCAAGTTAACACTGTCAATCCGGATGATGAATGGTGTGCCACCCAAACGGTCAACCGATCACCGATAACATTCCGTCTGGACACTGGCGCCTCCGCCAACCTCATAGCATGGTCAGCCTTCTACGCCATGAAGGTCAGACCACCAATTCGGCCGTCCCGTTGCAAGATGGTCGACTACAACGGGAACGTTATCCTGGCTATGGGATCCTGCCAGCTCCAGGTGACACATAACACACACACGGCCACACTCTCATTCGAGATAGTCGGGTCATCAAAGGACTCCCTGTTAGGCGCACAGGCATGCAAGGCTCTCCACCTCGTGCAACGAGTCCACGCTCTGTCTCCAGAAGGCACATCCGACTTCCCGGGTGCAGAGTTCAGGGCACAGCTCCAATCGCTCCACGCCCACAACCAGGAGGCATTCGAGGTCATGGGAACACTACCCTCCACCTACAGAATTCGGCCCAAACCGGACACCACCCCAGTCATTCACGCACCTTGCAGGGTCCCAGCGCCACTCAAAGACCGCCTCAAGCAGCAGCTGCAGGATCTCCAGGACCAAGGGGTCCTATCCCGGGTCACGGAGCCCACGCCATGGGTCAGCTCCATGGTGTGTGTTAAGAAGCCCTCTGGCGAGCTTGGGATCTGCATTGATCCAAAAGACTTGAACAACAACATAATGAGGGAACACTACCCCATACCCAAATGGGAAGAGATCACGAGCGAAATGGCCCGGCTAAAATCTTCACAAAACTGGATGCCTCAAAGGGTTTTTGGCAGATCCAACTGGATCCGTCCAGCCGAAAGCTGTGCACCTTCAACACCCCTTTCGGCAGGTTCTGCGACAACAGAATGCCTTTTGGCATGATCTCGGCATCCGAGGTCTTTCACAGGATCATGGAGCAGATGATGGAAGGCATCGAAGGGGTGCGCGTCTACGTGGACGACGTCATTTTCTGGTCCAGCACACCACAGGAGCACATATATCGTCTGCAGCGCGTCTTTGTGCGCATACGCGAAAATGGCCTGCGCCTCAACCGAGCCAAATGTTCTTTCGGCCAAACCGAGCTGAAGTTCCTGGGGGACCACATTTCCCAGTCAGGGGTCCGTCCGGATGCAGACAAGGTGAGCGCCAGTACAGCCATGCTGCAGCCGGCAGACAAGAAAGCAATGCTACGCTTCCTAGGCATAGTCAACTTCCTGGGGAAGTTCATTCCCAACCTTGCCTCCCACACGACAGCTCTGCGCCACCTCGTCAAGAAGTCCACAGAGTTCCAGTGGCTGCCCACACACCAGCTGGAATGGGAGGAGCTCAAACGTAAGCTCACCACAGCACCGGTATTGGCGTTTTTTGACACATCTCGTGACACTAAAATTTCAACTGATGCCAGCCAGTCCGGCATTGGGGTGGTACTCCTACAGCGGGATGACACTGCGTCATGGGCCCCGGCCGCCTATGCCTCGCGGGCCATGACCCCCACAGAGCAGCGCTACGCGCAGATCGAAAAGGAGTGCCTGGGCTTGCTAACCAGGATAGACAAGTTCCATGACTACGTGTATGGTCTCCCCCGGTTTACCGTTGAGACTGACCACCGCCCCCTGGTCAGCATCATAAATAAGGACCCGAACGAAATGACCCCTCGCCTCCAGCGCATCCTCCTTAAACTTAGGAGGTATGACTTCCAACTGGTCTACACCCCGGGTAAAGATCTTATCATTGCGGATGCCCTATCTAGAGCAGTGAGCACACCGCAAGATTCGGAGGGGTTTGTCTGTCAGGTCGAGGCGCAGGTGGCCTTCACATCGGCAAATCTGCCAGCTGACTACTCCGGTCTGGCCCGTATTCGCTGAGAGACTGCGGCTGACCCCCTTCTACAACGGGTGATGCGCCACATGTCGGGAGGGTGGTTCAAAGGGCAGTGCCCCCAGTTCTACAATGTCCGAGATGACTTGGCCATCATTGATGGTGTCCTTCTAAAGCTGGACCGGATTGTGATTCCGCACAGCATGCACAGGCTGGGCTGGTCCTCGACCAACTACACGAAGGCCATCTGGGGGTCGAGAAGTTCAGACGGAGGGCCCGAGAGGCGGTATACTGGCCGGGCATCAGTGACGACATTGCCAATATGGTGCTCAACTGCCCCACCTGCCAAAGGTTTCAACCAGCGCAACCTCCTGAGACGCTTCTGCCCCATGAGCTGGTGACGTCCCCCTGGGCGAAGGTGGGAGTGGACCTCTTTCACGCGCTCGGCAGGGACTATGTAATCGTCATTTACTACTTTTCCAACTATCCAGAGGTCATACGCCTGCACGATTTGACATCGTTCGCTGTCATCAGGGCCTACAAAGACACCTTTGCTCACCACGGCATTCCGATGATTGTCATGTCGGACAATGGGCCCTGTTTCGCCAGCCAGGAATGGTCATCCTTTGCTGCCTCGTATGGCTTCAGACACGTGACATCCAGCCCTCTGCATCCCCAGTCCAATGGAAAGGCGGAGAAGGGCGTTCACATCGTCAAGCGGCTCCTCTGCAAGGCTGCTGCTGCTGGAGTGTATTTCTGCCTAGCCCTGCTGGCCTATCGCTCGGCCCCACTAGCCTCTGGCCTCTCACCAGCCCAGCTGTTGATGGGTCGCGCCCTCAGGACCACTGTGCCTTCCATTCTGGCACCCACAACCAACCATGCTCCGGTACTATACAGGATGCAACAGCAGCGCGTTCGCCAGAAGAGGGCATATGACACATGGGGAACTGATCTTCCCGCCCTGGCCCCTGGAAGTCCGCATCCACCTACCAGAAGGTGGCTGGTCAGCACCTGCCGAAGTTCTCCAACATGCGGCTCCACGCTCGTTCCTGGTTCGCATGCCTGATGGATCCATTCGTAGGCGCAATCGCGTGGCTCTTCGCCTACTTCCACGCTCGCTACGGGAACTTACACCATCACCGCGCCCTCCTGTTGTTCCTGATATCGACTTCGTGGAGCTGAGCTGCCTGCCACCATGCCCCTTCCGTCGTCGCCCGTGGCCAGGCCCATTCCTCAGCCGGTGGTTCCAGACCCAACCTTGAGGTGGTCAACCCACCTACTAGACTGGACTTATGAGACTGTTTGTACATTGAATTCATACTACCACTGTGTTAATATGTTTCTGTTCTTATCGTTACTGGAATTTGTTTTGTCGTTCAACATTTCCCCGATCTTTGTTAATGGTACAACCGCGTTGTTATGTCGCACCCGTCATCGCCCCTTGTATATAGTTTAGCCCCATGTACATGCTGTAGTTATTGCACACACACACATACAGCTGCACTCAGTACACATCTCTATTTATAACCACATAGGCACATGTTCTTGTAAAAAAGGGGGATGTCATGATATTCATGTAAACATCATAGCGTATACATACATACTGATGGACAGATCAACAGACCAATCAACACACACACAACACGACAACCAATCACAGGCAAGAGCATACACAGTACAAAACAGGGAGCATGACATTTCCTGGGCACTGGAGCAGGAGACAGCTCAGGGCACAGAGCTCATAGCAAGCCACTCAGATATCCACCATGTGCTGAGTGCCACTACAAGATAGAATTAGGAATAGGTCCACAGATTCAAGGGTTATGATCGAACCTCAGTAAACAGTTTACCACTGTAAATAGATGTTTGAAATAAAACTGAGTTGTACCATTCGCAACCGTGTTGGTTCATCTGTGTAGCAGAGTACCCAACACATCAGACCTTTGGAGAGAATTTCCAGGTTAGATGTTGAAAGGTGAATCATGGAATCCCTCATGAGAGCGACAGAGTTTGGGGCTTTCTGTCCATTCCCACAGGTGGGATTTTCCAATCATGCTGAAGATGACCCCGCCGTGAGTTTCCTGGCAGCATGACAGGCGAGCCAATATAATTGGTATTGACTTCAGCAGGAATGTAAGATATCACCAACAGTCATTGTTGAGATACCGCCACTTTGGGAACACAAAACCACTAGTCCGTTGGGGGAGTGGGGGTTGAATATTCAGCCCAGAGTTTTGGTGTGATTTGGAGACTCAAACTGATTCATGAGGTCTGAGTGGGCTGTCGAGAAATCCATGGAACCTATCTTGGTCTGTCCTGCCATTTATTGTGCATATTGGTCTGCGGGATTCTCCGTCGGCGGGATCCTCCACTTCGCTGACAGCGCACCCACGCCCCGTGGATTTCCCGATGGCATGGGGGGCCACAATGGGAAACCCCATTAGCCGGCTGCAGGAACAGAGAATCCCGCTGCGGGTGGGGGCACGCCACACCAGAAAACGTGGCGATGGGACGGAGAACCCCGCCTGTTGTGTTTGACTTTTGACCGCAGTTTGCCTGTTAGTTCATGTGCACGTTTCACACTGAACGTTAGAGCATAAGATAGATATCATTGATTGGTTTTATCTTCCTGACCTTGTTCAGTAAAGTTTATTTTGTTAGTTCAAAACCTCCGGAATCGTGTGGCTTTATTTACTGAGCAAACATCTTGAATCTCAAACATTGTCTTACTGCAAACAAAACATTAATGGTCCCGAACCAGATCTTCACAAAACCCAGGGGATCTGGTCCAGAATCATAACAGTATGAAGATATTAGGTTGAACACTTCAGAATGCTGTTGATTTAAAGGCTGCAGCATGCTATAGAGCATTCTAGTGATACACCATACAAATACAATTAGCACTCTGTGGTAGTTGCAGACTCCCACCCACAATTTTCGTAAATAATTAAATTCCGATGCCAACTGGGATGTCAGTGGAAATAAGCTGCATTCTTGGCAAGGAGACAGCAGTAATTGGAGGATGAATTTATTTCACTTACGTTTTGGCACTGAGATCTGGAAGACCACGGCAGGCGGACATTGCTGAAAGACAATCGAATGGCTGGAATATGAATTGCCATTTTGGTCAGGAACTACGAAATGAAGCATAAGGGAGGGACTCCAAAGAGGGCCAAGATAATAACTGAAAATTACAGCTAACAGTGAACAAGGCCGAATGTATTCATGTAACATTTTATAAAATGTTATTTTAACAAACAGGGGAATGATTTTTCCACAGGCCTCTGGATACCAACATAGAGATGAAATGGGAGTCCTGAGCCCACACTTGCTGTTGCAATATTCCTGGAGGCAGCCTCCAAATTTACTACCTTCGCGTACGCCAGCCAACTAAGTATGCTGACCCGATGCTGTCAGTCCAACCACAGGGCCTGGTAACTCCAGAGCCTCGCCAGCCCAAGCCAGAGAGGGGGACACTGGTAAGGTAGGTCGGATACCTCGAGGGGGTCCCTCTGGCCCCCTTTGGAGACATTAAATAAAATAAATGATAGGTCCCGCCGTGGGTGCTGCCTTTCATGCACTCTAGCCCTCATTAGAGAATGGAGCTTCTGGCTGTCATGGTTCATACTGCCACCCCCACTCCCCCAGCCTCTCCCTACCCCCAGCCTGTCAGCAGCTGATGCGCACCCCCCAGAAATGTACCCGAAACGGAAATGCACGGGTGAGCTGGCCTGATTCAGCTCCCTGCTATTTTCCCTGTTCCTCAGCCCCACTCCTCCAGTTTCTGTGGGATCAGGAAAGTTCAGCTTGTTAACTCATTTTAATGCCTCAATTAGAATAGTGCATCGGGAACATTATACATACATAACGAGCATTCATCCAATCTCTTGACTGTAATTTCTAGCCTTAAAAGCGCTGGACCAGGAATAAACCTTTTTTTTAAATGATTAATTATTACTCTGGTTGTAACTTAAATCATTGCAAATACTAATGTAGTGACAATAGCTTAGGTGGTTTGTAGCTGTTTCCATTAGTTACGCTGGCTCTCATTTAAAATACAAAATAGCTCATATTTATGGTGCTGTAAAAGATACTCTCACTTACTTAACACAGTCTTCATCACTGACCAATTATCCTGACCGCTATTCTTGGAGATATTCATCAAAATAAACCTCTACATTCATTTATGGGTGCTATATCTCAGCAGTGGAAAAAAAGAGAAGGTTGAGTAGAAGGAAAGCAAGATTTTCATTTACCGAGTGCCTTTAATGACCCCAGGCTATCCCAATGTACGTTACAGTCAATGAAATACTTTTGAAGGGTTGCAATGTCGGAATTGCTACAGCCAATTTGCATACAGCTAACTCCCACAAACAGCAGTGACCAGAAGTCCTGTCTTGGTGATGTTGATTGAGGAATGAATGTTGACCAGGACACCAGGGGTAGTGCCCTTGCTCATTTTTGAAGTAGTGTCATAGAATCTTTTTACACAGAAAAATAGAAAATAGAAGCAGGAGGAGGTCATTCGGCCCTTCGAGCCTACCCCGCCATTCATTATGATCGTGACTGATCATCAAGTTCAATACACTGATCCTGCCTACCTCCCATATCCCTTGATCCCTTTAGCCCCATGAGCTTCTTGAAATTAAATGATGTTTTGGCCTCAATTACTTTCTGTGGTATCGAATTCCACAGATTCATCACTCTCTGGTGAAGAAATTTCTCCTCAGTCCTAAATGGTTTACCCCATATCCTCACTCTGTGACCCCTAGTTCTGGACTCCCCCGCCATTGGGAACATTCTTTCTGATCTTGTCCAATCCTGTTAAAATTTTACAGTACGAAGTCTTACAACACCAGGTTAAAGTCCAACAGGTTTGTTTCGATGTCACTAGCTTTCGGAGCGCCGCTCCTTCCTCAGGTGAATGAAGAGGTTTGTTCCAGAATTTTGTAAGTTTCTATGAGATCCCCTCTCACTCTTCTAAACTCCAATGAATATAATCCGAACCGATTTAATCTCTCCTCATATGACAGTCCTGCCATCCCAGGAATTGGACTGGCAAACCTTTGCTGCACTCCCTCCATAGCAAGAACATCCTTCCTCAGATAAGGACACCAAAACTGCACGCAATACACCAGTTGTGGCCTCACTAATTATCTATATACAATTGCAGTAGTTTCAGCCACTCAAGAGGGCAGGTGGTCCGCAGTTTAATATTTCATCCAAAAAGACAGCACCGACCACAGTGCAGCACTCTCCCAGTACTGCAATCAAGTTTAAGTCTTGATTTTTGTGCCTGGAGTGGGACTTGAACCTCCAATATTCTGACTCAGAGGTGAAAGTGCTACCAACTAAGTCATGGTTAAATAGGAAAAAGCAAAGGAAAGAACAGTCAGGAGGCATCTTTGTAAAAGCTAGATACTGGCTCTTAATTAAGTTCTGAACTAAGTTAATGGTTTGAGATGAAATATCGAGTAGATATTCCTTTTAAAAGAAAATATATTGGAACATAAAGTTACAATCAAGGCTCAGAAAATAGACCAGAAGTTAGGTAAGCATATCAATTACATCTATTTCAAATGTTGAACTGCATTTTTGATAGTATAACAACCCTGGATGCCAAATAGTTGAGTAAACGCGAGTAATAGAAACGGCATGTACGCAGCATAAGTCCCAGTCGGTAATACCAACATGCGGGCTTTTATACAGGTTAATTATGAGCCCCAGCTGGACAGGCCTCTGACCTATAATGGGGAAGCTCCTATTCCAAGGGGCCCACGGGGAGATCGATAAGGGTAGCGCCGTGGGCCCTGTGATGGTTATTACATCCCTCTTCCCCACCCCCCCTCCAAGTCCAAATGTTCCCCATCAGTAGCCATTTGAGGGGGCCTTAGTCGCCACTTTGCACGCGGTTACGCTTCTTCCAGCGGCGGGTTTCGGTTGGGTGACGTGTGTCGGTTCATTGATCGCTTTTTTCATGATGAATGGAGGGTCACTACCGGGCGTTCGGCTCTGGCCATGACGGCGTCCGTGAGTGCATATGATTTTGTGTTCATCTCTGAGGCTGAGTCGTCATCATCCTGATGGTCCGGATGTTTGGCCATGGTAGGTTGTGCCCCTTGCCTACATAATGGAATCTGAGGTGGTGGAGGCACCGATGTGCGTAGCGCGGTTTCTTACGAGATGAACTTTCTGCCCTTGAGGTGGTCTACATGTTTCCGCACGGTCTTCCCTCCTTGCATGATACGGGCCCTGTTTTTTTCACCACGATCCCAGGGAGTCAATGGGTGCTGTCACTGAAATTCCAGGCATATACAGTGTCCCATACTTTAAAACATCTCCCAGACGTCCAGTGGCCGTGATATTTCTTCTGAGTGTCATGTTTTGACCCTACCTTTCCACCAAGACTTGGGCATGTCAGGCTGAGGCGGGTTCGGAGGCACTGACCCATCAATAGGACTGCCAGTGCTACCCCTGTTGTGACATGAGGCATGGACTGGTATTGGAAGAGGAACTCTGCCCGTCTTGTATCCAGGGAGCCCGTGGTCTGTTTCCGCATGCCTCGTTTCAATGTTTGAACTGCCTGAGGATGGGTGCTATGGGGCAGTCTGGATGTGCCTTACATCATTGGCATGCTAAGGGCTCCTCGCTCGTGAACGGGGTCCCGTTATTTGTGACTATCTCTGGTATCACATGGGTACTAAACGAGTGCCGTAATATCTCGACAGTGACTCTTGAGGTGGTGGTGGTCATCCAATGAGCATCCAGCCACTTAGAGTGGGTGTTCACAAGGACCAGAAATATGGAGCCCATGAAAGGCCCGGCAAAGTCCGCATTTAACCGCACACAGGTGCGCCCTGGCCATTCACAGGGATGAAGCGACGCCGACGGAGGTAGCTACTGCTACTCCTGACATGCTGAACACCTTTTTATTACTCTCTCAATGCCATCATTGATCCCTGGCCACCAAACATAGCTCTTCACCAGCTCCTCGTCAGCATATTCATCTTTAGCCATCTGGGATGGCCACTTCCAGAATACAAAATGGACCTTTGCAAAGATTGCAGGGAAAAATGGACAATGCTAAGAAAGCAGGCAGGCACAGAGCCTGTCTGCATATTGGAGCCGCAGCTCCCAGACAAGACTGAAACTATAGGCCCATTAGCATATGGATGGCCCATCTCCGGGAACAAAGGAAGATACTTAAGTAACCGATTTGGCCCCAAACCTCACGGCGCCAGTTCCCCAAACTGAAAGCAGAAAACAAAGCAGGCCAACGGCCACCTAGGACACGCCCAGCCATCAGGGCACCCACCCCTTTATTGGTCAGGATCAATGCAAATGATCAAGAAATGGTCCAATTGATTGGGGCCATGTTCAAGCCCCGCCCAAAAGCGCGTGAAGCCCCTTTGGGTATAAGAAGAAGGCCCCAAGAGAGAATCGCTCTCTTGGACTTGGCTCTCACAGCAGAGAGACCCGTCCACCAGCTGCATCAGAAGCAGGTAAGTCCAAGGTCAATGCTCGCTACCAGACGGACAACCTTAGCTGCTTCCCCTCTACCACTTCGACCCCAGCAGCCTCAGAACTGAACAACAGCCATTGTTCCTCTGACTGAGTGGGCGCCCAAAGCTAGATATAGGCTTTGGCAGTGGTGATGGTTTGGTCTGTAGTATTTCGTGCATGAGTAGATATTACTGTGTGTGTAAATAAATAGTATTGACTTTGAACTAACTAACTGGTGTATTGGCTCTTTGATCAGTATTCGGGTTTGAACCTTGCGGCGGTATCGAAAGATACCTGGCGACTCTGGAGCAAACATAATTAGGATTAAGGAAGGTGACCATATTGACCGCCATATTCAGAGCCAAGTAAAGAGAACAACGCATCTTCGAAGCCCCTATGCAGGTTCTGCAGGATCAACACCTGGCCCAGACACGGGATGACCATGTGAGCTCCCCCTAAAAGGAAACTGCCCTCCATACTAAGCTCCTGCTGCTTCATGATGTAGGACTGCTGGAGGGATCCCATGCAGAATAATGTGGCAAAGCTCCGCCAATGTGGGATCTCTTTGGGTCCACGTACGAACCTGTGAGACTGTCACTGGCAGAGCATCCTTTACTTTGTCCGTCACTGGTGGAGAGGCTGCGGGGGGGGCTCACAGGCAGCGGGAGACGACTGATGCTACTTGCACCCGCAGGCGATGCTAAAACAAATACGTGTACTCCGTTAATAACAAGGTCCAGTGCTAAACTTGGGGCGAGTTTATGGGGAATCCCCTTGTTCTCCTTGAAAAGATCCAGCAGAAGCTTATGGTCCGTGATGATAAAATAAAATGATGCCTGTAGACATATTGATGAAATTCTTTCACCACATAAATCCCGTCAAGCCTTCTTTCTCTATCTGGGCATAGTCCTGGAAATATACGGTGTAGGACGTTCTGTGCCGTCATCATACCGATGGGACAGCAGTGCTCTGATGCCTTATGGGGAGAGATCGAACATGAGGATGGGCAGCGGTGAAGGATCAATAATGGGTCAATAGCTGATACCACCTGTCTTTTCACCCTGGCGAATGCCTCCTCTTGTGGAGCTCCCCAAGGCCACTTTTGACTCTTCTTTCATAATGCCAGCAGCGTGGGCAAATTCAGGATAAACTTCACGTAATAGTTCATGAGCCTTAAACGCAACCTCAATTCGGTCGTGTTTTCTGGTGTCGGAGCACCCCTTATGGCCTGGACCTTTACCTCCACTGGGCGCAATCCATCCTTGTCCTCGCAGTTCCCCAGGTAAGTGACTGCCTTTGACTGACAGACATACTTGTTTCTCTTCAGGCGAGCTTGGGTGAATCGCCTGAGGACCTCTTCCAGATTGTCTAAGAGCTCATTCTCAGTGACCCTCACAATGAGCACATTATCAAGGTATACTGCCACTTTGGGTAGCCCGTGGAGGGTGCCTTCCATCACTCTGTGGAATATTGTACAAGGGGAAGAGACCCCGAAGGGGAGTCGAGTATACTCATATAGGCACCTGTGTGTATCGATGGTCACGTACTTTAGCCAATCACAGCATAACATATTGTGACCTGGCCCCTGTATCACTGTTAGCGGCAGTCTGGCTGTCTGCTGCCCGCGGGTCACTGAGGTCACAGTGGTTCCAATACTGTTTAGTGGTTTACTAGTATATGTCACCAGTCTCACCTTGGTGTCACGCAAGCTTAATGGCAGGATTCCCGTGCGCAGCCAACCGGAAGGTCTGTTGATCGATGATGGAGATAGCAGGCCCCATGTCTATCTCCATTACTAAGGGTTGCCCATTGACTTGCAGTTTGATCCTAATTGGTGCCGCATTTGGGCCATGATGAAATTCAGCTGCATCAAGACATCCTCCTCAGGGTGGGCCACGTGTAAGGGCCTGGCCCGGGTCTGCCCAGAGCACCATCTTTTGTGCTGATTCTGATGGCCTTGGTTGCTGTGCATTCTGGGACTGCAGACTTGGTAATGTCGCTGATGCCCCCCCCATTGCCCTCTGGGGAGGTGTCGCGCTGGTCTGTGGTGGCCCTTGACCATTGAGTCCAGACCTGACATTGTGCAGTTGGTTGCTGTTTTGGCAGCGATGGGGTCATTTTAGCACTGCCCTGAGAGGACGTTGAATTCATGTCCAGGAGTAGACCAACACTAAGGGTGCTGCAGTCCACGGAACCCTGGAGTTCCTGAACTCGCTTCTCAGCATTCTCGCTGACGGGAATAGCTTGCTGGCTCTTTTCAAGTCCAGTGTGGGCTTCGCCAACAATTTTCTTTGAGTGGCCATATTGTTAAACCCGCACACCAAGCAGTCCCTTAACATCTCCAAAAGGGATGGACCAAACACGCAATGCTCAGCTAACCTCTGGAGTTGAATTAGAAAGTCCGGAGATTTCAGATTAGATTTAGATTTATTGGCACGTGTACTGAGATACAGTGAAAAGTATTGCTCTGCGGATAGTCCAGGCAGATTGTTCCATATATGAAAAACATAGTCATGACGTGGAGGTGCTGGCGTTGGACTAGGGTGAGCACAGTAAGAAGTCTTACAACACCAGGTTAAAGTCCAACAGGTTTGTTTTGAATCACTAGCTTTTGGAGCACAGCTCCTTCATCAGGTGAGTATCACTCATCACTGACCTGAGGAAGGAGCAGTGCTCCAAAAGCTAGTGATTCGAAACAAACCTGTTGGACTTTAACCTGGTTTTGTAAGACTTCTTACTGAAAAACATAAGACATACGATAAATACACAATGCATAGAGATCGGGTGAAGCATGCGGAATATAGTACCACTCAGTTGACAAGATGCATGGAGAGATCAGTTCAGTCCATAAGAGGGTCATTCGGGAGTCTGGAAGCAGTGGGGAATCAGCTGGTTTTGAACCTGCTCGTGCGTGTTCTCAGACGGTTGTATTTTCTGCCTGATGGAAGAAGTTGGAAGAGAGAATAACACGGGTGCGAGGGGTCTTTGATTCTGCTGCCCGCTTTCCCAAGACAGTGAGAGATGGAGACAGATTCGATGAATGGGAGGCGGGTTCGCCAGGATTGCCATGCCTGAGCACCAGGAGGAGTTGATGAGGAGGGAAGCCCACCCATTCTACGCTTTGCCAGGTGATTCTTTGCGGTCCATCCACCTCAGTTGGTTGGATGGCAGGTTCAATTCCCATACAAAGAACAAAGAACAAAGAAAAGTACAGCACAGGAACAGGCCCTTTGGCCCTCCAAGCCTGTGCCAACCATGCTGCCCGTCTAAACTAAAATCTACACTTCCTGGGTCCGTATCCCTCTATTCCCATCCTATTCATGTATTTGTCAAAATGCCCCTTAAATGTCACTATCGTCCCTGCTTCCACCAACTCTTCCGGTAGCAGGTTCCAGGCACCCACTACCCTCTGCGTAAAAAACTTGCCTTGTACATCTACTCTAAACATTGCCTCTCTCACCTTAAACCTATGCCCCCTAGTAATTGACCCCTCTACCCTGGGGAAAAGCCTCTGACTAGCCACTCTGTCTATGCCCCTCATAATTTTGTAGACCTCTATCAGGTCGCCCCTCAACCTCCGTCGTTCCAGTGAGAACAAACCGAGTTTATTCAACCGCTCCTCATAGCTAATGTCCTCCATACCAGGCAACATTCTGGTAAATCTCTTCTGTGTTTTTAAAATGTAGAAACCTGTCGATATCTGTCTTGAGCCATACTCAATGACTGAGCCTCCACAGCCCTCTTGGGTAGAGAATTCCAAAGATTCACCACACTCTTGAGTGAAGAAATTTCACCTCACCTCAGTCCTAAATGGCTAAATAAGCAAATGTACTCCCTGCCAAATTTGTAGAAAGAGGCAGCCAAAAATTACTTTGAAACTATCGTCAAGGTTGAGTCATCCATTTCAAAGAGCTTGGAATGGAAAGGAAATTGAATCAAGGGAGGGAGGAAAATGTAATCAACATGAAAGCTAATTATGTAAATATCATTAAGCGGGAATGTACACAGGCTGCTAATAAACCTGCTAAGTTAATGAACTACAAAGATATACAAGTGGACAGAAAGTAAAATGCAGCTAATGTCCGAAAACAAGAAACTGAGGGCGAGATTCTCAGGGCTCATTCGCAGCAGTCCGAAATCCCGTTACGGCCATAATATGATATGAAACATTGATTTAAATAGTTTAAAGGCACAAAAGCCAGTTGTAATCTTGCCAAGTGTGCATATTTACAAAAATCTCTTTATTTACTTTTCATTGTTCAATTATCTAGTTTGTGAAATAGTTTATTAAAATTGTGGCTTACTTAGACTTGTTAGAAGCTATATAGATACACACAGCGACCTGTCCTCTGCAGATAAAAGGAACATGTACGGGCATTGCACCTTTTTTTGAATTGAACAAAAGCTTGGAGGACAATAGTTCCCTGGTGAATTCTCCATGGCAATGTCTCAACTAAACAGAGTTGATATACCAACCAATCAGCATTCTTTTGTCCTGCAGTATAAATTGTTGTTGCCTTTGAAATTTGGCATTCTTGCATCTATCCTGATGAGTAGGGGATGAAAAGGTTTGACAGCACGTCTCTTTTTGAAAAAATAACCGCGTGGATATCTTGAATGATAAATTGTCACATTTAAGAGGAGCCTGTTTACATCACTCTGATTGAAATGGACAGAGACGGATTGCAATATCTTCCTTCCTGACATTATGCAGCATCAGCATAGCAACTGATACTATGAATGATTATGAGTCAGTCTTAAACCCAACAATCAATGGACTGAGGCATGGTACTATCCTTCCCAACTCGTATTAATACTAATTACAGCAATAGAGGTTCCCAGAACAAGAGATTACTTGACCTTTTGTTTTCAAGATATGTGAGTGTCACTGAGGCCACCATTTATAGCCCATCCCTCATTTCCCTTGGGAAGGTGGTGGTGACCTGTCTTCTTGAATGTTACAATCTATCTAGTGTGTGCAAGCTCACAACGTTGCGGGGGCTTGTGAAGTACACTCAGCACCAGTGAAGGAACTGATTATAACTCCAAGTCAGGATGGTGTGTGGCTTGGAGGGGAATTTGCAGGTAGCGGCGTTTCCATGCACTTGTTGCCCTTTTAGCTGGCAGAGAGTGTGGCTTTCAAAGGTGTCGAAGGAGTGTTGGTAATTTGTTGCAGTGCTTCTTGTAAATGATGTACATTGCTGCTAAATGCATTGGTAGTGGAGGGAGTAAATGTTGAAAGATTCATAGATTCATAGAATTTACAGTGCAGAAGGAGGCCATTCGGCCCATCGAGTCTGCACCGGCTCTTGGAAAGAGCACCCTACCCAAGGTCCACACCTCTACCCTATCCCCATAACCCAGTAACCCCACCCAACACTAAGGGCAATTTTGGACACGAAGGGCAATTTAGCATTCCCAAATCCACCTAGCTTGCGCATCTTTGGACTGTGGGAGGAAACCGGAGCACCCGGAGGAAACCCACGCACACATGGGGAGGATGTGCAGACTCCGCACACACAGTGACCCAAGCCGGAATCGAACCTGGGACCCTGGAGCTGTGAAGCAATTGTGCTATCCACAATGCTACTGTGCTGCCATTGGATCGGTGCCTGTCAGGCAGGCTACTATGTTCTGAATCTTGTCACGATTCTTGAGTGTTGTTAGCTGAAATTGTCATCCTGAATCCCCCACCATCAATATCCTGTGGGTTACCCTTGATCAGAAACTGAACTAGACTAGCCATATATAGACTGTGGCTACAAGAGCAGGTTGGAAGGTAAGAATCCTGTGGCAAATAACTCACCTCCTAACTTCCCAAAACCTGTGTACCATCTACAAGGCACAAGCCAGGAGTCTGATGAAATACTCTCCACTTTCCTGCATGAGTGCAGCTCCAACAACACTCAAGAAGCTCGACCCCATCCAGGACAAAACAACTCACTTGACCGGCACCCTATCTACAAACATTCATTCCCTCCACCTGAATGCATATGTGCAGCAGTGTATACCATCTACAGGATTCACTGTAGCAACTCACCAAGGCTCCTTCAGCAACACCTTCCAAACCCACGATCACTACCACCTGGATGTTCCCCATCAAATCATTAACTATCCTGACTATAAAAGAAATCACTGTTCCTTCGCTTGGCCAAAACCATGGAGCTTCCTCCATAGCAACACTGTCGATGAACGTACAGCACATTGTAAAGGTCCTTTCCGCTTATTCCCTTATTTCCCCTTTCTTTTATTTTACCTTTATCTTTTTTAATCCATGGGTGATTAATGGATATATATCTCTGAGTCAAGCAGCGGAGACAATGAGGAATTCGGAAGTTATAGGACAGAACATTCTGCTGATCTCTGCTAGTTTGAAGAGGAGCTTCAGACTTTTCAACAGCAAAGAGAGGGATGGGGTGGGACTCGGTTTGATTAATTGCTGGGGGCTAATGAATTGGATGCAAAGGCTGTACTCGGCCTGGTAGCAGGTGGTGATTGGATCCTGTCCCAGTGGAATGATTTTCAGAGTCCCAAGGAATTCAGTTTGACTCCCAGAAGCACAGAGACAAGGACTCTCTCTCTCCTCTGTGTTTTCTCCAGAAAGGCTATGAGTGCTGTATTTCTGAAACTGTGCAAACCTAAATGATTGAATCTACAGGAAAAGCATTACAGGCTGCAAACACAGATTAGGACCCTCCTGTTGTCTCCTTAAAGGCTGTGACTGCTGTATTTCTGAAACTACGAAGGTCTGAATGAATCTGCAGTAAAGCCTTCGACTGAAAGTAGAGTTTGAGGAGGAGTAAGGTGCTGGAAACAACCATCTGAAACAAAGACTCTTTTTCCTTTGTCCTTATGATTTTTACCCCTCTCTTCCCCTCTGTGTTTGTTTGTCTATTGTACATGTGTGTATGTGTGTGTGTCTTGAGGGTAGGGGAAGTTGAAGCAAGGCATTAGATAACAGTTAACCAGTTGTATTTGCTGCATATTTGATTACAGTTCTTGTTATTCATAAAAAGTAATTCTGTTTATATTTACAAACCTGGTGACTGTAATTATTGGACAGCCAAGGGCCTAGACCTTGGGCATTTTTCCAAAAAATATTGGTTAATTTGCTTGTGTTGTGACTCTGTGTCAGGTGGGGCTGGAATTGACTGCACACTAGCCCAGTGTGTTGTAACAACATGGATTGCCACGGTTCAAGAAGGCACCTCAGCACCAACACTCAAGGGCAACTAAGGAATGGGCAACAAATTCTGGCCTAGCCAATGATGCCCACGTCCCATGAATAAGTAAGAATACAGCTGCACCCATCCAGGAAAATGGGGGATTCGATCATACTCTTGACATTCATCTTTGGTGAGTCAGGAGGCAAGTTAC
Source organism: Scyliorhinus torazame (assembly GCF_047496885.1). NCBI lineage: Eukaryota > Metazoa > Chordata > Chondrichthyes > Carcharhiniformes > Scyliorhinidae > Scyliorhinus > Scyliorhinus torazame. The sequence continues at coordinate 212,561,863 of NC_092717.1, forward strand.
TTTTTGTACAATTCCAAGCTTCCATCTTGCTCTTGTAGCGATCACATTGACATGGCTGATCCAGTTCAGTTTCAGGTCACTGGTAAACCCAAGGCTGCTGATAATGGTGGATTCAACAATCATATAATGTCATTGAATATCAAAGGAGAAGAGTAGATTCTGTCTTTTTGGAGGTGGTTATTGCCCATGTTCATGCCACATCAATCCAAACCTGAAAGTGGTCCAGATCTTGATGCATTTGGTTATGGACATCCTGAGCATCTGAAGGGTCGTATATGATACTAAACATTGGGCAATTATCAGTGAATATCCCCACGACCCATGTTATGATTGATGGGCTCTCACCTCTCCTCTTGAGTTAAGTTATTTGTTGATTATTGAACCAATATTTTAATGAAGTCAGGAGCCAAATGGCTTTGCTGGAACTCAAACTGAGCATCAGTAAGATGGTTACTGCTGAGTTGGTGTTGGTGACACCTTTCATCACATTGCTGATGATCAAAGGTATGTTGATGGGGCAGTAATTGGCATAATTGAATTTTTTCCTGCTTTCTGCAGATAGCACATACTTGGGCAATTTTCCATGTTGTCAAATAGATGCCAGTGTTTTAGCTGGATTAAAGACGGAACTGCTAGGAAACACTCAGCAAGTCTGGCAGCATTCGTAGAGAGAGAAACAGAGTTAATGTTTCGAGACCAATATGGCTTTTCTTCAGCACAGTGTGGCCGCTGTACTGGAACAGCTTGGTTAGGGGCACCATTGGTTGTGGAGCACAAGTTTTCAGTACGATTTTATCATCGCTCATAGCCGATGCAGTATCCAATGCCTTCAGATATTTATTGATATCACACGTGAACCAAATTTCCCCAGTGTGATGGAGAAGGCAGAGATGGATCAGGCACTTGGTACCTTTGGTTGAAGATGTTTGCAAATGCTTCACCCTTATCTTTTTGCATTGACATATCGGGCTCCCTGTCATTTGTATATCCTCCTATTCTGGTTATTGTTTAATTGTCCACCACCATTCACGACTTGATATGGCAGGACTGCAGAGCTTAGATGATATTCACAGGTTCTGGAATCACTTAGCTCTGTCTATCACTTGCTGCTTCTGCTCTTTGGCATTCATGCTGTTCTGTGTTGTAGCTTTAACAGGTTGACACTTTATTTGTCTGATGCTTGACCTTGCATGGCTCTCCTGCACTCTTCCTTGAACTAAAGTTGATCCCTTGGCTGGATGGTAATTGTAGAGTGAGGGATGTGCCTAACCACACGGTTACAGATTGTGGTTCAGTACAATTCTGTAGCTGCTGATGGCCCACAGCGGCTCATGGACGTCCAGTTTGTGCTGCTGGATCTGTTCAAAATCTGTGCCTTTTAGCATGGTGATAGTTCCACACAACACAATGGAGGATAGGCTCAGTGTGAAGACTTCATCTTCATAGGAACTGTGCATCAGTCAAACCTATCTATGCGATCAGATAGATTGGTGAGGAAAAGATTAAGTAGGTTTTTCACTCTTATTGGTTCCGTCACCACCTGCTGTCGACCCAGTCTGGTCGGGATATCTGTTAGGACCCGGCCAGCTCAGTAAGTTGTGGTGCTACCAAGCCAGTCTTGGTGATGGTCATTGAAGTCCTCCACCCATAGTAGATTGATCCTTGCCACCCTCAGTGCTTCTTCGAAGAGGTATTCAGCATGGAGTAGTACTGATTCATCAGCTGAAGGGCAGTGATAGGTGGTAATCAGCAGGTGGTTTATTTGCTAATTTTGGCCTGATGCCATGAGACTTCATGGGGTCCGGAGTCCATGATGAGAGCTCTCAAGAATACTCGCTCCAGAATGTACAGCACTGTGTCAACGCTTCTGGTGGGTCTGTCCTGCTGGTGGCATAGGACCTATCCATGTTTGGTGATTTTGGTGGCCGAGTCAGTGTCTGTATGTTACGACTTGTTGAGAATGACTATGGTAGGCTTTTGGTTGACGCATGTGTAGGACAAGCCCCCTGGGCAGACTTTGCAGGGTTGGGTGTGCTGTTGTTGCTTTTGGTGCATAAGCCAATGCCAGGGAGGCCACCTGATTGTGTTCCTTTTATTGGCCTTTCTGTAGTGATTCAGTACCTCCAAGTGGCTAGTTGCCTGTCCGTTTCAGAGGGTAGCTAAGAGTCAACTATATTGCTGTGGGACTGAAGCCACAAAGAGGCTAGACCAGGTAACAATCCCAGCCTCACTACTGACTTGAAGCTGCCAATCGCAAATTTAATAACATGTAGCACATTAGAAACTTGTCAAGCACGAATTAGTAGCAAGAGTGTAGATTTTAAATTTGTGCAATAATTTCAAACTGGTGCTAATGAATCGGCAGGCTGTTTAACAGCGGTTCCCATTTCTTTTATTCACACTGGCTCCAATGAGGGGTGCAAAATGGATTACCAATTCGCTATCACCCTTTTTAAGCTGTGGCTCAAAGTCAAAATCTACCCCATGGTGTGCCAGATCCATGGTTTTATGAGAAACAGTAAAACAATTGCTGGTTGGGTTATAAACTTAAGTGCAAGCACGCTTTTACGGGTGGTACGTTTGCTGCCTTACATGCAAAAATATATTACAGTAGCTGTTACATTGACCGCAGGAGTAGCATGAAGCTGTTTAAAATAAATAGGTGATTGCCTGCATTAGGACACTGCATAGAAGAATACTGCCCATATATGTTCACCCACTGATATCACCAACATTCAATCTCAGCGAAGGATAGTTGGTAGATATGTGAAGTACTGAAATATTAAAATCAGACAAACAAACAACTGCAAGCTGAACATTGGAAAGGTATGTTCTTTATGTGGAATAATGAGAGGTGATCTTGTTGAATTACATACGATTTTGAAGGAGCTTGAAAGGGAGATGCTGAGGATTTTGTTTTCTCCTTGTGGGGGATCTAGAATGAGGAGGCACAGTTTCAAAATAAATCGGATTTGAGGAGGAATTTGTCTTCTCAGAGGCCTGTTAGTGCTTGGAAATCAGACCCCAACCCCCCGCCCATTTCCGGAGAGCAGTGGAAGTCAAGTCAGTGAATGTATTCAAGGCTGAGATGGGACAGATTTTTGATCGACAAGGAGGTCCCCAGTCATGGGGGCAGACGGGAGAGTGAAACTGAGGCCATAACCAGATCAGCCATGATCACATTGAATGACAGAGCAGGCTGGAGGGGCCGAGTGGCCTATTCCTACTCCTATTTCTCAATCAGGGTGGCACGGTAGCACAGTGGTTAGCATTGTTGCTTCACCACTCCAGGGTCCCAGGTTTGATTCCCAGCTTGGGTCACTGCCTGTGCAGAGTCTGCACGTTCTCCCTGTGTCTGCGTGGGTTTCCTCCGGGTGCTCCGGTTTCCTCCCACAAGTCCCAAAGGACGTGGTTGTCAGGTGATCCGAACAGGCGCCTGAGTGTGACGACTAGGAGATTTTCACAGTAACTTCATTGCAGTGTTAATGTAAGCCGACTTGTGACACTAATAAAGATTATTCTTATGTTCTTAAATTTTTGAATATTTATTCTTGAGAATTAGAAATAAATGTAGAGAGCTGGCAGCATGTACTCTTTGATAAATTATTGTGTTGTTCAGAAGCATCCTTGGCTCCTGCAGCGGATGCCACTAGCTACTTCTACAGATTAGTGCTCCCCCACATCCCATCCCCCTTCCCCCCCCTTCAACCCCAGCCTCACAAACCCTCCCACTCCGCATACCTGAAGATTTTAATTTTCCACTCCAATGAATCTCTCTGCCCTCTCCCTTTGCTAATTTTCCTTGAGTGTTTTGATTTACCTTTTGCAACATCCAATCGATTCAAGTATTACTTAGCTGTCCTTTCCCATTGTAAGAGTTATTTCCTTTGTTCCCGTTTATTTTATTATTTGTGGTCCATGGACCCATAATCGGAATATGCCTTTAAGAAGACGACTCAAGCTGAAGCTGCCTGCTTGTCGGGTTTTATATTTGGAGAGGAGAGGCCGATTCTTTGGTGGCAAGTGATCTTAGAAACCGGTTTTGGAGGAAGTCGGTTCAATTGGCTAATTGGCAACTGGTTGGTTGACCAGGGACATTGTTTTGCCTGAACACAGTCAATGATTAGTTCCTGTGTGATGCTTTCTGGGAGAACTTGTCAGAAGTGATTAGACCTTGGGAAGAGAAGGAACTCTCACTCTCTTTCTTGCTGAAGTGACAGAACTGTTTTGTTGTTAAAATCAGTGAGGGCTGGGCAGCATGGTGGCGCAGTGGTTAGCTCTGCTGCCTCACAGCGCCGAGGTCCCAGGTTCGCTCCTGGCTCTGGGACACTGTCCGTGTGGAGTTTGCACATTCTCCCCGTGTTTGCGTGGGTTTCACCCCCACAACCCAAAGATGTGCAGTATAGGTGGATTGGCCATGCTAAATTGCCCCTTAATTGGAAAACATAATTGGGGACTCTAAATTTACAAAAATATAAAATAAAATCAATGAGTGCCCAGCACAATTTGCTGTGAACTTGAAATAATCCCGAATCTACAGAAAAAGTAGACAACCTAGCCAGTGAAAACCAACTCAAGCCTAGAAGGACGAAGTACCAAAACTAAAACCTGTGCTTCAGAAAGACATCAACCAAAGTAATCCTAGTGCATCAAAGATCCTTTATCCTTTTATTTTTAAAAAACTTTTCAATCACCTTTTACTCTCTATGTTGTTTGTCTGCGTGTGTGTGCATAGAGGGTGGGGTGAGTTAGCGGGGAGGAAGGTGGTGTTGAGAACTCAATATTAGATAGTCAGTTACATTTTCTGTCAGTTTAATTATAATACTGTACATAATAAAAGGTTACTTGTGTTAAAGTTACAGTTGACTTGGCAACTGTAGTCTACGGGGCTCAGCCAAGGACTCGGGCTATTTAAAAATAACATCTAATTTCAACGTGTTGGGGCTTCGGATCAAATGATGCTGGGATTGGCCGCGCACCAGCCCTGGGTGTCGTGACACCAGCCATTTCAGTGTCATCTTGCTACAAATTCAGGCAGGCAGAATAACAATAATTCAGAATAGTTGAAATGAAAACAATTATGTTTTTGCAGTTAAGATGCTCTGCTTGATTTGCAAGGATAATCTCCAATTTCACGTATTAAATAGAAGTATAAGCAAAAAGATTTTACTTTTCTTGAAGCTTTTGCTATTTTTTTGTTTGTTTCAGCCCCTATTTTTTTATTCATTCACAGGAAGTGGCCATGGCTGGCCAGGCCACCATTTACTCCCCTCGACAATGTGGTGGTGAACCGCCTTCATGAGCAACAGTAGTCTGTGTGATATCGGTGCACCCACAGTGCTGTTCGGAAGGGAGTTCCAGAGGTTTTGGCCCAGCGACAGTGAAGGAATGGTGAAATCATTCCAAGTCAGGATGGTGATATAATTCCAAGTCAGGATGGTGTGTAGCTGGGGGGGATACCTGCAAGGCAATTGCATCTGTTGCCTTTGTCCTTCTAGGTGGCATGGTGGTTAGCACTGATGCCTCACAGCGGCCAGGGAGCTGAGTTCAATTCCAGCAATTGGTGACTGTCTGTGTGGAGTTTGCACTTTCTCCCTGTGCCTGCGTGGGTTCCCTCCGGGTACTCTGGGTTCCTCCCACAGTCCAAAGATGTGCAGGTTAGGTGGATTAACCATGCTAAATTGTCCTTTGGTGTCCAAAAGGTTGGGTGGAGTTATGGGGATAGAGTGGGGGAATGGGCTTAGCTTAGGATGCTCTTTCGGCAGGTCAGTGCAGACTCAATGGGCCAAATGGCCTCCGTCTGCAATGTAAGGATTCTATGCAAGAGGCCACGGGTTTGGAAGGTTCTGTCGAAAGAGCCTTGGTTAATTACAAATTCTTATCTCCTATGGATGCCTTCTCAGCCTCACTGTGGTCTAAACAGGATTATTGTAACCTATCTAACAAGGCGGGGGGAAAAACAAAGGATCAGGTGATTGACTTCATTTCAGAATACAATCAGGTGGATTGTAAAATTGGTGCTACTCTGCCAGTTTCCAATGCAGTGGGTTAGTTTGAAATTGCCCACCTCATTCCAACGGGAGGTGGACTCATATTGCCCAATGTCCACTTACATGATTACACAATCAATAGTTATGTACAGTGAATGGTAGAACCCTCAAGAGTATTGACAGTCAGAGAGATCTAGGTGTACAGGTCCACAGGTCACTGAAAGGGACAACACAGGTGGAGAAGGTAGTCAAGAAGGCATACGGCATGCTTGCCTTCATTGGCCGAGGCATTGAGTATAAAAATTGGCAAGCATGTTGCAGCTGTATAGAACCTTAGTTAGGCCACACTTGGAGTACAGTGTTCAATTCTGGTTGCCACACTACCAGAAGGATGTGGAGGCTTTGGAGAGGGTGCAGAAGAGATTTACCAGGATGTTGCCTGGTATGGAGGGCATTAGCTATGAGGAGAGGTTGAATAAACTTGGTTTGTTCTCACTGGAACGACGAAGGTTGAGGGGCGACCTGATAGAGGTCTACAAAATTATGAGGGGCATAGACAGAGTGGATAGTCAGAGACTTTTTCCCAGGGTAGAGGGGTCAATTACTAGGGGGCATAGGTTTAAGGTGCGAGGGGCAAGGTTAAGAGTAGATGTACGAGGCAAGTTTTTGACACAGAGGGTAGTGGGTGCCTGGATCTCACTGCTGGAGGCGGTGGTGGAAGCAGGGACGATAGTGACATTTAAGGGGCAACTTGACAAATACATGAATAGGATGGGAATAGAGGGATACGGACCCCGGAAGTGGAGAAGATTTTAGTTTAGACGGGCAGCATGGTCGGCGCAAGCTTGGAGGGCTCCACCTCCCTCCCTGTCAACTCCCCGCAGTCGACCCCCCACCCTCTTTCCCTCCCTCACTGTCAACCCCTGGGAGGACACACCACGAGATGGTGTGAAATATTTGATGGGATGAACAAAGTGAGAGGAAACTAATAACATTGTAATTGAAAAGCCCCCTGGGCCAGGGGGAAAGATACCCCGGATTGTTTCGGGAAGAAATAGCAGAGGCCCTGAGTGTTTTCCAAGCCTCTCTATCCATGGGTGAGGTGTTGGGAGGCGGCTAATGTTATATTGTTGTTTAAAAGAGAGGAATATTGTATGTCCTTGGACTCATAACCTGTTACTGCTCTTGGAGTCCATTTGTAAATGTGTTTGAGCCGTTTGTGTCAGTAATTCTGTCACAACGGAAAGTGAGGTTTTCTGTTTCGGTCACTGTGGGCGGTATTCTTTGGCCGTGTTCGCCCAGCGACCAGTGAATCCCGCCCGAGGTCAATAGATTTTTCCATTCTACGCGGTTCACCCGTGGTGTTCTTGCGTCTGACCGGTGGGAGAATCCAGCCCTGTTCTTGCCATGGTCATATGCCAACTGCAAGCTGAGAGATGAGGTCAGCAGCCTGCTCCTCATCACCTTTCAGTTCTGCTTTGAATCAGCCACTAGACACTGCACAACAGAAGCAAGGGTCGAACTTTGTGTGAAAAAGTAGGTTGCTGTCTGCTGGCATGATGCCTTTGTAACAAGGCTAAGATTGAACAAGATGTGAGGGAGGTACCAAATCATATCATTGTCATGGAGACGGGTATTGGTGCTTCAGTGTAAGGTCAAATAAAGTCACATTGACTGTTTTCTTATTTAATTCTCTGAAATGACAGGAAGTCATCGACAACATGATATTTTTACTGCAGCATCTGATAACATTTAGACATTGGCTCATATAATTAAAGCATAAAATGTGTTGATCAAAATCAATGAGAGTTCATGAGCATTTGATTTATCTCAGCTCATGGAAACTCATCTGAGCTACTCAACAATGTGTCAGACTGTCTGCCTTCAGCTACACTCCAGACATTGATAGATATATAAATAGTCAGAGAGTGGGATTTTCCAAACAGTCCTGTTGCATGCATCCCCCAAAGTGGGTCCCGCTAAAATAAACCACACCAAACATTGGCTAGAATAGTTATTTTCTTTTCTTCCAACAGTCAATTTGAATATAGATCTGCCATTATTTAACTATTTTAACACAAGGACAATTGAGATGATTTGGAGGAAAAAAATTATTTCTCGGGGGTAAATATTGAAGCCTTCCCTTCGAGAATGGGATGAGTTAGTAATGGTTAACGAATAATAATAAACAAACTGGGTACTGTTATATTATTCAGAAAGAGTGAGGAACTAGGGGTGGCACAATAGCACAGTGGTTAGCACTGTTGCTTCAGAGCATTAGGGTCCCAGGTTCGATTCCCAGCTTGGGTCACTGTCTGTGTGGAGTCTGCATGTTCTCCCCGTGTCTGCGTGGGTTTCCGCCGGGTGTTCCAGATTCCTCCGACAAGTCCTGAAAGACGTGCTGTTAGGTGATATTGACATTCTGAATTCTCCCTCAGTGTACCTGAACAGGTGCTGGAATGTGGCGACCAGGGAACTTTCACAGTAACTTCATTGCAGTGTTAATGTAAGCCCACTTGTGACAATAATAAATATTATCATTACTGTTAATTTTTAGGTGAATATATATCTCAGGGTGGCACGGTTTAGATTCAATGCATGGAATCTTACCAGAATTTGGCAGAGTGTCAGGCTCACACAGAAAACTGGCGTGGAACTCTCCAGTTGTACAGACTAGTTTTTTCACAAAATCTTGAGCTTCTTTGGCAAAACAAACTGAGTGGCTTATGCCATCATTCTTGAAGGACGAGGTCTCTTAGAGCTGGGAACCGGTTCCAAGCAGATCGGGGCTCCATCTTTAAAGGGCACCCCAACCAGCACTGCAACCTAAAGGCCCTCAGCCCATATCATGGAGGTCTGAGGGGCACTCCACCACTCTAACCCCCAACCTACCCACACCGACATTCACCCAAATATGGGATCAGTTGAGGGGTGAGTGGTTCCAGTGGAATAGCAGAGAGGGACGGAAGTATAGAAAATCCAGCAAAGAGGGAAAAGTCCCTTGGCCTGTGTATTTGACAGAGAAAGACAGACATGCCTTGTGGTGAAGCCCACCTCGCTGGCCATGTAGCAAAACGAAACAAACTCTGACTGTTTTGCTACAATTAGAAAAACAGTTTCATTTAATAATAGATCATGAATTTTAACAATGGTAGCTGACATGATATTTGGCAACATTCTTAGATTGGAGTTGTTTGAATATTGTGTTTTTTCTGATCTCAAGGGCCACTTTTACATTCTTTGTTGGATCTTCCCGTGCTGCAACAAGTTGGTCACTACCCATCTCTTGACAAGCCCATCCCAGGAGGATGGGCCTGGGGCTGGAGTGGGCAGCTGCAGTGTTCTGTCAAACCTCCACCCCAATGATGAATATTCAGTGCCAAATTTTGGGGGTAGTGAGGGGACTTGGGGACCAGAAAGACGGGTGGGGGGTGGGGGGGGGGGGGGGTGGGGGGGGGGGGTGGCGGTGGAGGTGACTTGACCTCACAATCTGCTGGTTCAAAATGTACAGCACTAATACTGAGATAGAGCTGACACTTAATTGAACGATTCAAATGGTTTATGCAGGCAATGATAACTGGGATTGATTACAAGGCTGTGATCTAATTGAGGAGTTCAAATCTTTTGTAGAGCCAATAGCTGATACCTGGGAGCGATTACATGGTTGTAATAAAATTGAAGGAGCCAGATAGCTTAGATGGAGGTAAGTAGACAATTGGGAGTGATTCCAGGCTGGTAATCTAATTCAAAGTTTGATATCATGTCATCAGCCATGAAGGTGGAGCTGGAATGGTTTACTACTATCATTCGAACACTATAGATTAGATTATTGCCCTGAAATCTCTCCTATGTATATGTTAGCTTTTATTAATAAAAGTGAAATAAATCTCAATATCTCTTCTGATCAAATCATTTTATAAATATGTGGGACTCTGCCATTCATCTTGCAAATCCAATTACTAATAGCTTGTCCTGTGTTGTAGAGTTGTTGAGAACAAGGAAATCTATCAAACAGTTTATTATGAGGAAGAATGCAGCCTGAACGTTTTGTCACAGTACAAATCTCTCTCATTATCCAAAGGCACACAGCAGATGATTACACAGAGAAAGTAATGTTGGTTTTCGGGTCAGAGATGTTTCACTTGCAGCTGATTCTTCTTCCCTGCTATCCTGAAGACTTTCTGGGATTTGGTGCCACAGAAAATCAGATTTCAAACATTGTGCCTGAGTGCAGATCTTCTTGAGAGCTTTAACAGTGAATGCCAGCACGCTGCTTGAGACCATCACAGCTTAACCTTCGTGGCTCATACATGTCACTGAGGGACGATCAAGAACTGGAAGCCGCAGCCTTTTTTCCCCTGATGGTGCCATTTCAACTGATGCTCCATCTGGCCACTGTCTGATGCTGAACCAGACCAAGCAGAATCTTGGCATCCTTTTTGACCCTGGGCTGAACTTCATACCACATACCCTTCTCATTACCAAGGTCGCATACTTCCACTGTTGTAATATAATTCGTCTCCCCCCCAATTTTCTATTTCATTTGCTGTTTGGATTTTTGTCCGTGCCTTTATTTCCTCTCGGTAATATTCCAATGCTCTCCTGGCCAATGTCCCATTTTCCACTTCCATAAACTTGACCTCATCTGCTGCCACATCATAACTTACAGCAAGCTCTGCACTGTTTGCTCACCTTTTTCTGAGTCAGTCCCTTGGGGTTGAGGATGACTTGCTTCCACACTAAAGATGAGTTCTCAAGTGACTGAGAAGTCCAATGTGTGACCTACAATCTCTGTCACAGGTGGGGCAGACGGCGGTTGGAGGTGGGGTGCCCAAGTTGCCACTCGCTCCTTTTTGCTGTTGACACTTGGTTTTGACTTGTTCTTGACGATGAAACCGCGAGGTGTTCAGCTCCTTCCCGGAAGCTTTCTCTCCACTTCGGGAAGTTTTAAGCCAGGGATTTCCATGTGTCAGTGGGGATGTTGTACATCTTCTAAGAGGCTTTGAGGGTGTCCTTGAAGCGTTACCTGCCATCTTGGGGCACACCAACATTTTAAAAATTGATTTTTACAGGATGTGAGTGTCGCTGGTGAGGACAACATTTATTGCCCATCCCTAGTTGCCCTTCAGAAGGTGGTGGTGAGTTGTTTCTTGAACCGTTGCAGTCCTTGAGGTGTAGGTACACCCACTGTGCTGTTAGGGAGGGAGTTCCAGGATGGTGCCTCAGCGACAGTGAAGAAACGGCGATATATTTCCAAATCAGCGTGCTGAGCTCCCGATACAGCACCACACAAATTTTAAGATCCTCATCCTTGTTTTCAAATCCCTCCAAGACCTTACTCCTCTCTAGCTCTGTAACCTTCTATTATTCTCTGAGATGTCTGTGTTCCTCTACATTTAAACGCTTGAACATCCCAATTTCCATTTACTCATGTGACACAGTGCTGAATTCTGTTTGATTATACACCAGTGAAGTGCTTGGTGAGTGTTACTGCTTTAAATGTGCTATAGATGTCAGTCGTGGCTCAGATGATAGCGCCCACGCCTGAGTCTGAACGTTATAGGTTCAAGTGCCACTCCAGAACTTGACCACAAAATCAAGACTGACGCTCCATTACAGTACTAAGTGAGTGCTGCGAGGGGGTGAAAGGTTATTAGGGGTAGACAGAAATGTGGGGCGAGGTTACAATCAGTTCAGCCATGATCTTGTTGAATAGCAAAACAGGCTCGGGTGGCTGACCGGCCCATTCCTGCTTCTAATTCATATGTAATGTTGGAGGGATAGTTTTCTGGGTGAGGTATCAAGCCAAGGCTCTTACTGCCCTCTCAGATTCCATGGCAGTATTTTGATGGAGAGCAGAGAAGTTATTCCAAATGCCCTGTCCGTTATTTATCCCATAATCAACATGACAAAATAGCTTACCTGACTGTTAGCATATTGCTGTTTGTGAGAGGCTGCCCTGTTTCCCCCATTATAACAATACTTCTAACGTACTTCATTGGTGATAAAGTGCTTTGAGATGTCCGGTAGTCATGAGAGGTGACATATAACTGCATGTATTGGTTTATTTTTATAAATACAAATTGTTGTTCACAGAATCACATAATTGTTATGATGCAGAAGGAAGCCATTTAGTCCATCTTATTGTCATTCTACTGCCTTTCCCCCTCAACCCTGCATTGTTTCTATTTAAATAATCATCTAATGCCCCCTTAAATGCCTCGATTGAACCTGTATCCACCACACTTCCAGGCAGTGCATTCCAGACCGGAACCACTCCCATCACATTTGCTTCTTTTGAAAATCACTTTAAATGTGTGCTCTCTCGTTCCTGATCCTTATACGCGAGGGAACATTTCGCCCTATCGACTCTGACCAACCCCCTCATGATTTTGAAAATCTCTGTCAAATCTCCTCTGAACTTTCTTCTCTCCAAAGAAATCAGTCCCAGCCTCTCCAATCTATCCTCATAACTGAAGTTTCTTTTAACTGGAACCATTCTTGTAAACTTCTCCTGCATCTCTCCAATGTTCACATCATTTCTATAGTGTGGCACCCAGAACTATACACAGTAATCCAGCTGAGCTCTAACTAGTGTCTTGTATAAGTTCAGCATAACCTCATTTGTCTTCTACTCTATGCCCCTAATAAAGCCCAGAGTACTCTTTGCTTTATCAACTGCTCTCTCCACCTGTCCATGGAGGTGTGGGCTTAAGTAGGGTGCTCTATCCAAGAGCTGGTGGATTGGATTGGATTTGTTTATTGTCACGTGTAACGAGGTTCAGTGAAAAGTATTTTTCTGCGAGCAGCTCAACAGATCATTAAATACATGGGAAGTAAAGGGAATAAAAGAAAATACATAATAGGGCAACACAACATATACAATGTAACTACATAAGCACTGGCATCGGATGAAGCATACAGGGTGTAGTGTTAATGAGGTCAGTCCATAAGAGGGTCATTTAGGAGTCAGGTGACAGTGGGGAAGAAGCTGTTTTTGAGTCTGTTTGTGGGTGTTCTCAGACTTCTGCATCTCCTGCCCGATGGAAGAAGTTGGAAGAGTGAGTAAGCCGGGTGGGAGGGATCTTTGATTATGCTGCCCGCTTTCCCCAGGCAGTGGGCGGTGTAGATGGAGTCAATGGATGGGAGGCAGGTTCATGTGATGGACTGTGCGGTGTTCACGACTCTCTGAAGTTTCTTGCGGTCCTGGGATGAACAGTTGCCATACCAGGCTATGATGCAGCCCGATAGGATGCTTTCTATGGTGCATCTGTAAAAATTGGTAAGGGTTAATGTGGACATGCCAAATTTCCTTAGTTTCCTGAACAAGTATAAGCGCTGTTGTGCTTTCTTGGTGGTAGCGTCGACGTGGGTGGACCAGGACAGATTTTTGGAGATGTGCACCCCTAGGAATTTGAAACTGCTAACCATCTCCACCTTGGCCCCGTTGATGCTGACAGGGGTGTGTACAGTACTTTGCTTCCTGAAGTCAATTACCAGCTCTCTAGTTTTGCTGGCATTGAGGGAGAGATTGTTGTCGCTACACCACTCCACTAGGTTCTCTATCTCCCTGCTGTATTCGGACTCATCGTTATTCGAGATCCGGCCCACTATGGTCGTATCGTCAGCAAACTTGTTGATGGAGTTGGGACCAAGCTTTGCCACGCAGTCGTGAGTGTACAGGGAGTAGAGTAGGGGGCTAAGTACGCAGCCCTGCGGGGCGCCGGTGTTGAGGACTATTGTGGAGGAGGTGTTGTTGTTCACTGTTACTGATTGTGGTCTGTGGGTCAGAAAATCGAGGATCCAGTTGCAGAGTGGGGAGCCAAGTCCTAGGTTTTGGAGCTTTGATATGAGCTTGGTTGGGATTATAGTGTTGAAGGCGGAGCTGTAGTCAATAATTAGGAGTCTGATGTAGGAGTCTTTGTTTTCGAGACGTTCTAGGGATGAGTGTAGAGCCAGGGAAATGGCGTCTGATGTGGACTGGTTGCAGCGGTATACTAATTGCAGTGGAGCAAGGCGTTCTGGGAGTATGGAGGTGATGTGCTTCATGATCAACCTTTCGAAGCACTTCATTACGACTGAAGTCAGGGCCACTGGACGGTAGTCATTGAGGCACGTTGCCTGGTTCTTCTTTGGTACCGGTATGATGGTGGTCTTCTTGAAGCAGGTGGGGACCTCGGAGTGGAGTAGGGACAGGTTAAAGATGTCCGCGAATACCTCTGCCAGCTGCTCCGCGCAGGCTCTGAGTGCACGACCAAGGATCCCATCCGGGCCCGTCGCTTTCCGAGGGTTGACTTTCAGGAAGGCCAATCTGACTTTGGAAGCTGTGATGGTGGGTATGGGTGAATTATGGGCTGCTGGGGCACTCGCCAGCGTATTGTTGGTTACCTGCTCGAACCAAGCATAGAATGCATTGAGTTCATCGGGGAGGGGTGCGCTGCTGCCAGAGATACTGTTCGACTTCGCTTTGTAGCCCGTTACGTTGTTTAGTCCTTACCACAACCGCCGAGAGTTTGTCTGTGACTCTAGCTTGGTTTGATATTCTCTCTTGGCATCTCGGATGGCTTTGCGGAGGTCGTACCTGGATTTCTTGTATAGGTCAGGATCGTCTGTCTTGAACGCCTCAGATCTGTCCTTCAGTAGGGAGTCAATCTCGCGATTGAGCCATGGTTTCCGGTTGGGGAACGCACGTACTGCTTTCTTTGGCACGCAGTCGTCCACACATTTGCTGATGAAGTCTGTGACGGTGTTGGCATACTCATTTAAATTGATCGTTGAGTTCTTAAATAGTCCACTGTCTCTAAGCAGTCACATAAGAGCTCTTCTGTCTCCTCGGACCAGCACTGCACAACCTTCTTAGCTGGATTCTCCCGCTTGAGTTTCTGCTTGTATGCTGGGAGAAGGAGCACCGTCTTATGGTCTGATTTCCCAAAGTATGGTCGGGGGATGGAACGGTAGGCGCCCTTGATTTTTGAGTAGCAGTGGTCAAGAGTGTTGTCGCACCTGGTTGGACAGGAGATGTGCTGGTGGAATGGTGCAGACCTGATGGGCCGAATGGCCTCCTTCTGCACTGCAAATTCTATGATTGTCCTGTTACCTTTAATAGTCTATGCAAAAATAGACCCAGGTCTGTCTGCTCCTGAACCCCTTTAAGAATGTTACCCTTTACTCGGATATATCCGAACGGGTAGAGGGCATCCTGAAGGGGGAGGGCAACAGGCAGAGGTCGTTGTACATATTGGTACTAACGACATAGGCAGGAAGGGGCATGAGGTCCTGCAGCAGGAGTTCAGGGAGCTAGGCAGAAAGTTAAAAGACAGGACCTCTAGGGTTGTAATCTCTTGATTACTCCCTGTGCCACGTGCCAGTGAGGCTAGAAATAGGAAGATAGAGCAGCTAAACACGTGGCTAAACAGCTGGTGTAGGAGGGAGGGTTTCCATTATCTGGACCACTGGGAGCTCTTCCGGTGCAGGTGTGACCTATATAAGAAGGACGGGTTGCATCTCAACTGGAGAGGCATAAATATCCTGGCCGCGAGGTTTGCTAGTGTCACACGGGAGGGTTTAAACTAGTATGGCAGGGGGGTGGGCACGGGAGCAATAGGTCAGAAGGTGAGAGCATTGAGGGAGAACTAGGGAATAGGGACAGTGGGGCTCTGAGGCAGGGTAGACAGGGAGACGTTGCTGAACACAGCGGGTCTGGTGGCCTGAAGTGCATATGTTTTAATGCAAGAAGTATTACGGGTAAGGCAGATGAACTTAGAGCTTGGATTAGTACTTGGAACAATGATGTTGTTGCCATTACAGAGACCTGGTTGAGGGAAGGGTAGGATTGGCAGCTAAACGTTCCAGGATTTAGCTGTTTCAGTCGGGATAGAGGGGGATGTAAAAGGGGTGGCGGAGTTGCGCTACTGGTTAGGGAGAATATCACAGCTGTACTGCGAGAGGACACCTCAGAGGGCAGTGAGGCTATATGGGTAGAGATCAGGAATAAGAAGGGTGCAGTCACAATGGTGGGGGTTTACTACAGGCCTCCCAACAGCTAGTGGGAGATAGAGGAGCAGATAGGTAGACAGGTTTTGGAAAAAGAGTAAAAACAACAGGTTTGTGGTGATGGGAGACTTCAACTTCCCCAATATTGACTGGGACTCATTAGTGCCAGGGGCTTAGACGGGGTGGAGTTTGTAAGGAGCATCCAGGAGGGCTTCTTAAAACAATATGTAGACAGTCCAACTAGGGAAGGGGCGGTACTGGACCTGGTATTGGGGAATGAGCCCGGCCAGGTGGTAGATGTTTAGTAGGGGCGCATTTCGCGAACAGTGACCACAATTCAGTAAGTTTTAAAGTGCTGGTGGACAAGGATAAGAGTGGTCCTCGGATGAATGTGCTAAATTGGGGGAAGGCTTATTATAACAATATTAGGCAGGAACTGAAGAACATAGATTGGGGGGGGGTGTTTGAGGACAAATCAACATCTGACATGTGGGAGGCTTTCAAGTGTCAGTTGAAAGGAATTCAGGACCGGCATGTTCCTGTGAGGAAGAATGACAAATACGGCAATTTTTGGGAACCTTGGATAACGAGAGATATTGTAGGCCTCGTCAAAAAGAAAAAGTAGGCATTTGTCAGGGCTAAAAGGCTGGGAACAGACGAAGACTGTGTGGAATATAAGGAACGTAGGAAGGAACTTAAGCAAGGAGTCAGGAGGGCTAGAAGGGGTCACGAAAAGTCATTGGCAAATAGGGTTAAGGAAAATCCCAAGGCTTTTTACACGTACATAAAAAGCAAGAGGGTAGCCAGGGAAAGGGTTGGCCCACTGAAGGATAGGCAAGGGAATCTATGTGTGGAGCCAGAGGAAATGGGCGAGGTACTAAATGAATACTTTGCATCAGTATTCACCAAAGAGAAGAAATTGGCAGATGTTGAGTCTGGAGAAGGGTGTGTAGATAGCCTGGGTCACATTGAGATCCAAAAAGATGAGGTGTTGGACGTCTTAAAAAATATTAAGGTAGATAAGTCCCCAGGGCCTGATGGGATCTACCCCAGAATACTGAAAGAGGCTGGAGAGGAGATTGCTGAGGCCTTGACAGAAATCTTTGGATCCTCACTGTCTTCAGGTGATGTCCCGGAGGACTGGAGAATAGCCAATGTTGTTCCTCTGTTTAAGAAGGGTAGCAAGGATAATCCAGGGAACTACAGGCCGGTGAGCCTTACTTCAGTGGTAGGGAAATTACTGGAGAGAATTCTTCGAGACAGGATCTACTCCCATTTGGAAGCAAATGGACGTATTAGTGAGAGGCAGCATGGTTTTGTGAAGGGGAGGTTGTGTCTCACTAACTTGATAGAGTTTTTCGAGGAGGTCACTAAGATGATTGATGCAGGTAGGGCAGTGTATGTTGTCTATATGGACTTTACTAAGGCCTTTGACAAGGTCCCTCATGGTAGACTAGTACAAAAGGTGAAGTCACACGGGATCAGGGCTGAGCTGGCAAGGTGGATACAGAACTGGCTAGGTCATAGAAAGCAGAGAGTAGCAATGGAAGGATGCTTTTCTAATTGGAGGGCTGTGACCAGTGGTGTTCCACGGGGATCAGTGCTGGGACCGTTGCTGTTTGTAGTATATATAAATGATTTGGAGGAAAATGTAACTGGTCTGATTAGTAAGTTTGCAGACGACACAAAGGTTGGTGGAATTGTGGATAGCGATGAGGACTGTCAGAGGATACAGCAGGATTTAGATTGTTTGGAGACTTGGGCGGAGAGATGGCAGATGGAGTTTAATCCGGACAAATGTGAGGTAATGCATTTTGGAAGGTCTAATGCAGGTAGGGAATATACAGTGAATGGTAGAACCCTCGAGTATTGAAAGTCAAAGAGATCTAGGAGTACAGGTCCACAGGACATTGAAAGGGGCAACAGAGGTGGAGAAGGTAGTCAAGAAGGCATACGGCATGCTTGCCTTCATTGGCCGGGGCATTGAGTATAAGAATTGGCAAGTCATGTTGCAGCTGTAGAGAACCTTAGTTAGGCCATACTTGGAGTATAGTGTTCAATTCTGGTCGCCACACTACCAGAATGATGTGGAGGCTTTAGAGAGGGTG
Source organism: Scyliorhinus torazame (assembly GCF_047496885.1). Taxonomy (NCBI): domain Eukaryota; kingdom Metazoa; phylum Chordata; class Chondrichthyes; order Carcharhiniformes; family Scyliorhinidae; genus Scyliorhinus; species Scyliorhinus torazame. Next base: position 212,579,954 of record NC_092717.1, read on the forward strand.
CAGAAGAGATTTACCAGAATGTTGCCTGGTATGGAGGGCATTAGCTATGAGGAGCGGTTGAATAAACTCGGTTTGTTCTCACTGGAACGAAGGAGGTTGAGGGGCGACCTGATAGAGGTCTACAAAATTATGAGGGGCATAGACAGAGTGGATAGTCAGAGGCTTTTCCCCGGGGTAGAGGGGTCAATTACTAGGGGGCATAGGTTTAAGGTGAGAGGGCCAAGGTTTAGAGTAGATGTACGAGGCAAGTTTTTTACGCAGATGGTAGTGGATGCCTGGAACCCGCTACCGGAGGAGGTGGTGGAAGCAGGGACGATAGTGACATTTAAGGGGCATCTTGACAAATACATGAATAGGATATGAATAGAGGGATACGGACACAGGAAGTGTGGAAGATTGTAGTTTAGTCGGGCAGCATGGTCGGCACGGGCTTGGAGGGCCGAAGGGCCTGTTCCTGTGCTGTACATTTCTTTGTTCTTTGTTTGTTCTTTATTTGACATTGTCTTTCCACGTTCTTCCTAACAAAATGCATCGCCTCACACTTAGATTTCATCTGCCACCTAATTGTCCACTCCACCAACTTTCCTACGTCCTTTTGAAGTTCGATGCTGCCCTCTTCACAATTTACAAAACTCCCAAGATTTGCATTACTTGTATAAGTAAACACAGTATCACTGGAGTTTGAACAAGAGCCTCTTTCTCTGAATAACTCGGTACAACAGTGAGCAGTGAAGTCTAATTCATTGTTCTTAAACAAAACTCAAAAATGCGAGAAACATTGAGGCTGGGATTTTACCAGACCCTGGCAGGGGGTTCTGAGAGGCAAGGGTGCCGGTAAAAGTGGAGGTGAGCCATGTCGGATTGATCCAGGGACATGGTCCCATCAGCAGGGCATTTTACCTTCATCAGAACTGGAAGCAGAGAGCCTGCATATTCCAAGGCAGCAAGCAGCCTATTAGCATGAATAAAAACCCCAGTAGGGGCCATTTTACGGTGCGGTTAGCAAAAGACTGATGGTGCGGTGACAGACCCACCAAGGTGCGTAATGTGGGTGCCAGGCAAATGATGGCTTCGCAGAAGTATCCCAGGATGGAAAGATTTAACGGAACAAAGCAGTTCCGGACCGTCCGGGAAGGCAGTCCCCACAGAGCCAACAATTCCCTCCAACACTGGGCACAATTACATGTTTTTGTTTGTTTTTCATTACCTCTTGTAATCTCTATATCTCCTGCATTCATCTGTAGCAGAGTGGTTAGCACTGTTGCTTCATAGTGTCAGGGTCCCGGGTTCCATTCCGGCTTGGGTCACTGTCTGAGGAGTCTGCACGTTCTTTCCGTGTCTGCATGGGTTTCCTCCGGGTGCTCTGGGTTCCTGCCACAAGTCCTGAAAGACAGGCTTGTTAAGTGAATTGGACATTTTGAATTCTCCCTCAGTGTAACCGAACAGGCGCCGGATTGTGGCGATTAGGGGATTTTCACAGTAACTTTAGTGCAGTGTTAATATAAGCTTAGTTGTGACAATAATAAAGATTATTATCTGCAGTGACCGCTTCAACTATCAGCCCTCTGTTTGGCCAGCAGCATCTGGACAATGCTCGCCATCCTTAATTGAATGGAGAGCCCAAAGGCAACCTGTTTTTGTGGTGTAGTGGTTGCCACTTTGGCCTCGCATTTCCATCACCAAATGCATTCAAGTTCAGAGTGAGGGAAAGGTTCCACATGTGGCTTATTAGGAGGCTGCAAGTGGTAAAGCTGTTGAGCAGGTGCTGCTGCTGGAAAATATGGGCTCCCAGAGCAGGCTCCATGTCATGATATTCAGGTAAACATCATAGCACATACATACATGCATACTGATGGACAGATCAACGGACCAATCAACACACACACAACATGACAGCCAATCACAGGCAAGAGCATACACAGTACAAAACAGGGAACACGACACTTCCTGAGCACTCGAGCAAGGAGACAGCTCAGGGCACAGAGCTCATAGCAAGCCACTCAGACATCCACCATGTGCTGAGTGCCACTACAAGATAGAATTAGGAATAGGTCCACAGATTCAAGGGTCATGATCGAACCTCAGTAAACAGTTTACCAGTGTAAATAGATGTTTGAAATAAAACTGAGTTGTACCATTCACAACCGTGTTGGTTCATCTGTGTAGCAGAGTACCCAACACTTCACTCCCCACATAAGATTCAGCCAAAGTATCCACAACATCCAAGAACAGTTGATGCTGGAGGCGCGGCAAGAAAACACAACCTTTGGCCGTGCGTGCTGGAGTTCAAAGGGCACGATTACCATCTGATAATTTCCACTGTTGAGAGGATGTTATGGTTGTGCTTCAATGTGCAAAAACCTCGTTGAGAAGCAGTTAAAAAATCTTGAATTTACTCACAAATTATAGAAGTGAGCTCATTTGTTTACTTAAGAATCCGTCAGCACTTTTATCGCTTTGGCATATAAAAATAAGTCTATCTTGGACTAAAGTGAAGAAAAATAACATATCATACACGGCGGCTGGGCACTACTTCAGCAAGTATCACCCCTGAAAGCAGAACGGCCGAGAGTCTGCCCTGATTTGAGATTGCAAATGGTGCCATAAGTTCATTAGCCAGTAGGTGAATTGAGTGACAGATGGCAGTGTTGACAGCTTGGACTCGAGGCCGCTCCTTTAGCCCAGACCATGGAGCCTGTGCTGTTTTTCTTTCATTAGTTACGTGGGTAAACACAGCAGGGCAGCCAAAGGTGGGATTTTCCACATGAATGTGGTCCAGAACTGTTGAGCTTAAGCATGTGCCACATTCTGCAGGCATTGATTTTTAAATCCTCCCCCCTGCAGGTTTGGGCAGTGAAGAACAGCGAGGACCCACGATGAGGAACGACGGCGCATGGGGGAACGAAAGCAGACCACGCATTTGATATGAGATTAATAATTCATGATTGCTCGAGGCTACACTATATATTCTTTTGCTTACCACTGCTTCAAAGAAGCTTTTTATTTTATTTTCTCAGGTGATCCATGTTTCTAAATAAAGGTCAGGCGGTCACAGGATGCTTTTGCAATGTGGCATAATATAGTCCAGAAGCTGACAGGCTTTTAAATGAGTGTCAGTGCGGACTATCTCCCGGACCATTCATTAGCGTGGATTCAAACCTGGGTTATGCCGCATGACTTAATCCTTGGGGAGCAACAGTGGTCAATTTTGTGTGAAGTGGAGTGAGATTGTGGGGCCTATTAACTGGCTGGAAGTAATGAAATGTCAGTCAATATGATTAAAGCACAACTGATCATTTTTATAAAAAATAATTTTACCTGCTAAAAAGACAAGTTTCCTGGGAAAGCATTTGGGAAATTGCCTTTGGAGAGGCAGAACAAGGGGCGGGATTCTCCAAAATGGAGGCAGAGTGTTCGCGCCATCGTGAACGCCGTCGAGGTTCACGACAGCGCGAAACGGCACCTATCCCAACCGATTCAGGGCCCGATAATGGGCTAGGAGTGGCGCCGCGTCATTTACACGCGCCAGGCCTTGGCGTCATTTACACGCGCCTTTACGCGGCGCCGCATACATGACGCAGCCGGCGCTGCATAACTGGCGTCACCCGCGCATGCGCGGTTGCCATCCTCCCCGAGTCCACCCCGCAAGAAGATGTCAGGCGGACCTTGCAGGGCTGCGGAAGAAAGGAGGTCCTCCTTCAGAGACGCCGGCCCGACGATCAGTGGGCAGCAATCGCGGGCCACACCCCATTTGAGGTCCCACCCGGTGCAGGATCCCCCCCCCCCCAGCGTTCCCACGCTGTTCCCGCCGGCAGCGACCAGGTGTGGACGGCGCCGGGGGGAACCCGCCGTTTTGGACTGGCCGCTCGGCCCATCCGGCCCTGAGAATAGCAGGGGTGCCGGAGAATCGCCATTTTGGGTGTCTCGGGAGATTCTCCGGCCTACGCCGTGCAGAACTCGACGGGGCCGTTCTCGCCACTTGGGAGACTCGCGGGAGGGCGTCGGACCGGCGTCGCGGGAAAATTTGGCGACCCAGGCGATTCTCCCAACCGGCGCGGGGGCGGAGAATCGTGCCCAAGGTGATATTAATTACTTCAGTACATCACCATATCCTGCGCAGAGGATGTTATCAAATTGAAAATAACACGGAGCTGGCCTCACCTCATATAACAAGATGTATTTCACTATGTCAGAAAGCAAGAGCCAACTTTGTGTTTCTGTGGCACTTTCACAAGCTCGCGATATTGCAAAGCATTCAACGGAGCATCTTGAAAGGGGCGGCACAGTGGTTAGGACTGCTGCCTCACAGCACCAGGGACCCGGGTTCAATTCCGACCTCGGGGAACTGCTGCCTCACAGCGCCAGGGACCAAGGTTCAATTCTGACCTTGAGTTACTCTGCGTGGAGATTTTAGATTCTCCCCGTGTCTGCATGGGTTTCGTCCCCACAACCCAAAGATGTGCAGGGTAGGTGGACTGGCCACGTTAAATTGCCCCTTAATTGGAAAAACTGAATTGGGTACTTTTGTGAGGGCCACAAAGAATCCAGCACGAGTTGAAGGATAGAAAGAAATATCATTTATTTACAATAACATATGTATATATATATACACAACAGCAGCAGTAACTCCCTTGCTGCTCATTCCTCTCTAGCTGGTTCCAAACTGGCCAGCTCTATTTATGCAGGGAATCTACTAATAGTTTCACTGCCCCCCCCTCATTGGGGAAGCTCATATTCCCTAAAGATTGTGGGATTGCCATTAGTCACCAGCCAGCGGTAAGCAGGCAGGTTATAACATCCCTGCCCCCCTCGCCCCCCCAAAGTCCAAGGATTCCACCGAAGACCCTGGCAAAGGAGGGCGTCGGACTCGTTTTGCAGCAGGCCGGACACCATTTGCACGAGGCGCTGGATCGGGTAGCGTGTAACGAGACGGAGAGCGGCGCTTCCGTGATGAACGGTGTAACGGTTGTACATCCACAGCCCTTGGGCCCGAGGACTCCCCACTCTGAGGCGTCCTGTGTCTCCATCTCGGAGTCTGTGTCCGCTGCCTCCGTCATCTCGGCGGCTCTATCTCCACACGGTTCTGCAACGACCTGCGCAGGCTTCGAGTGCGGCACCAGAGGAAGATTGTGAGGAATACTGTCCACTGTGTCTGGTCTCTGTGGCTGTAGAAATGAGCTCCATGGGCGGGGAATCTTTGGAAGAAATGGTCTTCTGGACCGAACGTGGTCTACATGCTTGCGCTGGAGACGACCCTGGGCTTCCACCTGGTAAGAGATAGGGCCCGTTCAGCGGAAAATACCGCCAGGAACCCACTGGACACCACCAGCAAAATTTAGAATGAACACTGGGTCACCGGGCGCAAACTGCCAAATTGGCCGATGCCGAGAAAAGCCATGTCCCTGCCATTCTCAAGTGCGGCGTACGTTTGTGCCAATGTCCGGGAAAACAATGCTAAGGCGGGTGCGATGTATCCATTAGGAGTTCGGCGGGAGCTACCTCAGTCACCGCATGTGGAGTGGTCCTGTATAAAAACAAAAAACAAGCCAGTCTCGTGTCCATTGACCCGGAAGACTGCTTCTTTAGGCCCCGTTTGAATGTCTGCACTGCGCGCTCCACCAACCCATTGAAAGCCGGGGGGTATGGAGCGGTGCGGATATGGCGTATGCCGTTCATCTTCATGAACCTCGCAAACTCCTCACTTGTGAACGGAGTGCCGTTGTCCATGACCAGCACCTCGGGGAGGCCATGCATACTAAAAGACAAACGAAGACATCTTCTTGATTGTTGCGCAGGACGTTGTGCCTACCATCTTATGCACCTCTAACCATTTAGACTGGGCATCGATTAATAGAAGGAACATGGATCCTTGAAAAGGGCCGGCGAAATCCGCATGTAAGCATGCCCAAGGCCACCCTGGCCATTCCCAGTGATGTAGGGGCGCGGCCGGCGGTAGCTTCTGATGCTCCTGGCAAATGGAGCAACTTTGGGCCACCTTCTCAATGTCGGTGTTGAGGCCTGGCCACCAGACTTAACTCCAGACCAACATTTTCATTTTGGTCACACCTGGATGCCCATTGTGCAAGTCCCTTAGTATCAGCTCCTGTCCTTTTTCCGGGACAATCACACGCGTCCCCCACAAGAAGATACCGTCTCCCACGCTAAATTCTGACAGCTTGGAGGAAAATGCCCGCAACTCGCCTGGGAGCTGTCTATGCTGCCCACCATACAGGACTATGTGCCGAACCTTTGACAGGACTGGCTCCGTCTTGGTCCACTCACAGATCTGTGATGCCGTGACAGGCAAGGAGTCCATAAAATTTAGGGTTGCAACCACCTCACCGGTCATGGGGGTCGACATGGGGCCGGTCAATAAAGGCAATCGGCTCAGTGCGTCGGCATTCGCTATCTGGGTTCATGGTTTGTGCTCCAGAGAATACTCAGCGAGTAACAAAGCCCAGCGCTGGATCCGTGCGGAAGCAATGGGCGGTATTGGCTTATCCACTCGGAAAAGTCCCAGCATAGGCTTATGATCAGTCATGATAGTGAAGTGGCAGCCATACACACTGGTGGAAGCGTTTCACCGCAAAGACCACCGCCAGGCCCTCCTTCTTGATCTGAACGTACTTCTTTTCCGCTCCAGTCAATGTGCGGGAGGCGAAAGCTATCGGCCACTCGGCCCCGTTCTCCATCTTGTGGGCAGGACGGCCCCAATACCATACGGGGATGCATCACACGTGACGAGCAAAGGTTTTCCAGGATCATAGTTGGTAAGTAAGCCAGACAACGACAATTGTTGTTTTACTCCCTGGAAAGCGGTTCCTTGCGGCTGACCCCAAACCCAGGTGTGATTCTTCTTCAGCAGAAGGTGCAATGGGGCCAGCGTAGTTGCCAGATTGGGGAGAAACTTCCCGTAATAGTTTACGAGGCTGAGAAAAGAACAAAGATGCGAAGTGTCAGTCGGGGCGGGGGCCTGTTGAATTGCGCGCACCTTCTCTGCGACGGGGTGCAAACCTTCGCGGTCCACCGATAACCCAGGTAGACTACTTCCTTCGCCTGAAAGACGCACTTTGTACGACGTAAATGGACTCCAGTCTCTGAAAAGTGTCTAAGGACAGCCTCCAAATATTCTAAATAGTCCTGCTCTGACGTCCCTGTAATCAAAACGTTGCCTAAGTAGACAGCGACACGCGGTAAACCTCTCAAGATGCCGTCCATGGCCGTTGAAAAATAGTGCAGGCAGAGGATACCCCAATGGGCAATGGTGTATATTCATACAGGCCCCGGTGTGTATTGATAGTTACATATGGCTGGGAGGCAGGGTCCAGCTCCAACGGTAGGTAGGCGTGGCTCATATCTAATTTTGTGAACGAGGGTCCGCCTGCAAGCTTCGCGTAGAGATCCTCTATGCGAGGCATTGGATATCGGTCGAGCCGGGAAGCCGTATTCACTGTAAGTTTATAGTCGCCGCACAAACAAACTGTGGCATCTGGCTTCATTACAAGTACAATTGCTGCTGCCCAGTCAGCAAAACGGACGGGCCTGATAATACCCAAGGACTCCAAACGAGTGAGCTCCCCTTCTACCTTCTCGAGCAATGCGAAAGGCACCTGGCGTGCCCGGAAATAGCACGGCGTGGCTCCTGGTTCGACTTGGATACGGTCTTTCATTTTCCCCAAACCGGGCTGGAATACGTCTGGGTACCGTCCTAGTACCTCCGTCAACCCTCCAGAACCTGTTTGGAGGATGTGCTGCCACTGCAGCCGCAAACGGCGCAACCAGTCCCGACCCAACAGGCTGGACCCGTGGCCGCGCACCACGATAATTGGGAAACGCCCCTCCTGGCGTCCATAAACAACAGGGGGCATCGTAGTTCCTGCAATGTCCAATGGTTCCCCGTGTAGGTGGCCAACCCGTCCTGTGTGTCGGTTAATGTAAGGGTCTGTATACCCTGCTTGATGCGGTCGAATTTCCTCTGGGCAATCACGGAGACCGCTGCGCCAGTGTCCAACTCCATCTCAAGCGGGTGACCATTGACCCATACTATTACCTTAACAGGGACAACACAGGGGGCTGCCACACAATGCAGCTGCAGGCAGTCATCCTCCATCTCCACGTCCTCGGGCATAGTCGCCGCAGGTTCATCCAAATGGATGGTCCGGCGCCTGGGCTGACCCGTTTCTGTCAGAACGACGGCAACTCTGGCGCCCCCAGGACCGGCGCTGCGACGGGGTCAGCACCCACAAGTCCGACACTGACATGGCTCCTCATCCATTAGTTCTGGAGAAGGCTCCCTTCGGGGAGGAATGTCCGACGGCCACTGGCGTCGACCCGGATGCCACCCCGCCCAAGGTACCACAGGGGTGCAGGGAGGTGCTTTTGGACGGAAGGGGTTGCACCCCAAGGCGTGCACCTCCATTCCCTGTAGCTCCTGCACTCCCCGTTCTGTGATCTCTTGGGACAATACTATTTGAATGGCCTGTTGAAAAGTCAACGTTGGCTCGGCTAACAACTTTCTCTGGGTGGCCGCATTGTTAATACCGCAAACCAAACGGTCGCGTAACATTTCTGACAAGGTCTCACCATAGTCACAGTACTCCGCAATCCTGCGTAGCCTGGATAGAAACTCTGCAAGGGATTCTCCTGGGGTCCTCTCAGCGGTATTAAACCGGTAACGCTGGACTATTGTGGACGGGGTTGGGTTAAAATGTTGCCCCACTAAGTTCACAAGTTCATCAAACGTCTTGGTGTCCAGCGCAGCTGGGTATGTAAGGCTCCTAATCACCCAAACGTATGTGGGCCACAGGCGGTGAGCAAAATGACCACCTGCCGCTCGATTTCGGTGGTGTTGTTTGCCCGGAAATAGTAATGCAACCGTTGTGCGTACTTGTTCCAACTTTCCAGCGCAGCATCAAAAACATCCCAACGTCCATACAGAGGCGTGGTGTAACAGAAAAAAAACTTCCAACCTGTATCCCACAAAAATCCAGGGAGGTGGCTTCAGCAGCGTAGACAGCTATCCACTTTAACCCTCATCGCCAGTTTTGTGTTATTGTAAATAACATAATATATATTGTAAATAAATGTTATTTCTTTCTATCCTTAAACTCGTGCTGGATTCTTCGTGGCCCTCACAAAATATATATATATATACAACGGCAGCAGTAACTCCCTTGCTGCTCACTCCTCTCTAGCTGGTTCCAAACTGGACAGCTGTATTTATGAGGGAATCTGGGAATGATTTCTCTGCCCCCCTCATTGGGGCAGCTCATACTCCCTAAGGATTGTGGGATTGCCATTAGTCCCCAGCCAGTGGTAAGCAAGCAGGTTATAACAGGCACTCTAAATTTATAAAAAAGAAGTAAAAGAAGAAGCGGGACCTCAAAGGTGATAGTCTCTGGATTACTTACAGTGCTATATGTTACTGGGGGCAAGACCAGGAGAATATGGCAGATGAATGCATGGCTAAAGAATTGGGGCAGGAATTTGGATTCTTAGATCATTGGGATATTTAGGGGGGCAGAACTGACCTGTTTAAGAGGGAGGGGTTGCATCTGAACTGGAGGGGGACCAATATCCTGGGGGGCAGAATTGCTAGAGCTACAAGGGAGGGTTTAAACTAAATAGACAGGGGGCTGGGATCCTCAGCAGAGAAGCAAATGAGGGGCTGAAAGGAGATGCAGCACTCAGCAACGACAAGCTGAATAGACATGATAGGCAGGAGCACTGCACGGAGCGGGGAAAACCTGCTGGATTAAATTGCATCTATCTCGATGTAAGAGGGCTGACAGGTAAGGCTGATGAACTCCGGTCTGGATAGGATCGTGAGAGTAGGATATTATGGCCATAACTGAAAAGGGAGGGACATGACTGGCAGCTTAACGTTCCAGGGTAGAGGTGTTTCAGGCAGGACAGAGGTGCAAGAAAGAGAGGAAGGGGAGTCGCATGTTTGATTAAGGGATCACAGCAGTAGTCAGAGATGAACTAGCCGAGGGATCATCCAGCAAGGCTTTGTGGGTGTAACTAAGAAATAAGAAGGGGATGCTGACCTTAGAGGTTGTACTATAGGCCCCCAAATAGTCAATGGGGTTTAGAAAACAAGTATGTAGGGAAATTGGGGAGACCTGCAGGAGTAATAGGGTTGTCATAGTAGAGGATTTCAATTTTCCGAACATAAACTGGGACTGCCATAGTATTAAGGGCTCAGATGGCTGGAATTTTTAAGTGCATTCAGGAAAGTTTCCTCAGGCAGTATGTGGAGGGTGCTACTCCGGAAAGGGCCAAACTTGACCTAGTCTAGGGAAATAGGGCAGGGAAAGTGACTGAGGTGAATGGCGGACTAGTTTGAGACCAGTGACCATAGTTCTATTAATTTTAAAGTAGTTATGGAAAGGGACAAAACTGGTCCACAGGTGCGAGGTCTAAATTGGAGTAAGGTGAATTTTGATGGAATTAGACAGGAGCTTGCAAGGGTTGATTGGAGTAGCTTGTTTGAGGGCAAAGGGACCTCCGGCAAGTGGGAGGCCTTTAGAAGTGAAATAGCCTGAGTTCAGGGTCTATATGTTCCTGTTAGGGTGAAGGGCAAGGCTGGCAGGAGTAGGGAACCAAGGATGACAAAACATATTGAGGTTTTGGCCAGGAAAAAGAAGGAGGCATGGCTCAGGTACGAGCAGCTGGAATCAAGGGATTCCCTGGAGATGTGCAGAAGATACAGGAGTGTACTCAAGAAGGAAATTAGGAGGGCAAAAAGGGGGAATGAGGTAGTTTTTGTTGAGAGGATTAAGGTGAATCCAAAGGGATTCGTTAAGTATATTAAAGGAAAAAGAGAGAATGGGAGCCCTCAAGGATCAAAGTGGACAGATATGTGTGGAACCAAAGGAGATGGACAAGGTTCTCAACGAATATTTAACCTCTATGTTTACCGTGGGGAAAGACATGAAGACTTGGGGACCTGGAAAGGTTAGTGGCGATATATTGGGGACAGTTTACATTACAATAGAGGAAGTGATGGACATATTAAAATGTATGAAGGTGGATATATCTCCTGGCCCTGACCAGGTATATCCAAGAACACTGTGAGGCTGGAGAACAAAGAAAAGTACAGCACAGGAACAGGCCCTTCGGCCCTCCAAGCCTGTGCCAACCATGCTGCCCGTCTAAACTAAAATCTTCTACACTTCCTGGGTCCGTATCCCTCTATTCCCATCCTATTCATGTATTTGTCAAGATGCCCCTTAAATGTCACTATCGTCCCTGCTTCCACCACCTACTACCCTCTGTTCCAGGCACCCACTACCCTCTGTGTAAAAAACTTGCCTCGTACATCTCCTCTAAACCTTGCCCCTCGCACCTTAAACCTATGCCCCCTAGTAATTGACCCCTCTTACCCTGGGGAAAAGCCTCTGACTATCCACTCTGTCTATGCCCCTCATAATTTTGTAAACCTCTATCAGGTCGCCCCTCATCCTCCTTCGTTCCAGTGAGAACAAACCGAGTTTATTCAACCGCTCCTCATAGCTAATGCCCTCCATACCAGGCAACATTCTGGTAAATCTCTTCTGCACCCTCTCTAAAGCCTCCACATCCTTCTGGTAGTGTGGCGACCAGAATTGAACACTATACTCCAAGTGTGGCCTAACTAAGGTTCTATACAGCTGCAACATGACTTGCCAATTCTTATACTCAATGCCCCGGCCAATGAAGACAAGCATGCCGTATGCCTTCTTGACTACCTTCTCCGCCTGTGTTGCCCCTTTCAGTGACCTGTGGACCTGTACACCTAGATCTCTCTGACTTTCAATACTCTTGAGGGTTCTACCATTCACTGTAGATTCCCTACCTGCATTAGACCTTCCAAAATGCATTACCTCACATTTGTCCGGATTAAACTCTATCTGCCATCTCTCTGCCCAAGTCTCCAAACGATCTAAATCCTGCTGTATCCTCTGACAGTCCTCATCGCTATCCGCAGTTCCACCAACCTTTGTGTCGTCTGCAAACTTGCTAAAGAGTAAGAAGAATTTGAGGAACTCTGGCTGGCATATATACATCATCGTTAGCCATGGGCGATATACCAAAAGACTGAAGTGTAGCAAATGTTGTGCTCTTATTTTAAGAAGGGCTGTAAAGAAAACTTGGGAGTTATAGACAGTAAGCCTAACATCTGTGGTGGGTAAGTTACTAGAGAGGATCCTGAGGAATAAGATATACAGGCATTTGGAAGACGTTTGATTAGGAGTAGTCAGCACTGCTTTGTGCATGAGAAATCATACCTTACAAATTTATTAGAGCTCTTTGATGAAGTGACCAGGCAGGTTGATGAGGACAGGGCGGTGCAGTAGCACTGTTGCTTCACAGCGCCAGGGACCCCGGTTCGATTCCCAACTTGGGTCACTGTCTGTGTGGAGTCTGCACATTCTCCCCGTATCAGCATGGCGTTTCCCCGGTGCTGTCATTTCCTCCCACAAGTCCCAAAATACGTGCTTGTTCGGTCAATTGGACATTCTAAATTCTCCCTCAGTGTACCAAAATAGGCGCCGGAGTGTGGCGACTCGGGGATGTTCACAGTAAATTCATTGCTGTGTTAATGTAAGCCTACTTGTGACACTAATAATGACTATTATTATTATTATAGACATAAGCTATATGGACTTCAGTAAGGCCTTTGATAACACGTGGTAGGCTGCCCTGGAAGTGTGACGTGTTGCATTTTCGAAGGTCAAATCAAGGTAGGACTTTCACAGTGAATGGTAGGACGTAAGGGAGTATCGGTGAACAGAGGGACCTTGGAGTTCAAGTTCACGGTTCTCTGAAGGTGGAGTCAGAGGTAGATAGGGCAGTGAAGAAGGCTTTTGGCATACTGGCCTTCATCAGTCAGGGCATTGAGTATGGAAGTTGGGACGTTATGTTGCAGTTGTACAGGATGTTGGTGAGGTCGCACCTGGAGTATTGTGTTTAGTTTTGGTCGCCTTGCTATAGGAAGGATGTTATTAAACTGGAGAGAATGCAAAAGAGATTTACAAGGATGTTGCCAGGCCTCAAGGGACTGAGTTATTGGGAGAGATTGGACAGGCAAAGACTTTTTTCTTTGTAGTGTAGAAGACTGAGCGCTGAACTTATAAAGGTGTTTAAGATCATGAGAGGCATGAATAGGGTGAATGCACTCTCTTTTTCCCAGGGTTGGGGAATCGAGAACTGGAGGCATAGGTTTAAATTAAGAGGGGAAAGAATTAATGGGAACCTGAGGAGCAACTTTTTTACACAGAGGGTGGAATTAGCTGTCAGAGGACGTGGTGAAGGCAGGGACATTGACATCATTTAAAGGATATTTGGATAGATACATGGACAGGAAAGGTTTGGAGAAACATGGGCCAAATGCAGGAAAATGGGGTTAGCTTAGATGGGCTTTTTGGTTGACCAGTTTGGGCCGGTGGAGCTGTCTCAGTGCTGTAGATTCTATGACATACTCAGGAATGGTGATAGTGGTGTCTGGGACATTATCAGTAAGCTATGATTTTGTGAGTATGACTATGTCAGGCTGTTGCTTGAGTAGACAATTAGACAACTCTCCCAAATTTGGCACAATCCTCGAATGTCAGTAAGTAGGATTTTGCAGGGGCGACTGGGCTGGGTTTGCCATTTCCGGTGCCCAGGTTCCTTGTTGACTTAATTCTAGAAGTTTGATACAACTGAATGGCTTCCTAGGCCATTTAAAAGGGCATTTGTGAGTCAACCACATTGCTGTGGATCTGAAGTCACATGTAAGGATGGTAGATTTCCTTCCATAAAGGACACTAAATAACAAAAGGACAGGGGACAGTGATTGGGGAGGAGGTAAGAGGTGAGTTCCAGTATTTCCAGCAATTGGATGGGATATTGCAGGATTGAGAAGTGGAACAGGGTGTAAGGCAGGTAATGGCTGACTTCCCAGCAGAAGTAGGGAGCAGCAATAGTAGTGAGGGGGGTGGGTCCCTCCGTAAAAAACACAAGTGACTTGTGGTGGCTCGAGACACACACACTGGAGGCTCCCAGTAGTTAACAAAGGGGCTGTTGATGAAAGGCAAAGGCAGTCAGGTAACAGGCACAGGACACTGTACAACAGGTCTTAACACTGCTCCCTGGTCCACACTGCCCTGGGTGCTTCTCCTAGGACCCCACGAAAATTCTCTATTGGCCAAGGTTCGTGTGTTCCCGGGCAATTGGCCCAGAGCCGGTCACGTGGTCTATGGAGCCCGCCCGCTTAAAGGAGCCATGCTACCACAGTGCCTAATCGAGGGTCCCAGCATCAAGAAATGGGAACACTTGCTCTGAGCCCCTCTCTGCCCTTGCTACCAACTCTCCGACAGCCTCCTCCTCCAAGACTCATTCCGCCAACCCCCTCCCATAATTACTCACCTGTTGTCTGGTTGCTGAGCCTCTGGTGGGTGTCCTTCCAGCAACAGCCACCATTTGAATGGTGGCTCTGTTGTGTTAAAGACATACTGGCCTCTGATTGGTCAACCACTCTCCATTGACAGGACATCTGTTCTAAGGGTCCTGATCCTGGGAAAAAAACCCTATGATGACCTATCAAGTGCCTGATTGGCATGCAATACCGATGGGTCTTTCTGGAAGGAGCTCATGCGGAGCTCACATCAGTTCTTCAGTCAGTAGCCGAGGTTCCCGTCCCTGGCACATAATTCCACCTGTTGATTCCGTTTCTTCCTCCACAGTTGTTGCGGGACCTGCTGTGTATATCGAATATTCTCTATTTTTATTTCTGGTTTCCAACATCTGCAGGATATGTAAAAACATTAAGAGAAAATTGAATAATTCCAGGAGAGTGGCAGACAAGTACCATTATTCAAAAAGATACAACACAACCACTGTACTATCAATGTGTGAGCTTGACATTGGTGGTAGAAATATGTTCACTCAAAGCTGTGAAAGTAAAATGTTTCGAAAATGAAAATATAATGATGTCGATGTGGATTTCAACAGGGAAGGTGATGATCATCTGATTGAATGCTCTGAAAAAGTAACAGGAAACAAAACAAGTGCAGTGCATTGGATGTAATGCACATGAACTTTCAGTATATCTTCAATCAGGTGCAATCAGATGACATGCATAGCAAGCTGGTACAAAAGAGAAAACAGAAAGCAAGGATTATAAGTAAATAAATAATCTTTATTATTGTCACAAGTAGGCTTACATTAACAATATAATGAAGTTACTGTGACAATCCCCCAGTCGCCACGCTCCGGCGCCTGTTCGGGTACAACAAAGGAGAATTCAGAATGTCCAATTCAGCTAACCGAACGGGCGGGATTCCTTGTTGCCCGGCGCCCATGTAGTAATCGATGATCGGATGGAGAATTGACTCCGACGCCCAAATCGGGGCTGGCGCCGGTTTGACGCCGGTCAGCCATGCTCCCGCCCCCTTGGAAAAGCGTAATCGCATTGCGTACCGAGTGCCGTTGCAACGGCGTTGGAGCATCATCTGCCAGACCTCCCGTGATGCTCCGCCCCCGATGGGCCGGGTTCCCACCGCGCGGGACATGTGTAGTCTCAGCGGTAGGGAACCCGAAGTGGCGGTGGCGGACTGTGTCCAGCGCCGCCGCACTCAGCCGGTATCTGTGCCGCTAGCTGGGGAGCTTCCACGAGGGCTGGGGGACTGGTGGGGATGGCCAGGGGTTGACCAGAGGGTGGCCTGTGGGGTCGCGGATGACGGGTCGGGTCCGCGCAGGTCTAGCGCCATGTTTTTTTTTAAGAATATTTTATTGAAAATTTTTGGTCAACCATCACAGTACATTGTGTATCCTTTACACAATAATATAACAGTATAAATAACAATGACCTGTTTTATAAACAAAGAATAAATAATATATAACAAAAACTAAAACTAAATGGCAACTGCCTTGTCTCAGATAAACACTCTCCAAAAATATGGTTTAACAATCCAATATACAATTATTTATAGCAACGACCTATACATATTATACATATATATTAATAACCCTGAGACTCCTTCTGGTTCCTCCCCCCCCCCCCCCCTCCCCCCTGGGCTGCTGCTGCTGCCTTCTTCTTTTCCATTCCCTCTATCTTTCTGTGAGGTATTCGACGAACGGTTGCCACCGCCTGGTGAACCCTTGAGCCGATCCCCTTAGGACGAACTTAATCCGTTCCAGCTTTATAAACCCTGCCATGTCATTTATCCAGGTCTCCACCCCCTGGGGCTTGGCTTCCTTCCACATCAACAGTATCCTGCGCCGGGCTACTAGGGACGCAAAGGCCAAAACATCGGCCTCTCTCGCCTCCTGCACTCCCGGCTCTTGTGCAACCCCAAATATAGCCAACCCCCAGCTTGGTTCGACCTGGACCCCCACTACTTTCGAAAGCACCTTTGTCACCCCCACCCAGAACCCCTGTAGTGCCGGACATGACCAGAACATGTGGGTGTGATTCGCTGGGCTTCTCGAGCTTCTCGCACACCTATCCTCTACCCCAAAAAATTTACTGAGCCGTGCTCCAGTCATATGCGCCCTGTGTAACACCTTAAATTGAATCAGGCTTAGCCTGGCACACGAGGACGATGAGTTTACCCTACTTAGGGCATCCGCCCACAGCCCCTCCTCAATCTCCACCCCCAGCTCTTCTTCCCATTTCCCTTTCAGCTCATCTACCATAATCTCCCCCTCGTCCCTCATTTCCCTATATATATCTGACACCTTACCGTCCCCCACCCATGTCTTTGAGATTACTCTGTCCTGCACCTCATGCGTCGGGAGCTGCGGGAATTCCCTCACCTGCTGCCTCGCAAAAGCCCTCAGTTGCATATACCGGAATGCATTCCCTTGGGGCAACCCATATTTCTCGGTCAGCGCTCCCAGACTTGCGAACTTCCCATCCACAAACAGATCTTTCAGTTGCGTTACTCCTGCTCTTTGCCATATTCCAAATCCCCCATCCATTCTCCCCGGGGCAAATCTATGGTTGTTACTTATCGGGGACCCCACCAAGGCTCCCGTCTTTCCCCTATGCCGTCTCCACTGTCCCCAAATTTTCAAAGTCGCCACCACCACCGGGCTTGTGGTGTATTTCTTCGGTGAGAACGGCAATGGGGCCGTCACCATAGCTTGTAGGCTAGTCCCCCTACAGGACGCCCTCTCTAATCTCTTCCATGCCGCTCCCTCCTCTTCCCCCATCCACTTACTCACCATTGAGATATTGGCGGCCCAGTAGTACTCACTTAGGCTCGGTAGTGCCAGCTCCCCCCTATCCCTACTACGCTGTAAGAATCCCTTCCTCACTCTCGGGGTCTTCCCGGCCCACACAAAACTCATGATACTCTTTTCGATCCTTTTGAAAAAAGCTTTCGTGATCACCACCGGGAGGCACTGAAACACAAAGAGGAATCTCGGGAGGACTACCATTTTAACTGCCTGCACCCTCCCTGCCAGTGACAGGGATACCATGTCCCATCTCTTGAAGTCCTCCTCCATTTGTTCCACCAATCGCGTTAAATTTAACCTATGCAATGTACCCCAATTCTTGGCTATCTGGATCCCCAAGTAACGAAAGTCCCTTGTTACCTTCCTCAGCGGAAAGTCCTCTATTTCTCTGCTCTGCTCCCCTGGATGCACCACAAACAACTCACTGTTCCCCATGTTCAGTTTATATCCTGAGAATTCTCCAAACTCCCGAAGTGTCCGCATTATCTCTGGCATCCCCTCCGCCGGGTCCGCTACATATAACAACAAATCATCCGCATACAGAGATACCCGGTGTTCTTCTCCTCCTCTAAGTACTCCCCTCCACTTCTTGGCACCCCTCAATGCTATTGCCAGGGGCTCAATCGCCAGTGCAAACAGTAATGGGGACAGAGGGCATCCCTGCCTTGTCCCTCTATGGAGCCGAAAGTATGCAGATCCCCGTCCATTCGTGACCACACTCGCCACTGGGGCCCTATACAACAGCTGCACCCATCCAACATACTCATCTCCAAAACCAAATCTCCTCAGCACCTCCCACAAATAATCCCACTCCACTCTATCAAATGCTTTCTCGGCATCCATCGCCACCACTATCTCCGCTTCCCCCTCTGGTGGGGGCATCATCATTACCCCTAGCAGCCTCCGTATATTTGTATTCAGCTGTCTCCCCTTCACAAACCCAGTTTGGTCCTCATGGACCACCCTCGGGACACAAGCCTCTATCCTCATTGCCATTACCTTGGCCAGAATCTTAGCGTCTACATTTAGGAGGGAAATAGGTCGATGGGACCCGCATTGCTGCGGGTCCTTTTCCTTCTTTAGGAGAAGCGATATCGTTGCCTCAGACATAGTCGGGGGCAGCTGTCCCCTTTCCTTTGCCTCATTAAAGGTCCTCATCAGTAGCGGGGCGAGCAAGTCCACATATTTCCTGTAAAATTCAACTGGGAATCCATCCGGTCCCGGAGCCTTCCCCGCCTGCATGCTCCTAATTCCTTTCACTACTTTCTCTATTTCAATCTGTGCTCCCAGTCCCACCCTTTCCTGCTCCTCCAACTTGGGAAATTCCAGCCGGTCCAGAAAGCCCATCATTCTCTCCCTCCCATCCGGGGGTTGAGCTTCGTATAATTTTTTATAAAATGCCTTGAACACTCCATTCACTCTCTCCGCTCCCCGCTCCATCTCTCCTTCCTCATCCCTCACTCCCCCTATTTCCCTCGCTGCTCCCCTTTTCCTCAATTGGTGGGCCAGCAACCTGCTCGCCTTCTCCCCATATTCGTACTGTACACCCTGTGCCTTCCTCCACTGTGCCTCTGCAGTACCCGTTGTCAGCAAGTCAAATTCTACGTGTAGCCTTTGCCTTTCCCTGTACAGTCCCTCCTCCGGTGCCTCCGCATATTGCCTGTCCACCCTCAGAAGTTCTTGCAGCAACCGCTCCCGTTCCCTACTCTCCGGCTTTCCTTTATGTGCCCTTATTGATATCAGCTCCCCTCTGACCACTGCCTTCAGCGCCTCCCAGACCACTCCCACCTGGACCTCCCCATTGTCATTGAGTTCCAAGTACTTTTCAATGCACCCCCTCACCCTGAGACACACCCCCTCATCTGCCATTAGTCCCATGTCCATTCTCCAGGGTGGGCGCCCTTCTGTTTCCTCCCCTATCTCTAAGTCCACCCAATGTGGAGCGTGATCCGAAATGGCTATAGCCATATACTCCGTTCCCCTCACCTTCGGGATCAACGCCCTTCCCAAAACAAAAAAGTCTATTCGCGAATAGACTTTGTGGACATAGGAGAAAAACGAAAACTCCTTACTCCTAGGTCTGCTAAATCTCCACGGGTCCATACTCCTCCCATCTGCTCCATAAAATCTTTAAGCACCTTGGCTGCTGCCGGCCTCTTTCCAGTCCTGGACCTCGACCTGTCCAGCCCTGGTTCCAACAACGTATTGAAATCTCCCCCCATTACCAACTTTCCCACCTCTAGGTCCGGGATGCGTCCTAGCATACGCCTCATAAAATTGGCATCATCCCAGTTCGGGGCATATACGTTTACCAAAACCACCGTCTCCCCCTGTAGTTTGCCACTCACCATCACGTATCTGCCCCCGCTATCCGCCACTATAGTCTTTGCCTCAAACATTACCCGCTTCCCCACTAATATAGCCACCCCCCTGTTTTTCGCATCTAGCCCCGAATGGAACACCTGCCCCACCCAACCTTTGCGTAGTCTCACCTGGTCTATCAGTTTCAAGTGCGTTTCCTGTAACATAACCACGTCTGCCTTAAGTTTCTTAAGGTGTGCGAGTACCCATGCCCTCTTTATCGGCCCGTTCAGCCCTCTCACGTTCCACGTGATCAGCCGGGTTGGGGGGCTTTTTACCCCCCCCCTTGTCGATTAGCCATCCCCTTTTTCCAGCTCCACACCCGGTTCCCACGCAGCTGTGTCCCCCACAGGCGGTGCCCCCCCGCCCATCCCACCCCATACCAGCTCCCCCCTCTCCCCAGCAGCAGCAGCCCAATAATTCCCCCCTCCCACCCCCCCCCGCTAGATCCCCCACTAGCGTAGTTACACCCCCCATGTTGCTCCCAGAAGTCAGCAAACTCTGGCCGACCTCGGCTTCCCCCCGTGACCTCGGCTCGCACCGTGCGATGCCCCCTCCTTCCTGCTTCCCTATTCCCGCCATGATTATCATAGCGCGGGAACCGAGCCCGCACTTCCCCCTTGGCCCCGTCCCCAATGGCCAACGCCCCATCTCTTCCACCTCCTTTCCTCCCCCCGCCACCTCCTGTGGAAGAGAGAAAAGTTACCACATCGCAGGATTAATAACATAAAACTCCTCTTTCCCCCCTTCTTCGCCCCCCATACTCGCCCCACCACTTTGTTTCAAACGTTCTTTTTTTAATAACCCGCTCATTCCAATTTTTCTTCCACGATAAAAGTCCACGCCTCATCCGCCGTCTCAAAGTAGTGGTGCCTCCCTTGATATGTGACCCACAGTCTTGCCGGTTGCAGCATTCCGAATTTTATCTTCTTTTTGTGAAGCACCGCCTTGGCCCGATTAAAGCTCGCCCTCCTTCTCGCCACCTCCGCACTCCAGTCTTGGTATACGCGGATCACCGCGTTCTCCCACTTACTGCTCCGAGTTTTCTTTGCCCATCTAAGGACCATCTCTCTGTCCTTAAAACGGAGGAATCTCACCACTATGGCTCTAGGAATTTCTCCTGCTCTCGGTCCTCGCGCCATCAGTCGGTATGCTCCCTCCACCTCCAGCGGACCCGCCGGGGCCTCCGCTCCCATTAACGAGTGCAGCATCGTGCTCACATATGCCCCGACGTCCGCTCCCTCCGCACCTTCAGGAAGGCCAAGAATCCTTAGGTTGTTCCTCCTCGCGTTGTTCTCCAGCGCCTCCAGCCTTTCCACACATCGTTTATGGTGTGCCTCGTGCATCTCCGTCTTCACCACTAGGCCCTGTATGTCGTCCTCATTCTCGGCAGCCTTTGCCTTCACGACCCGAAGCTCCCGCTCCTGGGTCTTTTGCTCCTCCTTTAGCCCTTCGATCGCCTGTAATATCGGGGCCAACAGCTCCTTCTTCATTTTCTTTTTGAGTTCTTCCACGCAGCGTTTCAAAAACTCGTGTTGTTCAGGGCCCCATATTAAACTGCCACCTTCCGACGCCACCTTGGTTTTTGCTTGCCTTCCTTGCCGCTGCTCTAAAGGATCCACCGCAATCCGGCCACCTTCCTCTCCTTTTTCCATCCGTATCCAGGGGGGATTCCCTTCTGGTTCACCGCACAGTACTTTTAGCCGTTAAAATTGCCGTTGGGGCTCTTATTAAGAGCCCAAAAGTCCGTTACACCGGGAGCTGCCGAAACATGCGACTCAGCTGGTCATCGCCGCACCCGGAAGTCAGTCTGGCGCCATGTTGCATGGTGCGACCGCTGCAGGTCGTCAGCCATGCGCATGCACGGCTCAGGAACCGGCCATTCTCCACCTGTTTTCGGCGCGCAAGCTGAGAGTTTCACCTGGCCCTGCTGCTAACCCCTCACGTCCCAGAATAGGTGAGGGGTTGGCGCCGATTTTCTCATCGCAAACCCCCCGCAATTTCTCAATTCGAGCCGGCGCTTAGGCCGCTGAAATGGAGAATCCAGCCGCACGTCTTTCGGGACGTGTGGGAGGAAACCGGAGCACCCGGAGGAAACCCACACAGACACAGGGAGAACGTGCAGACTCCACATGGACAGAGACCCAAGCGGGAATTGAATCCGAGACCTTGCCGCTGTGAAGCAACATGCTAACCACTGTGCTACCATGACAGTTACTCAGGTTGGTAGAAGTTCATAATGGATTAGCACGAGGATTATTTATATAAATTATTTCGACTTGGAAAACAAAAGTACCGTTACAATCCCCGTAGAGACCGATAATTTTTAAAAAGAGACTTTAATTCCCAGTGACTAACTTAGAGGAATTGCTCCACAAGATTTAAAGTTTTAACACTTTTACTGTAATAAACAAGTTAAAATCGTCATTAAATAACCATTACTTAGTGGCAACTATTCTTTCAGCCATGAAAAGATTTCCCCTCTTAATTTTTGAATACAGCCTAAAAATCCCAAGCCTTTATACATTACACTACACTCTCAGCAAAGTTGTAAAATGTTACCCCACGATTCCAGTTGGCTTACATATCCCCATTTTTCTGAGTTGTAAGATCCAGGGTCTGTCGAAAGCCATTTCCCTCAGTCTTCTGAGAATCCTCAAACTGACTTCAAGCAGCAAGACCTGCCCCATTAATTACTTCTCCGAGCTCCACCAGGGCATACCTTCCAGTGATCTTAATTCTCTGTAGATTCTGTCTCTTTGACCAGAGGACAACTCCCACCAGCATTCTGTCTCATAGCTAACAAATAACAGCCTCTTCCCCTGCAGTCCACAACAGCTGCAATGTTCCTGTCTTTGTCTTTCCGGGACACTCTCTCTCTTTCTCCTCTTACCTCTCTGCTCCTGTGTCCAGGGCTTCTGAGTCAGTAAATCTGAGAGTCTATCGATCTGCACCAAGCAGATTCTACCTTAGTGTTCAGGTATTAAGTCTGATACATGAGTTTCAATAGGACTTGACCTGGGCCTCCGGATTCCATGGTAACCGGGCCATGTTGCCATGTAGAATTAGGAGCAAGTCACATGCACCATTTTGCTTTTAATAAAAAGCAATAGTTAAATAAAAAGCCAACTTATAAAAACTCACATTTATAGATGTACAATGTCAAAAATAGTGAATGACACTAAATTGAATGGCACACTTAACACTGAGAAAGACAATGTAAAAATACAAGTAGGCATTAACAAATTTGCAGAATAGGTGTATAAATGGCAAATTTACCTACTGTTAAGTATGACGTGATTCATTTGGTAGGAGGAATGTCACCAACCCGGCAGAAAATAATCTAAATGGGATACAGGGAGAAAGCAATCTGGGCTGAATGGCCTCCTCCTGCTTCTATTTTCTATGTATGTTTCTATGCATATTATAAATAGCAGTGCATGTTAACAATGCATAAAATGCAATCAAAGCGCTGGATTTAATTTCCACAGGAATGGAATTCAAAAGCATAACAGTTATTCTAAATTTGAAAGGAAAATTGTTTAGACCAAACTCAGAGTATTGTGCAAACCTCTGGCCTCAATATTCCAAAGGGATTATAGAACTTGACCATAAAAACAGAAGTACAAGGTTAATACTAGAACTGAGTGGGTGCAAGTATCGGGAATGGCTGAACAGGCTTTTCCTTGATGGAAGTCTTTAAAATTCTGTGAGGATATAATAGATTCTCTGTGGAGATGTTCCCAGTTTTGGAGAGAGTACAAACATCAGATAGTCGCTAGTAAATTGAATTAGGAATTCAGGAGAATGCTTTGTTCTCAGTCGGTAGTGTGAATGAAGCACGCAAAAACAATTCACACTTATATTGCACCTTTACCATATAAACCAGCTCAAGATGATTTACAGGAGAACACTCAAACAGCATTCGACACTGAGCCACATAAGAAGATGACTAAAAGCTTCATTAAGGAGGTAGGTATTAAGAACCATTATAAAGTAGGATGGAGAGGTTTGGGAAGGAAATTCCAGAATTGGATGTCTTGGCAGTTGAAGGCACAGCCGCCAATGGTGGACCAATTAAAATCGGGAATTGACAGAGCAGATGTATCTAGAGGGGTTGTAGGGCTGGAGTGATTACAGCAATGGGGAGAGGCAAGGTCATGGAGGGGTTTGAAAAACAAGGGTGAGAGTTTTCAGAATATGGTCTTGCTAGACTGGGGGGCAAAAGGCACTTGTGCGAGTTTGGAAGCTGGCTGCAGAGCTTTGGTGAACCTTCAAGTTTGTGGAGAGTAGGCCGAGGAACACTGACCAGAAGTACCTTGAAATAATCAAGTCTCACGATAAAAAAACATAAATGAGTGTTTCAGTCGCAGATAAGATGAAGCTGGGATGGAGTCTGACCATGTCGTTAAGTTGTAAAAGGTGTTTTGTTATGCTCTTGACGTAGCATAAGCTGCTTCCTTGATGTGCACTCTGACAAAGGAAGGTTCAGACTTGGAGATAGCTTTAACACGTTTATTAAACTATTAACAATTCTCCTACTTGGATTCAACGCTACTGTTAATCCTGCTATAGCTACTCAGACTGACGAACCAGTCTGCTACAATCCGGTGGTGGGTGTGATGTTCAATCAACCCTGTGTCTGTACTCACTGAGAGTCTCCACTGGAAAGAGACTGAGCATGTGTGATGTGTCCTTTTATATGGGTTGGTGTAATGTTCTCCTGTGGTAGTGTCACCTCTATGTGTATCGTGAATGCCCATTGGTCGTGTCCTATCTTACTGACCTATTAGTTGACTGTCTGTGTGTCATGTCTCTGGCGCTCCCTCTAGTGTCTCGCTAGATGTAGTGTATGTACATTAACCCTTTGTGTACTTAGTGATGTATATCACCACATCCCCCCTTTTTTGTGTTACATATTTTCTGTACAGTGTTAAAGAAAATTGAACAAACTAGGTAGATGATTGATACTCTGTACAAGTTATGATAACAGTGATCATTAAACAATAAGTCCAAATTATATGCATGAGTCCAAATTCATTAATTATTATGGCCGAGTGGCTTTCTTGCTTGGTTGGTGAGTTGGTGATGTTGATGGTGGCATTGCATTGTAAACACCACCGGTGTCCCTGTGCTGAAGGAACCAAGAAGTGGTCACATCACTTGGTTGTCTGATTTGGACTCTTTTTTTCTTTCGATGCTTGTGGTGGTAATTCTTGATGGCATCTGTCCTGAAAGCCAGGTTGCCTGTTGGTAGTGCATCAGACGTGAAGTGGTAAGATGCATCGTCCTGCCATGGTATGTCATTGTACTGAGCTAAGCAGTAACAGTGTCCCTCATGGGAAGAGTTGTACCATGTCGTACCAGTCGTAGTTCCATTGGTGTTGTGTTTGTCGTGCTTGTTGTCGCCGTTGTTGCCTTTGGTACGCTTCTTGCTATTGTCTTTGATGTTGTTATTGTGGTGTTTGGTTTTGTTGTTGTGTTTGCTGCGCTCAAGGACCACACTCTGTGGATAATACGAGTCCTTCACACAGTTACTCGTGTCAGCGTGCTTTGTGGCATCTGCTGTTTCCTTGAGCTGTAGCCATGTAAAATGGCTGCGTT
This sequence comes from Scyliorhinus torazame, assembly GCF_047496885.1. Classification (NCBI taxonomy): domain Eukaryota; kingdom Metazoa; phylum Chordata; class Chondrichthyes; order Carcharhiniformes; family Scyliorhinidae; genus Scyliorhinus; species Scyliorhinus torazame. The sequence continues at coordinate 212,605,130 of NC_092717.1, forward strand.
CCGATTAATCTGGCCAAAACTCAGTTTAAAATGGCTAACCTGAAAGACTGCTGGGAAAAGCAGCTAAGAAGACACAAGCAGGCAGCTGCAGACAGTATTGCATATTCGGCTCTGGGAAGTTAGCCCAGATCGATACTCAGGGCTATCAACAGCCCATCAACCCAGGTATCCGCAGTTACATTCAGGACTGTTTACACCTAATCTACTCAGACATCCACAGTTAAATCGGCTATCCCCGGGAACAATTGCAACATATTAGCAATTGAATACCGGGCCAGACCTGTCGGCGCCTGCAGTGGCCGAAACAAAGACAGGTGAGCGACCACCCCCCGATCGAGGAATCGCCTCACCATTGGACACATCGACCCCAGAGATTGGGGACAGAATCCAATCACTTGGGACTCAGGGTCAAGGGCCGCCCCGGGAGGCGGGAAGCCCCTGGGCCCTATAAAAGTGAAGGTCCAAGTTCAGATCTCTCTCCCTCTCCTCTTCGCCTGCTCGAGACCTTCGCAAGACCAGCCACCGGCAACTGTAAGTTTGAATCCAGCGATCGCTATCCGGTAGAGACACCTAGCCACAGACCTGTAGCAGCCTTTTGAATCCCGCGGGCCAGATTTGATTGGACAAGCCATTCGTTTCCCTGACCTGGTGGGCTCTTCCTAAGTTAAGTATTGGCCAGTAGTGATAGGTTTATTATATAGAAAGTAGTATTAGGGTATTAATATTGCTTGTTGTATATAATAAATGACCATTGTTTTAATCCTTACTAAGCGGTGTGCTGTATTATTAATCATAACCTGAACTTGAACCACGTGGCGGTATCATAAAGATACCTGACGACTCATGAGCAAAGGTGACGTAAACAGAGCAAATAGACTAAGGTTAAAAAGAGCAACATAGCGTGCCGTCACTGAGTTTGCGGCGCTCCCCGTCTGGATTCATGTCCGGCTTACTTGAATCAGCTTTGGCTTGTGGATGCTCCCCATCTGGAGTCTGGTCTGTTTCACCTAAGTCAGTTTTGGCTTCTTGATGCTACCCGTCCAGAGTCATTTCAGGTTCACTTGCATCTTCTGAGGTCTCTTGATGCTCCACGTCCGGAGTCAAAACGTTCAGGAATTCATTTGCTTGTGGAGAGGCTCGAGCGGATGAGGTTTGAAGTAACGTGGTGTCACCGGAGTCACCAGTAGTCTCACTGTGATTGTCGAGTGCCTCTGTACATTCTAGCTGAGGTCTGTAACGTTGCACATCTGGTATGGGAAGTGGGATGTCGTCGTCACTTGTCTCACATACAGTGGGTAAAGCCTCAGTGTTTTCTTGTCGTTCACTTCAGCTGGGTAGACCGTCAGGGTCTTCTTCTGGTGGCTCAAATAATCTGGGTGGACTGTCATAGTCTGCTTGCTGTACACTTGAGTGTGGTAGACTGTCATAGTCTTTCTGTTGTTCACTTGAGCGTGGCAGACTTGCATTGTCTGCTGCTGGTTGCTCAGAGGAGGTTGCTAGACCCTCATGGTCTTGTTCATGCAACAACTGCGCTTTGGAGTCTTGCATTGCTTCTATCGTGGAGGCTGTCCACGGGCTCGCTGTGGAGGCTTGTGTTACTCCCTCTGTGGAGTCTTGCAGCATTCCTTGTGTGGAATCGTGCATTGGTCTCTCTGTGGAAACTGTCATCACTTCTTGTTCATGCAAGGACTGCGCTGTGGAGTCTTGCGTTGCTTCTATCATGGAGTCTGTCCATGAGCTCGCTATGGCGGTTTGTGTCACTGGAGTCACTTCTTGTGTGGAGACGTGAAGTTGTCTAGCTGTGGAGTCTTCCATCGCTTTCTGTGTAGAGGCTGGGACGCTTTGTAGTGCGTTGACCACTCTCTGTTTGGAGTCGGAGACCCTTCGCGGTGCGTGGACCACTCTCTGTGTGCCAGCAGGCCGCTCTCTGTGGGCTTGTACCACTCTCTGTCTCTTGGTGTCAAGCCGCAGCATAATCCTGCACTCACAAGTCGGGGTGTCGTATATGTTGGGCTGAAGATTCCCTAATCCGAAGAATTTGTCGTCGGGGTCGTCAATGTGCAACACGTCTAGTTGTGGTTCAGATTTGGTACTGGGGTAGCCTCCCAAGGTGAAAGGTTCGTCTGAGTCGTTGTCTTCCAAGACCATATCATCACGTTTTGTGTCGGAGCTGGCATTGGGCTTGCGATGTCCAAAGAAGAATTCAAGGTCTGAGTCATATTCTTCAAGGACTGTATCATCTCTTTGGGCGGTGCTAACTGCTTGTTGCAGGGTTATGAGGAGGTTACTTTCAGCTACTGGTCGAATTTCAGACATTATGCTGTCATTCCAGGTGAAAGAATTTGGTTTTGAGGCTTTAAATTTTTCTTTTCGTATTTTGGGACATTTCCCCTTTAAGTGGGCGTGGGCCGGGGCCTCTGACATCATGATGCCGGTGACGTAGTGCGTAGGAAGCGATTGCGCAGGTCGGTGTTCCTTTACTTGGGGCCTTGTTCTCAATTGCGCATGCGCGGCTTCTTGCGCATCCCCTTCACTCTTCGCGCAACTGCGCATGTGCAGCACCTTTTCCAAGAAGCCTGCAATTCAAAACTGCCGTTCGTTGCTGCAAGTCTCCCTCGCGGTGAGTTTTGGCACCTCTTACCTATTTTTCTTGTATGTTCCTCGCAGAATTCTTGGAATTTGTCCAGGACTGCCTGGAAATTGCTCTTGTTTTGCCCCTTTGAGTATTTGAAGGTCTGGAAGATTTCAGCTGCTTCTGGACCTGCGATGGTAAGTCGAAGCTTTATTTTCTCTGCATCCGCCACACCATCTAGGTCGCGCTACCGGGTATATCTCAAATCTCTGCCGGAACCAACGTCAGTTTTCACTGAGATTGCCTTGGTACTGGAGCTGCTGTGGAATCGGAATTCCGAACATCATCTTGCCTGGCTTTTGTTGCTGGTTGTCACTGTTTTGTTGAGGTGAGCTGCATGGATTTAACAGTCCACTCCTGGAATCATGTTTTGTTATTCTCTTGTCGTAGCACAAGCTGCTTCCTTGATGTGCACTCTGACAAAGGAAGGTTCAGACTTGGAGATAGCTTTAACACGTTTATTAAACTATTAACAATTCTCCTACTGGGATTCAACGCTACTGTTAATCCTGCTATAGCTACTCAGACTGACTAACCAGTCTGCTACAATCCGGTGGTTGGTGTGATGTTCAATCAACCTTGTGTCTGTACTCACTGAGTGTCTCCACTGGAAAGAGACTGAGCATGTGTGATGTGTCCTTTTATATGGGTTGGTGTAATGCCCTCCTGTGGTAGTGTCACCTCTATATGTATCGTGAAAGCCCATTGTCCTATCTTACTGACCTATTGGTTGACTGTCTGTGTGACATGTCTCTGGTGCTCCCTCTAGTGTCCAGCTAGATGTAGTGTATGTACATTTACCCTTTGTGTACTTACAGTGATGTATATCACCACAAAAGGGAGGTCTGATTGATGGGGCAGGTGCATGGTAGGAATGACTGAGGAGGTTACGTTTAAGGGGAAACTAGATAGTACTTGAGTAAGGAAGGTAGAAGGATGTGATGGATGAACAGATGTGGGAGGAAATTCATGTGTAGCATAAATACCAGCAGAGATCTGTGGCCTAATGGTCTGTTTCTGTACTGTAAAATTCTAAGTAATTCCTTTAATATGTGTTTCCTGGGTGATCATCTGGCAGAATAAATTGTAGAACTGGAATCAATTGGATGAAAATGGAACAGTCCTAAAACTAGTGGATAATCTGCTCCATCGGATTACTGCCCAAGTGGCGAAGTTGAAAATGATCAAATCAAATTGGATCGGGCGGCAAGGTGACGCAGTGGTTTGCACTGCTGCTTACAGCGCTGTGGACTTAGATTCAATCCTGTCCCTGGGTCACTATCTGTGTGGAATTTGCACATTCTCCCATGTCTGCATGGGTTTCACCCCCACAACCCAAAGATGTGCAGGTTAGGTGGATTGGCCACGCTAAATTGCCACTTAATTGGAAAAAAATAATTGGGTACTCCAAATTTAAAAATCATAATGGATCTGGACAGGCGGTTTAGGCAAGGTATTTAACCATGGTGTGCATCACAATCATGCTGACTCTGTCTTCGTCTGGCACAGAACATACAGTGCAGAAGGAGGCCATTCGGCCCATTGAGTCTGCACCAACCCACTTAAGCCCTCACTTCCACCCTATCCCCGTAACCCGATAACCCTTCCTAACCTTTTTTGGTCACTAAGCGCAATTTATCATGGCCAATCCACCTAACCTGCACGTCTTTGGTCTGTGGGAGGAAACCGGAGCACCTGGAGGAAACCCACATAGACACGGGGAGAACGTGCAGACTCCGCACAGACAGTGACCCAGCAGGGAATCGAACCTGGGACCCTGGCGCTGTGAAGCCACAGTGCTAATCACTTGTGCCATCGCGCTGCCCCATTATCCATTATCATACATTCATTACAATACTCATTGGATAGTCACTGGCTAATTTTATCCCCTCCCATTTCGCTAATGCAAAAACAGATTGGAATGCACCGATTAGAATGTCCCTGTTTGTATCCAGGCTGCAAACTCAACATTTAAAAAAAACATGGAGGGAGAAAAAAGGTGAAAAATTTGTACAGAAATGATTGGTAACGTGCCATGGCAACTGGTTTAGAAGTGATCTTTCTCCATATTCAACAGACTTTCAACAGATATAGGGCGAGGGGGAATGGTGATATTTTTTTCCATACTTTCAGTGACAATATGTGCAGGGAATCTCTCCTCTCTACATCATACAAGAATCTTAATGGAATAGGTTACTCCATGTCAGTTCACAAGCGACATGACATACAAAGCAATTTTGCTGTCAGAATGAACGGCACGTTAACTAGTCTGTTCTGGGCAATGTTTGAGCCCTTGAGGGGGAGTAAAAACTAAATAAGTGTAGCTTCTGCAGGGAACACACTGGCCCAGATGAGATTCTCACCGCCTGTGTCGTGACATTTATTTTCACTGCATCTCCTGCCTCTTCCAGTGGCGTAATTAACAAGGGAAGGATGCAACAGACTGCTTTTATTGCTGACAGGTCTCTTACGGGTCAGTTCCAAATGTCATTGATCATCTTAGTGAGGGACAGAAGCAGCGGATTTTAAAAGGAACTTCTAGTGAGAAATGTGCTTGAGTTTCTTTTACCCGCAACTTGATTGTGATGACTGACTCTGAGCAGTTACGTCAGTGTTCAGTGTTAAATCCCTAGACTGTAAGCAAGTTCAGGGAAGCTTTTTTTCTGGCTGCTTTTGATTCTTTAGGAGTTCAGACAGTTGACATTACCCCCCACTAATATGCTGATAATATAGACAATGGAATATCAGGATTAATTTTACCAGTGTAGGTTATTCTTCATTCGTATAATTGTTAGTATCCCTACGGCGCTGAGGACCCGGGTTCGATCTTGGCCCCGGGTCACTGTCCGTGTGGAGTTTGCTCATTCTCCCATGCTTGCGTGGGTTTCACTCCCACAACCCAAAGATGTGCAGGTTAAATTGCCCCTTAATTGGAAAAAAATAATTGTTTACTCTTAATTTATTTTTTTAAATGGTTAGTATCGCTGCCTGACACACGGGAGACCACGATTCAAGTCCCTGAGGGGGAACTTAGGAGTTGTCCATAAGCTGCGCTAGCAAGTGAGGTGTGTTTTAGTGGAGCAGGCTCGAATGGCCTAATCCTGCTTCTATTTTCTATCTGACACTACCCAAAAAAAGTAGAGAACAAGGAAAAATGAGTTAAGAATAGTACTTTGTGCTTGCCATGCTGGTCCCGTTTTCCTACCTATTCTCTCTAACTGTAACCCTTAATTAATGGGCTTGATGTTATGAATGTGTGCTTCTGACTGTTCGGTTAATGCATCAGATATTTAGGATCAATCTTTCATCTAGTAACAGCACCCAAATCCCTGACATACACTTGCAGGAGATGTAGCTCTGTTTCAAGAGCACAGCCTCAGACAGGTAGATTTAGTGTAAGATTCTAACACCTTTAAAAATGAAAAAAACCTGCTTGAATATGGCACTTTTCACAGCCAGAATATGTCTCAACGCGCTTTACAGCCAATGATTTTGAAGTGTAGTCACTGTTTGAATGTAGGAAATGCAGCAGCCAATTTGTGCACAACAATCTCCCAGGAACAGCAATGTGATAATGAGCAGATAATCTGTTTTTGTTTTAGCCAGGCTGCCAGGGATGACATTGTTTTTCTTCAAAATAGCACATTGGATCTTTCACTTCCACCCGAGAGGGCAGGTAGGGCCACAGCTAATCAGCTCATCCGAAATACATCTCCAGTGTCGTAACCACAGTAGTGCACCGTACTGTCAGCTTGATTTTTTTGAGCCTAAATCCTGCAGTGGGCACTGAACCCTCAACCTTGTAACTCGGAGACAAGAGTACTGTCAACTAAGCCACTGCTGGCACGTCCTGACTTATTCTTGCCTTTGTTCTTCCTTATCCACTTGGAGCTTGGTGGAAAATTGCATCATGGTAAGAGATTTGTCATTCATTAAAGATGTCACGTCATTCGAGAGTTCACAATTTGGAGGTTGCCTGATGCACCGTTGCAGTTGGGCAAATGTTGAATGTGGTAATTCTTCCAGAGACCAAATAATGTGCTGCTTCTGCAAATAAATTCATGTTTCATAATTTCTTTTAAACAAATCTTTTTATTGAGTTATTGGCATACAAAACAAATATAAATATGCACATGAACAAACAGTGGGAGTTAAGAGAATATATAAGTAAAACTGGAACTATTTACACATAGTTCGGCTTTGACTATATACATAGATGCATCACCGTTTCTTCTTCCTTTTCCTTTATTCCTTCCTTACAGTGTTTGCCGTGGTGATTGTGGACCCCTGCGTGTCGCTTCCCATCAGTTTTCCCTTTGCTTTTCTTCCCTTTGGTTCAGGTTGTTGTTGCCCTGCCCCTGCCCGCCCCCTTGTGTCTCCTGGTTCTTTTGTTGGGCTTGGTTGACTTCCTTGCTCCCTTGATCCCCCCTTACTATGTCGTGGCTATCTCCTTCTGATCTTTGGCTTCCTAGTTGCTGACTACAAACAGGTCTTGGAACAACTGAGTGAATGGCTCTCGCGTTTTGTGGTAGCCTTTTTCTGACCCTCGAATGGCGAATTTAATTTTCTCCATTTGGAGAGATTCCGAGAGGTCGGACAGCCGGTCTGCAGTTTTGGCTGGCGCTGCTGACCACCAGCTGAGCAGGATTCTCTGGCGGTCAGTCAGGGAGACAAAGGCAAGGTCGTCAGCCCTCCTCCCCATAAAGAGATCCGGCTGGTTTGATACCCCAAAGGCTGCCACTCTCCGGCATGGCTCCACCCTCATCCCGACCACTTTGGGCATTGCCTCAAAGAAGGCTGTCCAGAACCCAGCAAGTCTGAGGCAAGACCAGAACATGTGGGCGCGTTTGGCTGAACCTCCTTGGCACCGTTCGCATCTGTCCTCCACCTCCGGGAAGAGCCTGCTCATTCGGGTTCTGGTTAAGTGGGCTCTGTGTACCACTTTTGGCTGCATTAGGCTGAGCCTTGTGCATGTGGAGGTAGAGTTGCAGTGATTCGCTCCAGAGGCCCCACCCTATTTCAAACCCCAAGTCCTCCTCCCACTTCTCCCTTGTCTCATCCAGTTGGGTGTTGGCCCCCCTTAGCAGTTGCCCGTACATGTCACCACATTTCCCTTTCCCTAAGATGTCCATGTCCAGCAGGTCCTCGAGCAGTGATTGTCGTGGTGGTCATGAGCACGTCCTTGTTTCCCATCATAGGAAGTTTCTGAGTTGTAGGTACCTACGTTTGTTTCCTTCCATCAGCTGGAATCTTTCTGTTAGCTCTTCAAGTTTTGTGAGCCTGTTGTTGGTGTAAACGTCCCTAACTGTCAACGTTCCCCAGGCCTGTCTCCACCTTTTGAAGGAGGCGTCCATGGTCACTGGCGTGAACCTGTGGTTGTTGCAGATGGGGGCTTTATTGGACATTTCGGTTAGCCCAAAATGATGCTGTAGTTGGTTCCACGACTGGAATGTTGCTACCACCACTGGGCTCGTTGAATATTTATTAGGTGGGAATGAGAGTGCCATTGTGGCCAGGGCCCAGAGGGAGGTCCCTCTGATGGAGGTCCTCCTCCATAAGCACCCACTCAGCTTCTGGCTCCTTTATCCACCCTTTTACTCTCTCTGCGATCCCTGCCCAGTGATAATATTGCAGGCTTGGGAGGGCTAGGCCTCCCATGGATCTCGTTCCCTGCAGTACACTTTGGGATCCTTGCTTTGTCACCCCCCCCCCCCCTCCCCCCCCCCCCCCCACCCCCACCCCCACCCCCCACACCCACACCCCATAAAAATGCCATAATCAGTTTGTCCAGCGGGTTAAAAAAGGTCTTGGGGGTGTAGATCGGGATGGCTCGAAACAGGAAGAGGAACCTGGGCAGTACGTTTGTTTTGACCGTCTGCAACCTGCCCCCAGGGAGAGTGGGACTGTGTTCCATCTTTGCAGGTCCTTTTTTTACTTCCTCCTTCAGACTGGTCAAGGATCCACTTGTGGATCCTTGTCCAGTCGTGAGCGATTTGGATCCACAGGTAACGGGATTTGTGTGGGACCTGTTTGAATGGCAGCCCATCCAGCTCTGACCTTCCCCCCTGTGGATTCATCGGGGAGATCTTGCTTTTGCTCAAGTTACGTTTCTAGCCCGATAAGGTTGCAGCCAGTCTAATTCCCTCCATCTTTCTTCACCTATTTCTTCCCCCAATCCCGTAGCTAAAGCTCCACCTTCCCTCTGTTTCTTCCCCTGATTAACCCTCCATGCCCGTTATCTGCACCCCTGGGTGATAACCACTGTGCTACCATACTGACTTCTACGTGTAAGGCCCACCTCGGTGACTCTTTGTTCCTTAAACCTCCAGAAGTTCAGTCATTTCCATCTTCTTTTCACATATCAACTCTCACTAGCATCAAGCTTGTGCGTGAACACAAACACAGTCTTTTTCTGTTCTTCACCGTAGCTTCATAGTCACTTCCTCCCTGCCTCTTTGTTTCTGTACCCAAAAAACTGTCCATTTTCTGTGGCAAGCTGTGAAAACCTAATTTTCAAAAGGTTTCACTTGGGCCTCTATACCCTGCCAATTAGACGACATGGGTTTATCTCTGGGCAGGGGTTTAGAATGACCTCATTATCCAGAATATTCTTTTCCATCTTAGGGTTAAAGCAACATTTAAAACATAACCACCTCATAAGGTTCTGCATTCCTAACGGTGCTGTTAGCTCTCAAGTCTGTGCCCATTTTCCCTCAACTCGATGGTTGATCCTCTCAAATCAGGGTTCCACCCTCCACAGCATTGATCAACATTTGTGACTGCGAGCATGGTGCCCTATGCCTATCCTTCCTTGATGTCCTTATAGCCTTTGCCTTCGCCAACCACACTGCTTTCAAAAATCATATTTTCTCCATTGCCCAATGGGATTTCCCTCCTTGATTCAACCTTTAACCAAACTTTGCCAGAGCCATCTTCAGCAGTGGTTATCTGGAGACCCCTGAGGATTTTTCTTTGGCTTGCCTTTTCCTCATTTGCGTGCTCCCGCTTGGTGACATCATCAGGGCGGCACGGTGATTAGCACTGCTGCCTCACAGCACCAGGGAATAACATCTTCAACTATATCATCAAATTAATATTTCACCTCCTGTTCTCACTAAAACTATCTGCTAACACAACCTACGACTTTTCTGCAGGGAAAAGAGACATGCCGAGAGCATTTACTGTGTATCAAATCCTCACAGATCTTACAGCTTTTGTTCAAATGTATAGTATGAGATCAGATTCAGTAAGCTCCTCAAGACCTCTTGTTAGAAACAGTTAACTTCAGAAAATATTTTAATTGAATTGTTTAAATTATTAACAGTTGGGACTTTAAATAACTGGAAAATTAAATAATTGAAGGAAATTCTGAGATATTATTACCATGCTTGTATATTCCCAGGTGAGATAAATACTATCCCAAACAGTTAATTGATTGCAAAGTATTAACTAGCGACTAATCATCCTTTGACGAATATTCTTCTAGAATCAATAATTAATGACGAAGGACACTATGAATGTGTATTTTACTTGCATTTTGTGTAACAGAGCTCAAGAGGGTCTGTTATGGGAGCTAGGCTACTGCACAAATTTTTAAAACAAAATTAAAAAAAATAATTTTGTGGAATATGGGCGTCACTGGTTAGGTCAGCATTTATTGCCCATCCCTAGTTGCCCTTCAGAAGGTGGTGGTGAGTTGCCTTCGTGAACCACTACAGTCCCTGAGGTGTAGGTACACCCACTGATTTGATTTGATTTATTGTCACGTGTACCGAGGAACAGTGAAAAGTATTGTTCTGCGTACAGTCCATTCAGATCGTTCCATACATGAACATAAATCCCATAGGACATACATACAAACACAAAATCGACACAGACATCGGGTGAAGCATACGGAGTATAGTACTATTCAGTAGAGAAGATGCATAGAGAGATCCGTTCAGTCCATAAGCGGATCATTCAGTGCGGAGAAGCTGTTTTCGAATCTGTTAGTGCGTGTTCTCATAATTTTGTATCTCCTGCCCGATGGAAGAGGTTAGAGGAGAGAATAACCTGTTATGGGCCAGGGTTTAGAGAACCCCAAAGTGTATCATGGAGTTCACCTGACCCACAACTTTTAATAGCTTGTGGTATGGGGAGCATACGGCCCACTGTACAGGTCTAGTCAGCAGAAATGGAAAAGTATTTTTTAAAACAAAACAATGTTTATTCTATGAACTCAAGTTACCCTTTTTAAAACATACAGTGAACATCTTAGCAACCATCCATTCAAATACAACCCCCAAAGAATACAACACGAAGTAATCCTTAATAACTTCCCAAAAAACATCCAGAGGACTTAAAACACCTTTTACCAGAAGCACATCAGGTTAAAGTCGCTACTGTTATTAGTGTTAAATCACCAGGATCGATTTACAGTCTTTAGATTACAGAGACAGATTCATACTCCTTCTGGCTGTGACTGCAGCTATCCAGCTCTGAAAACGAAACTAAAACACACCCTGCAGCAAACAGCCTAAAACAAAAGTAAAAAGCTGACAGACAGCCCAGCTCCACCCACTCTCTGACATCACTGCAGTAATGAACACCCATTTCTTAAATGTACTCTCACTACAGATACTTATATACATTTACATTTATAAACACCCATTTCTTAAAGGTACTCTCACATGGCAAACCCAATTGGGAGGGGTCTTTGATTATGCTGCTGCTTTCCCAAGGCAGCGGGAATTGCAGACATAGCCAATGGATGGAAGGTGGCTTCACGTGATGGACTGGGCTGTGTTCACAACTCTCTGTAGTTTTGTGCGGTCTTGGGCTGAGCAGTTGCCACACCAGGCTGTGATGCAGCCAAGTAGGATGCTTTCTACGCTGCATTTGTATAAATTGGTAAGAGTCAATGTGGACATGCCAAATGTCCTTAGTTTCCTGAGGATGTATAGGCACTGTTGTGCTTTCTTGGTTGTAGCGTTTACATGGGTGGACCAGGACAGATTGTGGGTGCTGTGCTGTTAGGGAGGGAGTTCCAGGACTTTGCCCCAGCAATAGTGAAGGAACAGTGATATATTTCCAAGTCAGGGTTGTGAGTGACTTGGAGGGGAACCCCCAGGTGGTGGGGTTCCCAGGTATCTGCTGCCCTTGACGTCTAGGTGGTAGTGATCATTGGTTTGGAAGATGCTGTCAAAGGAACCTTAGCGAGTTACTGCAGTGCATCTTCTGGACGGTACACAGTGGCTGCTGCTGTTATTCGGTGGTGGATGTTTTGAATGTTTGTGGAAGGGGGAGTAATCAAGTTGGCTGCTTTGTCCTGAATGCTGTCGACCTTCTTGAGTGTTGTTGGAACTGTACTCAACTAGGCAAGTGGAGAGTATCATTACACTCCTGACTTGTGCCTTGTAGATGGTGGACAGGCTTTGCGGTGTTAGGAGGTGAGTTACTCGCCGTAGGATTCCGAACCATAGACCGGCCCTGGTAGCCACAATATTAATATGACTAGTCCAGTTCAGTTTCTGATCAATGGTAACCCCCAGGATGTTGATTGTGGGGATTCAGCGATGGTGATGCCATTCAATGTTAAGGGGAGATGGTTAGATGCTCACTTGTTATAGATGATTGCTTATTGTCACAAGTAGGCTTCAATGAAGTTACTGTGAAAAGCCCCTAGTCGCCACATTCCGGCGTCTGTTCGGGGAGGCTGGTACGGGAATTGAACCATGCTGCTGACCTGCTTGGTCTGCTTTAAAAGCCAGCGATTTAGCCCAGTGTGCTAAACCAGCCCCTAATGGTCATTGCCTGGCACTTGTGTGACGTGAATGCAACTTGCTATTTGTCAGACCAAGCCTGGATGTTGTCCAGGCCTTGTTGCATTTGGCTATGGACTGCTTCGTTATCTGAGGAGTCGGGAATGGTTCTGAACAGTGTGCAACCATCTGCAAACATCCCTATTTCTGACCTTATGATGAAACAGCTGAAGATGGTAGGGCCTAGGATACTACCCTGAGTAATTTTTGCAGTGAGCTGAGATGATTGACCTCCAACCACCACGACCATCTTCCTTTATGCCAGGTATGACTCCAGCCAGTGGAAAGTTTTCCCCCTGATTTCCATTGACTCCAGTTTAGTTAGGGCTCCTTGGTGCCATACTCGGTCAATTGCTGCCTTGATGTCAAGGGCAGTTACTCTCATCTCTCCTCTGGCATTCAGCTCTTTTGTCCATGTTTGAACCAAGGCTGTAATGAGGTCAGGAGCTGAGTGATCCCAGCAGAATCCAAATTGAACCTCCGTGAGCAGGTTATTTCTGAGTAAGTGCCGCTTGATGGCTCCTTCCATCAGTTTGCTGGTGATGGAGATTAGACTGATAGGGTGATAATTGGCTGGATTGGATTTGTCCTGTTTCTTGTGCATAGGACACCTGGACAATCTTTCACATTGCTGGGTAGATGCCAGTGTTGTAACTCTGGAACGGCTTGGCTAGGGCTGATGCAAGTTCTGGAGCACAAGTATCCGTACTATTGCCTGGATATTGTCAGGGCCCATAGCCTTTGCGGTATCCAGTGCCTTCAGTCGTTTCTTGATATCATGTGGAGTGACTCATACAGGCTGAAGACTGACATCTGTGATGCTGGGGACCTCCGGCGGAGACGGAGATGGATCATCCACTCGGCACTTCTGGCAGAAGAGTGTTGCAAAACCTTCAGATTGTCTTCTGCACAGATGTGCTGGGCTCCTCCATCATTGAGGATGGGGATATTTGTGGAGCCTTCTCCTCCCTCCTCCAGTGAGTTGCTTAATTGTCCACCACCATTCACAGCTTGATGTGGCAGGACTGCAGAGATTAGATCTGATGCGGTTGTTGTGGAGTCGCAGTTAAATTCCAAGATCTCCTCGTACAAACATTGTGTGTTTTATTTGATGTGAATGCCCTAAAGAGTCTGAAATAAAAGTGTCCTTAATATTATAACGTGTTCACTGGACATGATGAGTTTGCAGGAGAAAAAAACCAAAACTATGAGAGAGACATCAGTCATAGAAAGATTCTAATTGTGAAAAGTTACAACTCATGAAATTATAAAAACTATGGCACTGGAAAAATTAAGTGGAAAGTGGAAAGAAGTGAAACTTTCATAAATGTTTCTTTTGAACAGAAATGATTTATAAACCATAAAACATGTCGGGCCGGATTCTCCCGTTCCCAGCCATGTTTTCATGGGCGGCGTGCCCTTGCTGGCAGCGGGATTCTCCGTTCCCGCCACCTGCCAATGGGATTTCCCATTGTCTCCCCCCCCACACTGCCGGGAAACTCACAGGCGTGGGTGCGCCGCCGGCGCAATGGAGACTCCCGCCTCCGGAGAATCCGACCTGTGGTTATTGTCATTGATAGGGATGACATTTCACATGAATGAGATCAAAATTGCATCTGGAAATTGTGTTTATTAGTTCATAATCGTTCCACAATAACTTTGAGAACATTAACTACATGAGGTCCTGAGTTGTTATTTTGTAAGTTCGAATGCGTTGTGTTGAATTAATCTAGAGCTAATTTGAACAGGCAGTATTTGTTTGGAAATAGGACCTACCCAAATAATAGAGGCTTTAGACAATAAAATTCCTCTAATTAACAAGAGAAATGCTTGTTCCCCATAATTAACAACCCACCACCAAAATTGCATTCTCAGATATACAACACAAGATTTAATGAAAGGGCCGTAAATTATAGAGACAAATAACCTTTCTCCCACTTTCATTAGTGAAGGAGCATCGCCCCAAGTGCCTGATGCACAGTCCATGTAATCTTTCTTTTCTTTTGGCTGCTTCCAAAATAAGCTTTGCAAGTTAAGAAGGAAGGGAATGAATCTTCAGAGTATATTGCATTAACTTTACAATAGTGTTATAGAACAGTAAGATGAAATCGATGGATGGGTATTTTTTCTCCAGTGTCTGAGAAGGTAATAGACCAAAGCAGCATTGCCACACCTTGGATCAGGCAAAAATACATCGGGAAAAAAAATCTAGCAAGAAACTTTCAGCCACACAACGGGTTCTAACTGGCTATCAACTTAAATCTAGAAAATTTGCACTGGAAATATTAATAGTTGAACTCTTGTTGTATTTGCATTTTAATCCTTTGCTATTTTCGCTGTCGTGGTCTCTGTCGTGACCGCAAAGTTTGAGAGAAAAATTTGAATTTCCATTTAACATCTGAAAGAATGACGCATCACAATTGTATGTCTTAAAACCTTTTACTGAAACAAATTCTAAAAAACAACATTGACTGAACGTTATTTCTTTTTGTAGACAACTTATATTTTAAACTACAGAAAATAAATTCCCCATTTAACTTTCAGCAGGACCTGTTACATTTATATGTTATACTGTCCTTGTGGACAATTTTAAGTAGTCCTTCAGGAACCAGGCGAAAATTATTCTCAGTTTCCGACGGCTTGTTTCCATTTTACTTTCCCAATTTAATAACTTTTTATCTCAGGAAAGACTTTCCCTGTAAGATTTACACTGTAGATTCCTTCCTCTAGCTCCAAGCTAGACAAATGTTCCTCTAAATGCTCATGACCTCAGTCTTCAATCAGATTGTCTGTCAGCTCTCCAACCCCTCCAGGAGCAGTGCTCCAGTGGCCAGAGAGGTACGACAGCACCGTGCCTGACCCTAAGTCTCAGGTCTGCACTTCAGTTAAGTACCATGGGCGAAATTCTCCCCCAACGGCGCGAGGTCTGCTGACTGGCGCCAAAGACAGCGCCAATCAGACGGGCATTGCGCCGGCCCAAAGGTGCGGAATGCTCCGCATCTTTGGCAGCCTAGCCCCAACATTGAGGAGCCAGGCTAACGCCGGAGGGATTTCCGCCCCGCCAACTGGCGGAAATGGCGTTTGTTGCCCCGCCAGCTGGCGCGGAAATGCGGCGCATGCGCGGGAGCGTCAGCGGGCGTCGACAGTTTCCCGCACATGCACAGTGGGGAGAGTCTCTTCCGCCTCCGCCATGGTGGAGGCCGTGGCAGAGGCAGAAGGGAAAGAGTGCCCCCACGGCACAGGCCTGCCCGCGGATCGGTGGGCCCCGATCGCGGGCCAGGCCACCGTGGGGGCACCCCCCGGAGCCCGCCCACGCCGCCTGGTCCCGCCGGTAAATACCAGGTTTGATTTACGCCGGCGGGACAGGCAATTTCTGGGCGGGACTTCGGCCCATCCGGGCCGGAGAATTGAGCGGGGGGTCCCGCCAACCGGCACGGCCCGATTCTCGCCCCCGCCCAATCTCCGGTACCGGAGACTTCGGCGGGGGCGGGGGCGGGATTCACGGCGGCCAACGGCCATTCTCCGACCCGGCGGGGGGGTCGGAGAATGACGCCCCATGAGTCACAAGGCTGGGAAGGCAAGTGATGTCCTGGGGGTTCGGAGAAACGGGGGGTGGGGTGTGATCTTGGTGTCTTGATGTAGGCCTGGGAGAGAGGAAGGGCTGGAGCTCCAAGGTCCCTGATGGAAGGGTGCCCCAAATCTGAAGGAGCCTTCAGATTGAGGTACCCCCACTCCCCTACTCCGCACCTCAGAATGAATGCGACAATTTTGTTTTAGAACATAGAACATACAGTGCAGAAGGAGACCATTTGGGCCATCGAGTCTGCACCGACCCACTTAAGCCCTCACTTCCATCTTATCCCGGTAACCCAATAGCCCATCCTAAAAGAGCAATTTTGCATGGCTAATCCACCTAACATGCATATCTTTGGACTGTGGGAGGGAACTGGAGCACCCGAAGGAAACCCATGCAAACGCTGGGGGAACGTGCAGACTCCACACAGACAGAGACCCAGCGGGGAATTTGTTTGGCACCCTGCTATGATCAACAGCACGGTAGCATTGTGGATAGCACAATTGCTTCACAGCTCCAGGGTCCCAGGTTCGATCCCGGCTTGGGCCACTGTCTGAGCGGAGTCTGCACATCCTCCCCGTGTGTGCGTGGGTTTCCTCCAGGCGCTCCGGTTTCCTCCCACAGTCCAAAGATGTGCAGGTTAGGTGGATTGGCCATGATAAATTGCCCTTAGTGTCCAAAATTGCCCTTAGTGTTGGGTAGGGTTACTGGGTTCTGGGGATAGGGTGGAGGTGTTGACCTTGGGTAGGGTGCTCTTTCCAAGAGCCGGTGCAGACTCGATGGGCTGAATGGCCTCCTTCTGCACTGTAAATTCTCTCTGAACACCCGCCAGGCTCAACAGGAAAAGGCCCATAAGGGTGTTAATAGGGGCATGAGCAGGCTTCCCACCCGAGGCCCTGCCCTCCTCTCTGTAAAACTGCATCAGGCTCCCAGAGGGAATCTAGCTGGACAGAAAGTTGATCGGATGAATGGAGTACCCTCAAGCTCGCTGTTGGGTCCCGCTCTTTCTGATACATATTCTGACCTAAACCATGGTGCACAGGGCCGCACAGTGGTTAGTACTGTTGTCTCACAGCTCCAGGGTCCCGGGTTCAATTGTCTGTGTGGGTTTCCTCAGGGTGCTCCGGTTTCCCCCCACAGTCCAAAGATTAGGGAGATTGGCCAGGCTAAATTGCCTCTTAGTGTCCAAAATATTGGGTGGGTTACTGGGTTATGGGGATAAGGTGGAAGTGTGGGCTTAAGTAGGGTGCTCTTTCCAAGGGCCGGTGCAGACTCGATGGGCCAAATGGCCTCCTTCTGCACTGGAAATTCTGTGATCTATGATCTAGTTTCAAAATTTGTGGATGCTACGAAGCATTAAAGTATTCTAAACTGTGAGCATGATAGTGCAGAGCTTCAAAAAGATATAGACAATCTGGTGGAATGTGCAGACTAGTGGTCGATGAAATTTATGTATGTTTCTGAACATACCTCTTCATTCACCTGAGGAAGGAGCAGTGCTCCGAAAGCTACTGTTTAAACAAACCTGTTGCACTTTAAACTGGTGTTGTAAGACTTCTTACTGTGCTCACCCCAGTCCAACGCCGGCATCTCCACATGATGAAATTTAATGCAGAGAAGTGTGATGTGATTCATTTTGCAAGGAAAAATGTAGAGGGATAATGTAAAATAGATTAAACAATTCTAAAGTGGTTACAGGAGCAGAGGGAACTGAGTGTATGTATACATAACTCATTGAAGATGGCAGAATAGGTTGTGACAGCAATTATTAAAGCACATAGCTTCCTGGGCTTGATCAATAGGGGCACAGCTTACAAATGCATTGAAAATTATATTAAACCTGTTATGCTAAACACTGATTCAGCTTCAACTGGAATATTGTGTCCAGTTCTAGACAACACAATTTAGGAAGAATGAGAACAGAGAGCGTACAGAAATAATTCCCAAGAATTATTCCAGAGATGAGGGGCGAGATTCTCCGATCCCCCACCGGGTCGGAGAATCGCCGTGGGCCATCGTGAATCCCGCCCCCGCCGCCCGCCGAATTCTCCGAAGGGAGAAAGGTCGGCAGGGCGTCAATTGCACCGCACACCTCGGAGAATGGCACGGGTGGGCGCAAGGCAATGGATTTCAGGGCTGCCGATATTCTCCCGTCCCGATGGGCCGAAGTCCCGCCGACGTGATCACGGGTCACATCGGCGTAAATCAAACCACCTATTAATTGGCGTCAACCAGTGCTTATGGTTGACGCCGACCAGCGTGGAGGTGGGGGACAGCCTGGGGGGTTGGCCGCTGGAGAGGCGATGGCGTGGTCGCAGTCTGTATGTGTGGGGGAGAGGTGTGTGTAGGGTTGTGTGTGTGTGTGTGTGCGGCGGGGGGGGGGGGGGGGTTGGTTAGAGTGGGCTGGGCTCCAGGGGAGTGCTGGGAGGGGGGTGAGTGCCGGGGACGGGAGGATCACTGCCAGGGAGGGGACGGGGGGTCCGTGCCGGGGAGGGGGATGGGGGAGGGTCCGTGCCGGGGAGGGGAATGGTGGTCTGTGCCGGGGAGGGGGACGGGGGACGGGGGTCCGTGCCGGGGAGGGGGACGGGGGACGGGGGGTCCGTGCCGGGGAGGGTGACGGGGGGGTCCGTGCCGGGGAGGGGGACGGGGGGGGGGTCCGTGCCGGGGAGGGGGACGGGGGGACGGGGGTCCGTGCCGGGGAGGGGGACGGGGGACGGGGGTCCGTGCCGGGGAGGGGGGGGGTACGAGGGCAAGTGAATTGGTCCACCTGGCCAGGTGCCAGCCTCCAACAGTCGGACCCATGCGGTCCATGCCACCTGGCTGGGGGGGTGGGTAATGATGGGCAATGACGACATGTTTTCCGGTCAGCCAGCAATGTTGGCCTCCGTGGCGGCAGCCGCTAATGTCCATGTTGCCCTGGATGAGGAGGAGGATGAGGAGCGTGCCAGAGCGGCGGCGCAGGCTGCTGCAGAGGGGCAGGCGGCAGCCGACCAGGCTGGAGGGACACCTGACCGACAGGACGAGGAGGACGTCACTGCCCCAAGGCAACGGAGACACCCGAGGGCGCCCCGTGTGTACCGGCCCCGGCAGTCATACCAGGACCTCACGGACCGGGAATGCAGGAGGAGACTCCGGATGAGCCGGGAAACTGTGGCACACATCTGCCACCTGCTGGCACACCTGTCACCGCGTGGCACTGGCGGGGGACACCCTCTCCCGTGTCCGTCAAGATTACGGTGGCCCTGAACCTTTATGCAACGGGGTCATTCCAGGCACCGAGTGGGGACGCCCTCTCTGCCATTGCGCACCGCTACATCCGCTTCCCTGTGGACCGGGCCAGCCAAGATGCCCGGGCCATGGGCTTCTCTGCCGTGGCCGGGTTCCCCATGGTCCAGGGCGCGATTGATGGGATGCACGTCGCCGTGCGGCCACCTGCAGATAACAGGGCCGTGTTCACCAATAGGAAGGGGACCTATTTGATGAACATACAGGTGGTCTGCGACCACCGCATGATGATCCTGCACGTCTGCGCCCGTTACCTGGGCGGTGTACACGACTCATACGTGTTGTTGCGGTCATACATCCCCGGCATGTACGAGGGACGCCATCCCTGGCTGAGGGGCTGGTTGCTGGGCGACAGGGGCTACCCATTGCAATCGTGGCTGATGACGCCTATACGGAGGCCACGCAATGAGGCGGAGAACCGCTACAATGATGCCCATGTAGCGACAAGGGGAGTGATAGAGAGGTGCTTTGGCATGCTGAAGATGCGTTTCAGGTGCCTGGACCTCTCTGGGGCACCCTCCAGTATCGGTCAGATAGGGTCGGCCGCATCATTGTGGTGTGCTGCGTCCTGCACAATATAGCCCAGCAGAGTGGCGATGTGCCACAGGCAGAGGACGGCGGAGTGGAGGAGCAGCAGGAAGAGGCGCAGTCCTCCCAGATGAGGGGGATGGGGGCAATGGTCAGGGCAGATGGGCTAGACACGGGCGGGTGGCTGTCCACCGTTACCGGCTGGGCCAGCGGGCACGGGACATGCTGATAGACGCCCGCTTCACTGACTAGATGGGCGTGGGAATCGGGTAGTATGGCCACAGACCGCACACCATGGCAACACCCGACAACCCACACCCCCCACCCATCCACCCACCCAGCACCCTCACCCCCCTCCCCAACCCCACCCACCCCACCCGCATGC
The DNA here is from genome assembly GCF_047496885.1 of Scyliorhinus torazame. Classification (NCBI taxonomy): domain Eukaryota; kingdom Metazoa; phylum Chordata; class Chondrichthyes; order Carcharhiniformes; family Scyliorhinidae; genus Scyliorhinus; species Scyliorhinus torazame. Next base: position 212,625,334 of record NC_092717.1, read on the forward strand.
ACACCACCACCCCCATTGCCGATCCACCTGCGGCACAACGGCCGGGCTCACACAGCTGCCGGTGGACGCGTGTCTATTGCAGGCCATGGAGGATGATGACAACTCGCCCTGCGATGAGCTCCTGGCTCCACATCGTTGGACTATGTCTGACCCATGGCCACAGTACCACCATCCACCCGGACCATCCCTGCATGCGGCTGTGACACTGCAGCGCACGGTCCCGTCCTCTGCCCGGGGGGATGTTGATGGTGGCCCAGGGGGAAGGGGGCAGACTCAGCTGGGGCTGAGGTAAGACCACCCCTCACACACACACACACTTGCGCTCAACGTACATGACACCCCCGCACGCTTTGGACAGAGCACAAAGGCAGCTTCTGTAGGTGTAACATTGACTTTAATAACGAAAGGAGTTCATGCACGTGCCCTAGACCCTAAAACTCATCTGTGCCCTGCACCCGTGCCAACTTACTCAGTGTCTTATTGTTTGGTCTTACGGGCCCTTTGACTACGCCTAGGTGGTTCCCCAGACGGTACAGCAGAACTGGAGGTGGACTCCTGTGATTCCTGTCCTCTGACACGGGATCCCTTTGGCGGCCGTTTCCTGGGGCGCCCTGGCCTAGATATGGGGAGGGGGGATATGGGGGAGGGAGGATATGGGGATATGGGGGAGGGGGGATATGGGGATTGGGGATATGGGGGAGGGGGGATATGGGGATTGGGGATATGGGGGAGGGGGGATATGGGGAATATGGGGAGGGGGATATGGGGATATGGATATTGGGCGGGGGGAGGGGCTCACCCTGGCTGCCCTGACGAGGTCGTTCACCTTCTTGTGGCACTGGGTGCCTGTCCATGGTGTCAGGGCCACAGCGCTGACGGCCTCTGCCACCACCCTCCACAGGCGCCGGCTGTGGCCTGGGGCGACTCTGCGGCCGTGTCCAGGATACAGGGCCTCCCTCCTCTGCTCAACTGCGTCCAGGAGCGGGACTGGAACCTCGGGGCTGAGCGGCGGACGGCCATCCGGTCGGGTCTTCTGGTCGGGTGGGGGAGCAGCATGTCTTTTGAGCCGTCACGCCGTGCGGCGTGAACCACGTGAGCCAGCGCGGTGTGAACCACGTGAGCCAGCGCGGATAACGTCACGTCGCTGCTAGCCCATTCCGGGCCGGAGACTTAGCGACGTTTGGGCGGCGTGATGCAGGTGGGATTTGCGCCGTTTTTGGCGCCGGTCGGCGGGCATCGCGGCGATAACGGAGAATTTCGCCTGAGGAACTTCAGATAAGTGGAAAGATTGGAGAATCTGGGATTCTTCTCCTTGTAGAAAGGAAAGTTGAAAAAAATTTGATAGAGTTATGAAAAATTCTGAGCGGTCTGACAGAGTAGTTGGAAAATGTAATCCTCATTGATTGAAGCATCAAGAATGTGAAAGCACAGATTTAAAGTAATTGGTAAAAGAAGCATTGGCGACATGAGGAAAAGCCTTTTCACACAGCAAGTGGTTAGGATCTGGAATGCACTGAGAGTGTGATGGAGGTAGGTTTAATCGAAGCATTCAAAAGTGAACTGGATCATTATCTGAAAAGTAAAAATGTTCTGTGTTATGTATTGTAGCACAATTCTGGTATTGTCAAGTGACTTCAAATTTTGTTAGAAACAAGAGGGTTTTTATTAAGAAAGAGTAATTTGGTACAGGAGGTTTTTTCAGCATTAAGCTGCCTTGGAGCAACACAGAGCTGCTCCTGAACTTACATATTTACTACATGGCAGCTAGCTGTATTCTGCCCAAGAAAGGACTCCACCCTCTGGGGCGAGCACTCACTCATGGTTTCCATTGGTCCGATAAGTCAGGTGACCCTTTTCAGCTGTACTGTCTTAAAGAGACAGACACAACAAACACTTCATTCCTCCCCCTTTACTTTTAAATATAATCTTCAAAATCTATTTACTCAAACTGGGCTGGTTTAGCACATGGCTAAATCGCTGGCTTTGAAGGGAGACCAGTAGCACAGTTCAATTCCCGTACCAGCCTCCCCGAACAGGCGCCGGAATGTGGCGACTCGGGGCTTTTGACAGTAACTTCATTTGAAGCCTACTTGCGACAATGAGCGATTTTCATTTCATTTCATTTTTCATTTCATTCATTTCATGTTTTAAATAAACATTATATACAAGTTAGACATTGTAAATCAATGTAGTGATTGTTCGATGATGAGATATTGAGGCTTGCATTTAACATAACACTTCTACGAATAGGCTTCATCCATGCACAGTTCCAAATATAGTTTTGTATGGGATTCCCCCATACAGGCTGGCTGAATTCTGACCTCCATCCTAGACTCTGCAATGACCAAGGACTACATACTTTACTCTGCAGATGATGTTACTCTACGATCTTCTTTTGATCCTTTTCTCTGTCATGCACCTTACTCTGCAAGGCATGCAGGTATCATCATCATGCAGTCTTTTGTCTTCACAGCTCATTCACAAACTCAATCTGTTCCTGGAATGGTCGTGGTGCTCTATTTTTGGTACTTAGGTCATGTGACAAAGTTCCTTCTCTTTCTAGCAAACCTATCCAGCATCTTTTCCGTAGACCATGTTATATTAGTTCTTGTGCTGTTCTATTAGTGTGACCAGTTCAGCAATCTTGTTCTGGCACGTAATCTCAGTTTCCTTCTCTGCCTGAATTGCTGCTTTGTCTAGTTCTCTCCTTCAACTGGATGGCTTCATTTTCCAATCTCTTCCTTTTGACTCTGCATCAACCAATCTTCTGCTCATTCTCCCCGTGTTTGCGTGGGTTTCACCCCCACACCCCAAAGCTGTGCAGAATAGGTGGATTGGCCACGCTAAATTGCCCCTTAATTGGAAAAAATGAATTGGGTACTCTAAATTTATAAAAAATAACAATCTTCTGCTTTCTCCTCCGCCTGTATTTTGCACTCAGCCTCCATATGTTGCAGTTTAGTCAGAGCCAGTTCCAGCTCCGTCTCCTTTATCTTGATATTCATCTGAAGTATCCTGAGATGAAGCAATCATTTTAAATGGTCCATTTTAAATCTTTGTTAAAAGATTTCTCTGCAGTTACCAATCTTCAATTTGTTCCTTCTCAGTTGTATTTCCCAACTCTTGCCTTCCCAAAGTCTCAGTTAACTGAGAGCTGATTTGTTTGTATCTGACGATTTAGCTGTTTTTCTTGATATCTGGATCTCATTCTCAATATGCACAAGTTTTACTCTTAGCCCATCTGTCTCATGTAATCTTTGCTCCATCAGCATTCCAACATTGATTTCCAGCTCTTTGCAAGAAATTTCCAGTTGACTGACATTTTTCACTCTTCGTGAACGCACTGGAGTTCTTCCTCAAACCACTGCAGTTAGTTTTTTCTGTCAGAATAATTTTCTCTTGTTGAAGAGAATCATTGTCATTCTTTAGTCCATTGCTTTGCTTTTGCAATCCATTCAGTTTATCCATTTCTGAGTTTCTTCCAATGTGAATCAATCATTTCCTTCTTTCAACATTTGATAACGATCTCTCCCTTATCTTGCTTTGCATGTTTTCAGAGAACTGACAGGCTCCTTTTGTTGTAGTTCCAACAAATTCTACTCCTACATTCATCATTTCTTCCTTCTTTTATGAGACAATTCTCCTAAATTGCTAACTCGTTCCAACAGTTGTGTTCTGACATTGGGTCTGTCTATTGCTCAGTCCTGCTCAGCACCCTCAAAACCGAACAATGTCGGCCTCTCTACAGAATGCCATTTTCTCCAGTTGTTTTGTGTTTTCCACATGACTGGTCGTTCAATCATTCAACTGGATCTCTCGAGAATCCCCAGTAATGGCTCTTGTAATTGGTATCTCTGCTCTGACTTCTGCTTCAACAATATGGTGACTCTTCCAGTAGATGATACAGGATGTCCTATATGAGCACCATGGATCAAATCTTTGATGCTTTTCACTCTGAGACTAGTCATTCTCTCACCCATCACAAAACTGATAGCATCCATTACATGGGATTTTCTTGGCTCTTCGAGTTCCAGGCTGTGACCACTTTTGCTGAGCTCTGTTTGTGCTTTTGCTCTCAACCTTTTACATTTTTTCACACCTTCATGCTCTAACTCCAATTGCTTCACCACTTGCTGGTGAGTGTTGTATTGTGTCTTATTGGCCTGAGTAGGTTTCCTAGCTACTTTCACCTATTTCATGGTGTGGTAATACCATGTATTGCAGTACCTGAGAGGTGGATGCCCATTGGCTAGACCTAGGAGTCTACCATTGGCTAACGTACATAGCTCTGCCCTGAGAGGCGGGGTATAAGAACCAATGCCATCCCAGCAGCCTTCACTTTCAGTATCGAAGCTGCTGGGTACAGTTCTAGCTGATTAAAGCCTATTATTTATGACTCACCTTGTCTCGAGAGTGATTGATTGTGCAACAATTTAATCAGCTATTACTTCTGAAAGGATGGATCTCTGCATCAAGCCGGAGTGCCTTCAGCTCAAGCCCCACACAGACAACTCCGCTGCTATTTCCAAGCATTGGCTGGCGTGTTTTAAGGGCTACCTCGACACGGCCGCCAACACCCCCACGGAAAGGCAGAAAATGCACCTTCTACACTGAGGCACGGGCCCTGGCGGGGTCCATGGACGTTGCGTCCAAAAACACACTGGCTTTTGCTCCCGGAGGCACGATGCCCCCCTGGGCTGCGTGGCACCCCGTCGCGGCAGCCCCCCCAGACTTTCCCACTAACCCTGCAGGCCTGCACGGCAAGACGGCCCGCTATCACCGCTGGCCAACGCTGCTTCTTCTGCGGCCAGGCGAATCATCCCCGCGCGCGCTGCCCGGCCCGCACCGCCACCTGCAAAGGGTGCGGCAAGAAAGGCCACTATGTCGCGATCTGCCAGGCCCGTGCCGTGGCTGCAGTCTCCGGCGACTATCGGCAGCCTTTCTTTCAGGTCCCGGCCGTCCAAGGCCCACCGCCGCCCTTCTATCTCCAGGCAGCGTGCGACCCACGGCCGTGGCCATTTTGTCCCCGGCCATCACGCTGGATGGGTGGGCGCCGCCATTTTGTCCCTCGCCGCCGCCATCTTCGGCATCCCCGGACTCCATGTGCGACCTCTGGCTGACGCCATCTTGGATGGGGCCTCAAGCCCACTGCACAGCCGACTACACGCTGCCCGACCAGAACTCCCCCTTGCTGCAGCTGGCCTCCGTTACCCTGGAAGGGAGACCAGCAGCACAGTTCAATTCCCGTACCAGCCTCCCCGAACAGGCGCCGGAATGTGGCGACTAGGGGCTTTTCACAGTAACTACATTTGAAGCCTACTTGCGACAATGAGCGATTTTCATTTCATTTCACTTCATTTCATTTCATTTTTCATTTCATTCATTTCATGTTTTAAATAAACATTATATACAAATTAGACATTGTAAATCAATGTAGTGATTGTTCGATGATGAGATATTGAGGCTTGCATTTAACATAACACTTCTACGAATAGGCTTCATCCATGCACAGTTCCAAATATAGTTTTGTATGGGATTCCCCCATACAGGCTGGCTGAATTCCCCCATACAGGCTGGCTGGACCAGTGTCGGCCCCGGACGCTAGTGAAAGCCACTACAACGATCGCCATCAACGGCCACGTGACGTCGAGCCTGATCGACTCCGGGAGCACGGAAAGCTTTGTCCATCCCGACACGGTAAGGCGCTGTTCTCTTGTCACCTATCCCGTAAACCAACGGATCTCCCTGGCCTCCGGGTCACACGCAGTGGAGATAAAGGGGTTCTGCCTAGCGAACCTCACTGTCCAAGGCAGGGAATTCCGCAATTTCCGCCTTTACGTTCTGCCGCACCTCTGTGCAGCCACCCTTCTTGGGCTGGATTTCCAGTGCCACCTGCAAAGCCTGACCTTTAAATTTGGCGGCCCTATACCCCCCCTTACTGTCTGCGGCCTCGCGACCCTTAAGGTCGACCCGCCTTCCCTGTTTGCGACTCTCACCCCGGATTGCAAACCCGTCGCCACCAGGAGCAGACGGTACAGTGCCCAGGACCGGACCTTCATCAGGTCAGAGGTCCAAAGGCTGCTGAGGGAAGAGGTAATCGAAACGAGCAACAGCCCCTGGTGGGCTCAAGTAGTGGTGGTAAAGACCGGGGAGAAACATAGGATGGTCATCAACTATAGCCAGACCATCAACCGGTTTACGCAACTGGACGCGTACCCTCTCCCCCGTATAGCCGACCTGGTAAACAGGATTGCGCAATACAAGATTTTCTCTACGGTGGATCTCAAGTCTGCCTACCACCAGCTACCCCTCCACCAGGTGACCGCCAGTACACTGCCTTCGAAGCGGATGGGCGGCTCTATCACTTTTTAAGGGTTTCCTTCGGTGTCACAAACGGGGTCTCGGTCTTCCAACGTGAGATGGACCGAATGGTTGAGCGGTACGGCTTACGCGCAACGTTCCCGTATCTTGATAACATCACCATCTGCGGCCATGACCAGCGGGACCACGTCACCAACCTCCGAAAGCTGCTGGGTACAGTTCTAGCTGATTAAAGCCTATTAGTTATGACTCACCTTGTCTCGAGAGTAATTGATTGTGCATCACATAGTGCTTGGGTTTTTGTTTCTCTTAGCTTTGATATAACTGGGTGGCACAGTGGTTAGCACTGCTGCCTCACAGCGCCGAGGACCCAGGTTCGATCCAGGCCCCATGTCACTGTCCGTGTGGAGTGTGCACACTCTCCCCTCATCTGTATGGGTCTCGCCTCCACAACCCAACAATATGTAGTGTAGGTGGATTGGCCACGCTAAATTGCCCCTTAATTGGGAAAACTTTTTTTTCAAAAAGCTTTGATATAGCTGGGCCACTTCTCATTTAGATTAGCGTCACAAACTTTCACCTCATTTTCTACTTGCTGTAGTTGCCAGTGAAGTTTATACAACTGTCTTTTTCTTCACTGCTTCTGCTGTGTCTTGCCTTTTTTTTTGACTAATTACAGCATTGTCTTCTTTTTTTAATGAATTGCAGCTTTTTCATTTGCTTGTAGTTCAGTGCCAAAACTTCCAAGGAACCTCACATTACAATACAAAAGGGTGGAACGCACTGAGTCGCGTTGTCTTCAGCTCTTCATTTAATCCTTTAAGGTTTCCCTGTTTCCCACTTCCTGGCTTCTCGCCATGATCCCCTCCCTCTCCAGGGTTGTGATCTTCCTCTGTTTCCCCTCTGTAGGTTTTTTTTTTACTGCCTACGCTGAATCTGGCATTGCCTCTTCCTCGAGGTCTTCCATTGCTGCTTCCTTGAGGTCTTCACTGCCTCCCCTGAAGTCGTCCGATGCTTACAGGACCCTCTTTTTAACGTTGCCCTCTATCTGGGGCCTTCTCTGAATTTCCTATCCCTTGTCTTCTGTCCCTTCTGTGGTTTTTGAATTAAATGTTTACAACGTTAAATGCATTACCACTTTAAGACTAATGTTTTTTTTAAAAACTGCCACAGCTATTGATTTTCTCTGTCTGTTCTGTGCTTTCGCTGTGCTTTTGGGGTTCTGGCAAGAAACCAAAGCTCCTCCTTTTTGAACCCTTTTTAACCTGTTTAACTGCGTGTTTTGCTGGTGAAAAGGGGGGATGTCATGATATCCACATTAACATATCATGGTGCAATCACACACACACACTGATGGACAGGTAGTTGGACCAACCAACACACACAACATCACAGCCAATCACCAGTGAGAGCACACACACTATAAAACAGGGAACGCCACAGTTCCCGCTCATTCTACCAGGAGATAGCTCAGAGCACAGAGCTCACAGCGCGCCACTCAGACATACACCATGTGCTGAGTGCCCCACTAAGACAGTGCTAGGGCTGGGTCCACAGGTTAGCTGGTGAAGTACGAACCACAGCCAGAAGTTAATAGTTATTATTGTACAGAACAATAAAACAGAGTTGTACCATCTACAACCGTGTTGGTTCGTTTGTGTATCGGAACACCCAACACGACAAGTATGTTATGTATTGTGGCACATTTGTGGCATTGTCAAGTGACTTCAGTCTTCTTTGGGAACAAAAAAGTGTTTATTAATAAAGAGTAATTTGATACAGGAGGTTTTGTAGCACTAAACTGCCTTGGAGCACAACTCCAAGCCCTTACATGTTCACTGCATGGCTGCTGGATGTATTCTGTCAACCCTCTGGTCCAATCACTCACTCTTGATTCCAATTGATCCCTCAAGTCAGGTCACACTTTTCAGCTGGATTGGATTGGTTTACAGTCACGTGTACCGAGGTACAGTAAAAAGTATTGTTCTGCGGCAGCTCAGACAGATCATTCGGTAGATGAAAAGAAAATACATAACAGGCAAACATAAAATACACAATGTAAATACAGATACACAGGCATCAGATGAAGCATACAGGAGTGTAGTACTTCTCAGTAGAGACTGCTGTACTGCCTTGAAACACTACATTAAGGGCGACAGGGAAAAGGCAGCGGAGTGGTACTGGGTGAATTACTCTTCAGAGGACCAGCACAGAATAACAGTCAAGCCAAATGACCTCCCTCTGTGCTGAAACCGTTCTACAATTCTATGATCTATCTGATCTATATGTTTCAGAGAAAGGAACAGTGGGCGGGATTCTCTCAGCCCGGGGCCGGGCCGCAGAATTCCCGCAACCGGCACGAATCATGCCACGCCGCCTCGACACCGGCACGCGATTCTCCGCATAGCAGTGAATCGGCATCATTGGCGCCGGCGTGGCGCCGGTCGGGGGCCGCTCTACGCGGCCGGCCCACCCATTCTTGGCCCGGGATGGGCTGAGCGGCCGTCGTAAAAAAGCCGAGTCCTGCCGGTGGCGTACACACTTGCTCTCAAGCAGCGGGAACTCGGTGTGGAAGGGTCGGGGGGCGGTCTGTGGGGGGGGAGAGGATGTCCGATCCCGAGAGGGGGGCCTCCGATGTGGCCTGGCCCGCGATCGGGCCCACCGATCGGCGGCTGGCCTCTCTGGTTGGGGACCTCCTTTCTTCCGCGCCGGCCCCTGTAACCCTGTGCCCTGTGTCGGGGCCGGCGCACTGAAGGAAGCCACTGCGCATGCGCGCGTTGGCGCCGGTGCCACTGCGCATGCTGGGATCAGCAGCTGGAGCGGCGCGAACCGTCCAATGCCGTGCTGGTCCCTTGTAGGGGCCAGAATTGCTGATCCTGAGGCCGCGATGACGCTGTCGAGAATCGCAACGGCGTTTCCGACGGCATCAACACTTAGCATCAGGATCACAGAATCCTGGCCAGTATTTCACAGTAATGACACAAAATGCTGGAAATACTCAACAGGCCTGGAAGCTGGAGAGTAAGCAAGTGCCCGGTTTCACCTCTTATAAGGAAGGCCTGCCATTTTACATGCCACTCAAATGCTTAACTGGACAGTGCAGGCCTTCCCTGAGACCAAGAACCCTGTGGGCAGAAATCCCACAAGCCGAGGGCTGCCGAACAATCAGAGGCCAGCAGCACAATTGATCAGCAGTGCCACTGGGAGGTGGTGGCTGCTGCTGGCACAACACCTATCTGAGGCTTGGGGCTGTCCACTGGGATCAATTCACAGCTCAGTGATGGCGGAGTGGAATGGGTGTCGTCAGGTAGAGTTTGCAGAGGAGTGGGGACACAAGAGGCAAGGGGGAGGTGACTGTCAGAAGCCCATCCCCTATCTTTTCCAAATCTGATTTCACTTCAAGGATATAAGCAACTCTGGAGGTGTTGGCTTGTCATTAGTGCCCCCCACCCGCAGTGGCAGATTATGGGCGTTAATTGCCCATTTAAGGGTTTCAGTTGGGTGCTGTCATGGATTTCATCAAGATGTAGGCAGGAATGTGGCATGTTCTCCAACCCGCCTCTCTCTAACCTGATTCTGTAAACAACTATACTCCACCAAACTCATCTTTGTGGGGGGAGGGGAGCATTGAATTCTGCCCAACGTTTTAGGTCAAGGACATTTTTCCGCAACTTACGGGAGATAGAAATGTAATGGATTTTAAGCAAGTGAATAAGGGGATCGAGGAGGAGGAATGCTCTGTAGGTTACCTTGCTCAATGCCATGCTCTCCCATTATTGGTTAATTGGAACCCAGAACATGGTAAAAAGATTCATTGTTCACATTGTTTAGAACTGAAAGCTGCAACTTGCTTTTAATCTGTGTTCTTATAAAAATCTGGTGCTTGTTTTTCTGCTGAATCAACAAGTGAATTATTTTAGTGTTCATAAATTGGGAGTTTTTGTTTCCCCTCAAATTTTCAACCAGGGTAACACTGTGGATGAAATGCAGACCAGGTTTGAGGCAGATACAGAGATTCCTGCTTTAATCAGGATATTGCGAGGCCTGGATAGAATAGACATCGAGAGGATGTTTCCACTAGTAGGGGAAACTAGAACCAGAGGGCACAATCTCAGATTAAAGGGACGATCCTTTAAAACAGAGATGAGGAGGAATTTCTTCAGCCAGAGGGTGGTGAATCTGTGGAACTCTTTGCCGCAGAAGGCTGTGGAGGCCAAATCACTGAGTGTCTTTAAGACAGAGACAGATAGGTTCTTGATTCATAAAGGGATCAGGTCTTATGGGGAGAAAGCAAGAGAATGGGGATGAGAAAAATATCAGCCATGATTGGATGGTGGAGCAGACTCAATGGGCCGAGTGGCCTAATTCTGCACCTTTGTCTCATGGTCTGAAGGTCTTCAGTAAATACCTCCATCTACACCAATGGAGCAAGTGCACAGACTGGAGCTATACTGGGATTCAAGCGCGTTTTGTGCTGCAGTTGCATGTGAGAAAGTCATGGCCCCCTGGTGCCAGTTTTCTGATAGGGACTGGCCGCATGTGAGATTGTACAGGTGGCACGTAGAGTCTCAGAATTCACTCGTTGGGTTGTACCTCCAAACCTCAATTTATTGAACCACCTTACCTCCAAATGACTTACACATGCTGGAAACTCCCATTTGAAATGCAGCTGGACTTAAGATTCAAGGTTTGAGCATAATGGTGCTTCAAGATAACTTGAATGTACCATACATTCTAGGCAAGATATTTCCCAGATAAATTGTTCACTTTAATTCAAGCACTCGACAATTGCCAGGCTGCTTTTCCTTTTCTGTCAGTTTTGGCCTCCAATCAAAACATAGTTGTGTCCCCCTGTTTGTTCCTTGGTGTTTAGTCAGTATGACAGACATCTCCAACCTTTCATTACTATTGGCGGCTGTCATCTGATATTTAACAGTGCCTGTGAGCTATTATAGTGGATACCCATGTATTCCCATGCTTGGCTCAGCGCCCAGCTTTTAGATTAATACATCAACATAGACAAGACCGCTTGACTGGAGAGGTGTGGGGTTTTTTGCCATCCATGGTACACGCAGATCGTCCGTGACAGCTGCAAACCCTAGGAAGTGATTCCCAATCTAGCCTCTATTCCTCAGGTTTGTATCATGCGATAATGAGACATTTGGTGACATTCATTTATGTGCAGTACTGTAAGCACTCTGTAATTTGTAGATCATTTATGTAGTCATGCTGCCCTTGAAGCCTGGCTTGAACTCAAGCCAAGGAAACAAGGAAAGCTGCTTTCAGAAGTATTATTCCAAATATACACAATTCTTCAATGACCTGGCCCCTGTCTGGATTCAGAAAAACACCAATGCTGCTGCAACCTATTTGCATATTAAATAATCTGGTTGGCAGTGCTGCGTGGGAGGGGGCATTATTAGTTCACAAGCAAGAATGTCATGATAATTGCATATTGAAGCCACAGCTGTATTGCCACATCCTTGCCCATATTGTGAACTTTGCAGCACATAATGGGAATGGACAACAAAAGAAAAGGTTTGAAAGCTTGCAGGGAACATAAAGACTGACACGAAGAGTTTCTGGTGATATGTGAAGAGAAAGAGATTGGTAAAGACAAATGTAGGCCCCCTACAGACAGAAACAGGGGAATGCATAATAAGGGACAAAGAAATGGCTGAGCAATTGAATACATACTTTGGTTCTGTCTTCACAAAAGAGGACACAAATCAGATACCAGAAATGTTGGAGAATGAAAGGTTTAGTGAGAGGGAAGAACTGAGCGAGATCAACATTAGTAGAGAAATGGTGCTGGGAAAACTGATGGGATTGAAGGTGGATAAATCCCTAGGGCCTGAGAATCTGCATCCCAGAGTGCTTAAGGAGGTGGCTCTGGAAACAGCGGATGCATTGGTGGTCATCTTCTGGGATTCTATAGACTCTGGAACAGTCCCTGCAGATTGGAGGGTAGCTCATATCACTCCAACAGTCAAAAAGGAGGTAGAGAGAAAACAGGGAATTATAGACCAGTAAGCCTAACATCGGTAGTGGGGAAAATTCTTGAGTCCATTATCAAGGACTTTATAGCGGAACATTTAGAAAGCAGTGGCAGGATCAGTCAGAGTCAGCATGGATTTATGTAGGGGAAATCATGCTTGACAAATCTGTTGGAATTCTTTGAAGATGTAACCAGTACAGTTGACAAGGGGGAACCAGTCGATGTGGTATATTTGGACTTTCAAAAGGTGTTTGATAAAGCCCCGCATTAGAGATTATTGTGCAAAAAGTGCATGGGATTGGGGGGAAGTGGATTGAGGTGGATAGAAAACCGGTTGGCAGAGAGGAAACCAGGAGTAGGATTAAATGGGTCTTTTTCAAATTGGCAGGCAGTAACTAGTTGAGTGCCACAGAGATCGGTGCTAGGAACCCAGCTATTCACAATATATATTAGAGATTTGGATGAGGGAACAAAATGTAACGTCTCAAAGTTTGCAGATGATACCAAGTTGGGTGGGAGGGTGAACTGTGATGCGGATGCAGGGATCCTACAGCATGATCTGCACAGATTGGGTGAGTGGGCAAATCAATGGCAGATGCAGTATAATTTGGATAAGTGTGAGGTTATTCACTTTGGAAGAAAAACAGGAAGGCAGATTACTACCTGAATGGTTGTAAATTGGGAGAGGGGAGTATGCAGCGGGACCTGGGTGTCCTTGTGCACCAGTCGCTAAAGGTAAGCATGCAGGTGCAGCAGGTGGTAAAGGAGGCTAATGGTATGTTGACCTTCTTTGTGAGAGGTTTCGAGTATAGAAGCAGGAATGTGTTGCTGCAATTATACAGGGCTTTGATGAAGCCACACCTGGAATATTGTGCGTAGTTTTGGTCTCCTATTCTGAGGAAGGATGTTCTTGCTCACGAGGGAGTGCAGCAAAGGTTTACCAGACTGATTCCAGGGATGGCGGTACTGTCATATGAGGAGAGATTGACTGGGTTAGGATTGTTCTCGCTGGAATTCAGAAGAATGAGGGGGAATCTCACAGAGACTTAGAAAATTCCAACAGGACTAGACAGCATAGATGCAGGGAAGATGTTCCCAATGGTGGGTGTGTCCAGAACCAGGGGTCACAGCCTGAGGATTCAGGGTAAACCATTTTGGACAGAGATGAGGAGACATTTCTTCACCCAAAGAGTGGTGAGCCTGTGGAATTCATTACCACAAGAAGTAGTTGATGCAAAACATTGAATATAGTCAAGAGGCGGCTAGATATAGCACTTGAGAATGGGATCAAAGGCTGTGGGGAGAAAGTAGGATTAGGCCATTGAGTTGGATGGTCAGCCATGATCATGATGAATGACAGAGCAGGCTCGAAGGGCCAAAAGGCCTCCTCCTGTTCCTATCTTCTATGTATCTATGTATCTCTGAAATATGCTTTATTGTCTTTGGAAAAGTTTCAAAAATGGTGGCGCTTGTTATGCAACAATGGAGCATGTGGACCTTTCTGCATGACTGATGTAACTAAATATTAACTCACATGTTTCCCTGCACGAGCTGTCAAGATATAATGTTGGAATTGTATATAACACTGGTGAGGCCATAACTGGAGTATTGTGTGCAGTTCTGGCCGCCACATTACAGGAAGGACGTAATTGCTCTGGAGAGTAGGCTACAAGAATGTGGCCAGGGCTAGAAAAGTGTGGCTACAAGGAGAGATTGGATAGATTGGGGTTCTTTTCCTTGTACAATTAAGGCTGAGGGGTGACTTAATTGAGGTGTACAAAATGATGTGGGGTTGATATTGGGTGGACAGGATATCATTGATTCCTTTGGTGGAGAATTCTAGAACCAGGGGATATAGATTCAAGATAGTGTTTTTAAATTTGTTCATGGGATGTGGGCGGCGCAGTCTGTGCCAACATTTATTGCCCATTCCTAATTGCCTTGAGTTGGCATTTAAGAGTCAACCACATTGCTGTGGTCTGGAGTCACATGTAGGCCAGACCAGGTAAGGATGGCAAATTTACTAAAGGACATTAGTGTACCAGATGGGTTTTTCTGACAATCGACAATGGTTTGTTTCATGGTCATCATGAAACATTATAAATCCAGATATTTTATTGAGTTTAAATTCCATCACCTGCCATGGTGGGATTTGAACCTGGGTCCCGATCATTATCCTGGGTCTCTGGATTACTAGTCCAGTAACAATACCACTATGCTACCATAAGTGGCAGAAGGTGTAGAGGGGACATGAAGAAGAAGCTGTTTACGCAGAGGGTAGTGGGAGACTAGAATTGCTGATCGAGTTGGAGGTAGAGACCCTAAACTCTTTCAAAAAGTACCTGGATCTGCACCTCAAGTGCTCTAAACTGCAGGACTATGGACCCTTTACAGGAAGGTGGGATTATCCTCGAGCTGACATGGATAAGATGGGCCAAATGGCTTCCTTCTGTGCTGTAACCTTTCTATGATTACTCCAGGACAGTGTCCTACAATGGCTTATCCTGAAGTATTTTGCAAACAATCCCCACACTCCACTCTTTATTTATTAGGGAGCCGGAGTAAAGGGCAATGGTTGGGAATGTGGAGCTGACGCATAGTCGTAAGAAGGCAGGCGAGGAGATGAAGTAAATGAGGAAGCAGTGGTTAGGTTACATAAAAGCTTGGGTTTTAAAAGGCACTATATTATGTTTTGAGCAGGAGAACTGATATATGGAACTAAGCATTGAAAAATTACAACAGAAATTGACCTTCCAAGGTAGACGTCATCCTTTAGGCGTTTCATAGTTTCCACATTCCCAGCTCTCTAAATCTCGGGAGTGAGAGTTTTAGTGGAGCAGTAAAAGATGCGTCTGATGGAAAAATAAATTGAACAATTCACCTCGTTTGAGTTCAATTTCTCACCCAAACAGGGATCGACTTATTTGCCTCCAAGCTACATGCTCAGACAGAAGTATATTTTCTACAGCTTGACCCAGCTCTCAATGTCCTCCAAGCCTAGTCTGAAGTCACAACCCCAATTGAAGAAAGATAAAGAAAGATAAATTTCAATTTCTTTGGTGCTTTTTATGACCTCAGGATGGCCCCAAATCATTTATCAGCCAATCAAGTCCTTTATGAAGTGTAGCCACGGTTGAAATGTAGGAAACATGGCAGTCAATATGAGCACAGCAAGCATTTACAAGCAACAGCCCGATAATCAGCAGATAATCTGTTTTAATGATGTTAGTTGAGGGATAAAAGCTGGCTCGGAAATTGGGAATAATTCCCTTGTTCCTCAAAATAGTGCCGTGGGATAATTTATATCTTCACGAGTATGAAGACAGGACAGTCATGATATTCAAGTGAACATCACAGCACATACACACATACATAATGATTGACAGAGCAACGGATCAATTAGCACACATAACACGACAGCCAATCACAGACAAGAGCATACACAGTACAAAACAAGAAACACAACACTTCCTGGGCAGTCCATCAGGAGATGGCACAGGGCAAGGACCTCAAAGCCAGACACTCACACAGTCACCATGTGCTGAGTACCAAGATTGTTAAAAAATAGTTTAAAGGAATAAAACTGTGTTGTACCAATCGCAACCGTGTTGGTTTGTCTGTATCTCAGAGCACCCAACACTTCATGGTACCAGAAGTGAATCAAAACCTACCCACAAATCTGCCATCCTGCGCCAAGGACACCGTCAACACACCGCAGCCATTGCAAGTCACTGGGAACCTTGGCATAAATTGGACGCTGTTCAAGCAGCGCTTCAAACTCTTTATGGAAGCCAACGAAAAACAGGGCGCCTCGGACAAAAGGAAGATCGCCATCCTCCTCACCACCACAGGTCAGCACGCCATCTATGTATACAAATCCCTGGTGTTCGCGGAAGGGGAGGACAAATCTAAATATGACACGGTCCTCCTCAAGCTCGACCAACACTTCAACTTTGAGGTCAACGAGAGCTTTGAGAGGTATGTCTTTCAGCAGCGCCTGCAAGGTAAGGATGAGCTCTTTCAGTCCTTCCTGACGCATCTCCGCATACTCGCGCAGTCCTGCGGTTACGACACCACCTCAGAGTCCATGATCCGGGACCAGATCGTTTTTGGGGTTGCCTCCGGCAGCCTATGCCAGCAGCTTCGAAAAATAAAAGGCCTGACCTTAGCATCTGCAGTTGAAGCCTGTGTCCTGCACGAGAACGCGACTAGCCGCTATGCCCAATTTCAGGCGACCAAATTGGCGCGGAGGGGGTCCTACGCGACCGGATCGGCGAGCCAGGTGCCCCTCGAGGCCGAAAGGGTCCAGGCGATCGAATTTCTCCCGGCCCGCGGCCCGGACGAGGGCGGCCGTTTCACGCGATTTTTGAGGCCTCCCGCGCTTGTGTGCGCCAAAACCTACGGCAACACTGAGGGACGTGATGCGCAGGCGCGCTCGATGCAAGACCGAACTGCGCGTGCGCAGTGGCGGAACGAACGCCATGACATCACAATGTGCAGCAACTGTGGAACTGCACATTTAAAAGGGCAATGTCCCGCAAAAACCCGACAATGCCTACGCTGTGGCAAGGTGGGCCACTACGCTGCTTACTGTCGAGCGGCTCAACCTGTTGATCTTCCGCATCTCCGACAACCTTGTAGGAACGTGCGGACCATTCAGCCTCCACATTACGACATCCAAACCGATGACACAGATGACCAAGACGCCTTCCGGGTTGCGGTCATTGATGGGAACCGAGTCAACACAATCAATCCAGGTGATGAATGGTGTGCCACCCTGACGGTCAACCGATCGCCGATCACTTTCCGCCTGGACACTGGCGCCTCCGCCAATCTCATAGCATGGTCCGATTTCTACGCCATGAAGGTCAGACCACCAATCCGGCCATCCCAGTGCAGGATGGTCGACTACAACGGGAACGTTATCCCGGCTATGGGATCCTGCCAGCTCCAGGTGACACACAGCACACACACGGCCACACTCTCGTTCGAGATAGTCGGCTCATCGAAGGACTCCCTGCTGGGCGCACAGGCATGCAAGGCTCTCCACCTCGTGCAACGAGTCCACTCTCTCTCTCCAGACGGCACATCTGACTTCCCGGATGCAGAGTTCAACGCTCAGCTCCAATCGCTCCTCGCCCACAACCAGGAGGCATTCGAGGGCATGGGAACACTGCCGTACACCTACCGAATTCGCCTCAAACCGGACGCCATCCCGGTCATTCACGCACCTCGCAGGGTTCCTGCGCCACTTAAAGACCGCCTCAAGCAGCAGCTGCAGGATCTCCAGGACCAAGGGGTCATATCCAGGGTCACGGAGCCCACGCCGTGGGTCAGCTCCATGGTGTGTGTCAAGAAGCCCACTGGCGAGCTCCGCATCTGTATTGACCCCAAAGGCTTCAATAATAATATCATGAGGGAACATTATCCCATACCCAAACGGGAGGAGATCACCAGTGAAATGGCCCAGGCGAAAATATTTACGAAACTGGATAGCTTCTAAGGGGTTTTGGCAGATCCAACTCCATCCCTCCAGCCGAAAGCTAAGAACTTTCAACACCCCTTTTGGCAGGTTCTGCTACAACCGGATGCCATTTGGCATCATCTCGGCATCCGAGGTCTTTCATAGGATCATGGAGCAGATGATGGAAGGCATCGAAGGGGTGCGCATATATGTGGACGACGTCATCATCTGGTCCACCACACCACAGGAGCACATATATCGTCTCCAACGCGTTTTTGCCCGCATACGGGAAAACGGCCTGCCCCTCAACTGAGCCAAGTGTTCCTTTGGCCAGACCGAGTTGAAGTTCCTGGGGGACCATATCTCCCGGTCAGGGGTCTGTCCGGATGCAGACAAGATGAGCGCCATCACAGCCATGCCACAGCCGGCCGACAAGAAGGCAGTGCTACGCTTCCTTGGCATGGTCAACTTCCTGGGGAAGTTCATTCCAAACCTTGTCTCCCACACGACAGCTCTGCGCCACCTTGCCAAAAAGTCCACAGAGTTCCAGTGGCAACACGCACACCAGCTGGAATGGGAGGAGCTCAAACTCAAACTCACCACTGCACCGGTATTGGTGTTCTTTGACACGTCTCGTGCCACCAAAATCTCGACTGATGCCAGCCAATCCGGCATTGGAGCAGTGCTCCTGCAGCGGGATGACACGGCATCATGGGCCCCAGTTGCCTATGCATCGCGAGAAAAGACCCCCACGGAGCAGCACTACGCGCAGAATGAAAAGGAGTGCCTGGGCTTGCTAACTGGTTCAGACAAGTTCCATGATTATGTATATGGTCTTCCCCGGTTCACTGTCAAAACTGACCACCGCCCCCTGGTCAGCATAATAAACAAGGACCTGAACGAGATGGCCCCTCGCCTCCAGCACATCCTACTTAAACCCAGGAGGTACGACTGGTCTGCACTCCAGGGAAGGAACTCATCGTGGCGTTG
Source organism: Scyliorhinus torazame (assembly GCF_047496885.1). Classification (NCBI taxonomy): domain Eukaryota; kingdom Metazoa; phylum Chordata; class Chondrichthyes; order Carcharhiniformes; family Scyliorhinidae; genus Scyliorhinus; species Scyliorhinus torazame. The sequence goes on from NC_092717.1 coordinate 212,644,107, forward strand.
CCCTATCCAGAGCAGTGAGCACGCCGCCAGATGCGGAGGGGTTCGTTTGTCAGGTCGAGGCACAGGTGGCTTTCACATCAGCAAATCTGCCAGCTGACGACTCCAGTCTGGCCCGTATTCGCCGAGAGACAGCGGCCGACCCCCTTCTACAGCGTGTGATGCGCCACATGACGGGAGGGTGGCTCAAAGGGCAGTGCCCGCAGTTCTACAATGTCCGAGACAACCTGGCCATCATTGATGGCGTCCTGAAGCTGGACTGGATTGTGATTCCGCACAGCATGCGCAAGCTGGTTCTCGACCAACTACACAAATGCCACTTGGGGGTCGAGAAGTGCAGACGGAGGGTCCGAGAGGCGGTGTACTGGCCGGGCATCAGTGACGATATTGCCAACATGGTGCTCAACTGTACAACCTGCCAAAGGTTTCAGCCGGCGCAACCTCCTGAGGCACTTCTGCCCCATGAGCTGGTGACATCCCCCTGCGCGAAGGTGGCTGTGGACCTGTTTCACGCGCTCGGCAGGGACTATGACATCATAGTTGACTACTTCTCCAACTACCCAGAAGTCATACCCCTGCATGATTTGACGTTGTCTGCTGTCATCAGGGCCTGCAAAGACACCTTTGCTCGCCACGGCATTCCGATGACTGTCATGTCGGACAATGGGCCCTGTTTCGCCAGCCAGGAATGGTCATTGTTTGCTGCCTCGTATGGCTTCACACACGTGACGTCCAGCCCTCTGCACCCCCAGTCAAATGGAAAGGCGGAGAAGGGCGTTCACATTGCCAAGCGGCTCCTCTGCAAGGCTGCTGCTGCCGGGTCAGACTTCTGTCTCGCCCTGCTGGCCTATCGCTCGGCCCCACTAGCCACTGGTCTCTCACCAGCACAGCTGCTGATGGGTCGCGCCCTCAGGACCACTGTGCCTTCCATCCTGGCACCAACAATAGACCATGCTCCGGTACTGCATAGGATGCAACTGCAGCGCGGTCGCCAGAAGAGGTCATATGACACGCGGGCAACTGATCTTCCCGCCCTGGCCCCTGGGGACGATGTCCACATCCACCTACCAGAAGGTGGCTGGTCAGCCCCTTCCGAAGTTCTCCGACGCGTGGCTCCCCGCTCATTCCTGGTACGCATGCCTGATGGATCCGTGCGTAGACGCAATCGCCATTCTCTTCGCGTACTTCCACGCTCGCAACGAGACCTTACACTGACGCCGTGTCCTCATGTGGTTCCTGATAGCGACTTTGTGGAGCTGCCTGCTATCATGCCCCTTCCGTCGCCGCCCGTGGCGAGGCCCGCACCTCAGCCGGTGGTTCCCGACCCACCCTTGAGGTGGTCAACCCAAATTCGTCGCCCACCTACTAGACTGGACTTATGAGACATTTTACACATTGAACTCATGCAACCACTGTTTTAGCATGTCTATGTTCTTCTCGTTACAGGCATTCGTTTTATCGTTCCACATTTCCATGTTTTTTTTTTGTTATGGTACAACCTCGTTAGTGTGTCACACCCGACATCGCCCCTTGTATATAGTTAAACCCCATGTACATGCTGTAAATATTACACACACACACATTTAGTTGCACTCAGTACACATTTCTATTTATAACCACGTAGGCACATAATCTTGTTAAAAAAAGGGGGGATGTCATGATATTCAAGTGAACGTCACAGCACATACACACATACATAATGATAGACAGAGCAACGGACCAATTAGCACACATAACACGACAGCCAATCACAGACAAGAGCATACACAGTACAAAACAAGAAACATGACACTTCCTGGGCAGTCCATCAGGAGACTGCACAGGGCAAGGATCTCAAAGCCAGACACTCACACAGTCACCACGTGCTGAGTACCAAGTTTGTTATATAAATAGTTTAAAGGAATAAAACTGCGTTGTACCAATCGCAACCGTGTTGGTTCGTCTGTATCTCAGAGCAGCCAACACTTCAAGGACCTTTATCTCACATCACATCTAAAAGCCAACCTCCAGAAGATATGCACCCCCTCAGTACTGAATTAACCTGGTCAGATTTTGGTCTCGGTCTCTGAGTTGGGGCTTAAACCCACATCTTTCTGATTCAGAATTGGGTGTCCTGTATCTGTCATCACGTGGAAGACACGCAAAATATTTCAACAACAGGAGAAAATCAAGAGGTGAAAAGGAGGGAGAAATTTAAAATAGTCACGATCACTAGAGGAAAAGCATTGGGAAAACCAATGGCACTGAGGTCTGACAAATCAACTGGACCTGACTCCTGCATCCAAAGGTCTTAAAACAGTGGCTGCAGAGGTAGTGGGCACATTGGCTGTAAAATTCGAAAATTCCCAAGATCCTGGAAAGGTCTCAACAGATTGGACAACTACAAGTGTGACACCTTAATTCAAGAATGGAGGGAGACAGAAAGAAGGAAATTATAGGCCAGTTAGCCTAATATCCGGCATTGGAAAAATGCTCAAAGCCATTATTAAGGGGCTCGTAGCAGGACATTTAGAACTTCATAACACAATCAGACAGAGTCAACATGGTTTTGTGAAAGGGAAAATGTGTTTGACAAGTTTATTACAGTTCTTCGAGGATGTAATAAGCAAATTGCATTAAGGGAACCAGTAGATGTACTTGGATTTCAAAAAGGGTTTTGACCAGGTGCCATATAAAAGACTATGACATAAGATAAGAGCTCATGGTGTTGAGGGTGATATATCAGCATGGATAGAGAATTGGCAAACTAACAGGAAACAAATTGATGGGTCATTTTCAAATCGAAAAATTACTTAGTGGAATACCGGGATCTCAACTATTTCTGATCTATATTAATTTTTTTTAAATTTTAGAGTACCCAATACATTTTTTCCAATTAAGGGGGAATTTAGCGTGGCCAAACCACCTAGCATGCACAGCTTTGTGTTGTGGGGGTGAAACCCACGCCAACATGGGGAGAATGTGCAAACTCCACACGGACAGTGACCCAGAGCTGGGATCGAACCTGGGACCTCGGCGCCGTGAGGCAGCAGTGCTACTCACTGCGCCACCATGCTGCCCCCGATCTATATTAATGTCTTGGTTGAAGTGACCGAATTGTAGCCAATTTTGCTGAGGATACAAAGATAGTTAGGGAAGCATGAAAACAGAAGAACTTGGTGCAGGATTAGACAATTCAGCCCCTTGAGCCCTCTTCGCCATTCAATACGATCATGGCTGCCTGTTCAATACGATACCTGCCTATTCTCCACAGCCCTTTAACCCATGACTAATGAAAAATCTCTCTATCTCCTCCTTAAAGTTACTCAATGTACTGGCATCAACTGCACTCTGGGGTAGTGAATTCTACAGATTTTTGTTTTATAAATTTAGAGTACCCAATTATATTTTTTTCCAATTAAGGGACAATTTAGCCTGGCCAATCCACCTATCCTGCACATCTTTGGGTTGTCAGGATGAAACCCATGCAGACATGGGGAGAATGTGGAAACTCCACACGGACAGTGACCCAGGTCCTCAGCGCCGTAGGCAGCAGTGCTAACCACTGTGCCGTGTGCTGCCCTGAATTCCACAGATTTATGACCCTTTGAGAGGATTCTCCGATTCTGCGGCTATCTCCGCAGGATCCGTCTGGTTTTACGACCAAAAAGTTAGCGCCAGCCCCGCACCGATGCCCCTGGCTTTATCTACTAAAATGGATGCAGAATGGCCCGAACCGTGGCCACGCATGCGCACGGTGGTGGACTGCGGCAGCCGCGCCGTACAACATAGAACATAGAACATTACAGCGCAGTACAGGCCCTTCGGCCCTCGATGTTGCGCTGACCTGTGAAACCACTCTAAAGCCCATCTACACTATTCCCTTATTGTCCATATGTCTATCCAATGACCATTTGAATGCCCTTAGTGTTGGTGAGTCCATTACTGTTGCAGGCAGGGCATTCCACGTCCTTACTACTCTCTGAGTAAAGAACCTACCTCTGACATCTGTCTTATATCTATCTCCCCTCAATTGAAAGCTATGTCCCCTCGTGGTAGACATCACCATCCGAAGAAAAAGGCTCTCACTGTCCACCCTATCCAATCCTCTGATCATCTTGTATGCCTCAATTAAGTCACCTCTTAACCTTCTTCTCTCTAACGAACACAGCCTCAAGTCCCTCAGCCTTTCCTCATAAGATCTTCCCTCCAGACCAGGCAACATTCTGGCAAATCTCCTCCGCACACTTTCCAATGCTTCCACATCCTTCCTATAATGCGGCGACCAGAATTGCACGCAATACTCCAAATACGGCCGCACCAGAGTTTTGTCCAGCTGCAACATGACCTCATGGCTCCGAAACCCAATCCCTCTACCAATAAAAGCTAACACACCGTACGCCTTCTTAACAACCCTCTCAACCTGGGTGGCAACTTTCAGGGATTTATGTACATGGACACCGAGATCTCTCTGCTCATCCACACTGCCAAGAATCTTACCATTAGCCCAGTACTCTGTCTTCCTGTTATTCCTTCCAAAATGAATCACCTCACACTTTTCTGCATTAACCTCAATTTGCCACCACTCAGCCCAGCGCTGCAGCTTATCTATGTCCCTCTGTAACTTGTAACATCCTTCCGCACTGTCCACAAGTCCACCGACTTTAGTGTCATCTGCAAATTTACTCACCCATCCTTCTACACCCTCCTCCAGGTCATTTATAAAAATGACAAACAGCAGTGGCCCCAAAACAGATCCTTGCGGTACACCACTAGTAACTGGACTCCAGTCTGAACATTTCCCATCAACCACCACCCTTTGTCTTCTTCCAGCTAGCCAATTTCTGATCCAAACTGCTAAATCTCCCTGAATCCCATGCTTCCGTATTTTCTGAAGTAGCCTCCCGTGGGGAACCTTATCAAACGCTTTACTGAAATCCATATACACCACATCAACTGCTTTACCCTCATCCACCTGTTTGGTCACCTTCTCAAAGAACTTAATAAGGTTTGTGAGGCACGACCTACCCTTCACAAAACCGTGTTGACTATCTCTAATCAAATTATTCCTTTCCAGATGATAATACATCCTATCTCTTATAAACCTTTCCAAGGTTTTGCCCACATCATGAGTAAGACTCACTGGTCTATAGTTACCGGGGTTGTCTCTACTCCCCTTCTTGAACAAGGGGACAACATTTGCTATCCTCCAGTCTTCTGGCACTATTCCTGCAGACAAAGATGACTTAAAGATCAAAGCCAAAGGCTCAGCAACCTCCTCCCTAGCTTCCCAGAGAATCCTAGGATGAATCCCATCCAGCCCAGGGGACTTATCTATTTTCACATTTTCCAGAATTGCTAACACCTCCTCCTTATGAACCTCAAGCCCTTGTAGTCTAGTAGCCTGAATCTCAGTATTCTCCTCAACAACATTGTCTTTTTCCTGTGTGAATACTGATGAAATATATTCATTTAGCACCTCTCCTATCTCCTCGGACTCCAAGCACAACTTCCCACTACTGTCCTTGACTGGCCCTACTCTTACCCTAGTCATTCATTTATTCCTGACGTATCTATAGAAAGCTTTAGGGTTATCCTTGATCCAACCTGCCAAAGACTTCTCATGTCCCCTCCTGGCTCTTCTTAGCTCTCTCTTTAGGTCCTTCCTAGCTAACTTGTAACTCTCGAGCGCCCTAACTGAACCTTCATGTCTCATCTTTACATAAGCCTCCTTCTTCCTCTTGACAAGTGTTTTGACTGCTTTAGTAAACCACGGTTCCCTTGCTCGACCACTTCCTCCCTGCCTGACAGGTACATACTTATCAAGGACATGCAGTAGCTGTTCCTTGAACAAGCTCCACATTTCCATTGTGCCCATCCCCTGCAGTTTTCCTCTCCATCCGATGCATCCTAAGTCATGCCTCATCGCATCATATTTGCCTTTCCCCCAGATATAACTCTTGCCCTGCGGTATATACCTATCCCTTTCCATCACTAAAGTAAGCGTAATCGAATTGTGGTCACTATCACCAAAGTGCTCACCTACCTCCAAATCTAACACTTGTCCTGGTTCATTACCCAGTACTAAATCCAATATGGCCTCGCCTCTCATTGGCCTATCTACATACTGTGTCAGGAAACCCTCCTGCAGACATTGGACAAAAACGGACCCATCTAAAGTACTCGAACTACAGTGTTTCCAGTCAATATTTGGAAAGTTAAAGTCCCCCATAACAACTACCCTGTTGCTTTCACTCCTATCCAGAATCATCTTTGCAATCCTTTCCTCTACATCTCTGGAACTTTTTGGAGGCCTATAGAAAACCCCTAACCGGGTGACCTCTCCTTTCCTGTTTCTAACCTCAGCCCATACTACCTCAGTAGACGAGTCCTCATCAAACGTCCTTTCTGCCACCGTAATACTGTCCTTGACTAACAATGCCATCCCTCCCCCTCTTTTACCACCTTCCCTGAGCTTACTGAAATATCTGAACCCCGGCACCTGCAACAACCATTCCTGTCCTTGCTCTATCCATGTCTCCGAAATGGACACAACATCGAAGTCCCAGGTACCAACCAGGTGCAAGTTCACCCACCTTATTCCGGATGCTCCTGGCATTGAAGAAGACACACTTTAAACCACCTTTGTGGCGCCAGTCGCTCTTGCGTACCCTGTAATCCCCTCGCCACCCCGGACCACCCCCCCCCCAGCATCCGGTGAAGCCCCCCCCTACCAGCGGAATGGCCCCCCGCCCCAACTGTGGTGACGCTGTACACAGTCCACAGCCGCCACGCCAGGTTTATGAAAAGTGAGAGAACACACGCCCCACGCTGTCGGGGAGTCGGCCTATCCGGGGCGGAGCATCGGGGGAGAGCCTCAGGTGACGTCCGGAGGCCGTCCCGACGGTGTGCGGCGTACTCCTAGAGTATGCCGTTTTTGAGGGCGTGGAGCATTGGAAAAACAGAGCCGCCCCCGAATTCGGAGTAAAAATGGATTCACCGGCCGATCGCTGAAAGCAATTTTGGTGTCGGCGATTGGAGAAGCCCGCCTGCATTTCTCCCATCTCTGTTTTAGTTTTGTTCACCCCAATTATGGGGCAATTTAGCATGGCCAATTCACCTACCCTGCACATCATTGGGTTATGAGGATGAGACCCACGCAGACATGAGGAGAATGTGCAACTGAACTCTGTTTACATCTGCTACTCCTTATCCTAAAACCATACCCTCTCGTTTTAGATTGCCCCACAAGAGGAAACATCCACTCTCCGTCTACTTTGTCAAAACCATTTTACCATCTTATATACCTCAATTAGATATTCTCTCGTTCTTCTAAATGCTAGAGAGTGCTTAACTGCCCAACACTCGCTTCATAAGACTACTCCCTCATCTCTGGAATCAATCTAGTGAATCTCCTCTGAACTGCCTCTAATGCAATTACACCCCTCCTCAAGTAAGGGGACCAGACTGTACCAATACTCCAGGTGCAGCCTCGCACAGCCTTGTATAGTTGCAGCAACATTTCCTTACTTTTATATGCTATTCCTTTGGTAATAAATGCCAAAATTGAATTTGCCTTCCTTATTACATGCTGTACCTGTCGTACGGTGTCATAGGGGGGCCTCACATTACCAAGGACCTGGGTTAAATTCCCGCCTCAGGTAACTGTCTGTTTGGAGTTTGCACTTTCTCCCCATGTCTGCCTGGATTTCCTCTGGTTTCTCCAGTTTCCCCCAAGTCCAAAGATGTGCAAGTTAGGTGGATTGGCCATGATAAAATTGCCCCTTTGTGTCCAAGGATGTGCAGGCTAGTTGGAGGTATGTGGATAGGGTGCAAGAGTGGGCTGAAAGAGGGTGCTCTTTCAGAGGGTTGGTGCAGACTTGACGGGCTGAATGGCCTCCTACTGCACTGTAGGGATTCTATTCTATACTAGTTTTCTGCGATTCATGCAAGAGGACATCCAAATATCCTCTGCATTGAAGCACTCTGAGGTTTTTCTCCATTTAGATAATAAGTTGCCTTTCTATTTTTCTCACCAAAATGGCTAATCTCACACTTATCCACGTTAAACTCAATCCGTAAAATTCTAGCCCACTCACCTCACCTATCCATATTCAGCTGTAAATGTCTTATTTCCTCGTTGCGATTTACAGTCTCACCTATTTTAATGTTGTCTACAAATTTGGCTATAAAACCTTCTACCCCTGCATTCAAGTCATTAATATATATTGTAAATAGTTGGGGCCCAATACCGAACCGTGTGGCACCCCACTAGTTACATCCTGCCAACCAGAAAAGGACCAATTCATCCCGACTCTGTTGGTTAGCCAGTCCTCTATCCAAGCTAATAAATTACTACTAACCCCATGTGATCTTACCTTGTGTGTTAACCCTTTCTGTGATGTGAAGATGCTGGCGTTGGATTGGGGTGGCCACAGGAAGAAGTCTTACAACACCAGGTTAAAGTCCAAAAGGTTTATTTGGAATCACTAGCTTTCGGAGTGCAGCTCCTTCATCAGGCGAGTCACTCCTTCTCATGGCAGCAGAACCTTCTCATGGCAGCCCGGGTGAGTCACCACCTCCATGCCCCTGGCACCACCCTCGTCCCACACTACCCCAACTCCACAACCCTCACCTCCAACCCCCAAGCCCCTCACCAGGCACACCAGTGCAGTGCGTAATGGTATTATCACTGGACTAGTAACCCAGAGACCCAGAGTCAAGCTCTGGGGACTCGAGTTCAAATCCTGCCATGGCAGATGGTGAAATCTGAATTCAATAAAAACCTGGAATTTGAAGTCTAAAAGGTGACCCTGATCATTTAGGAGTCAACCACATTTCTGTGGGTCTGCAGTCACATGTAGGCCAGATCTGGTAACAATGGCAGATTTCCTTCCCCAAAGGACATTGTTGAGTGTTGTAAAAACCCACGTGGTTCACTAATGTCCTTCAAGGAAGGACATCTGCCATCCTTACCCAGTCTGGCCTACATGTGACTCCAAACCCACAGAAATTTGGTTGACTCTTAAATGCTCTCAGCGATGGGCAATAAATGCTGGCCCAGACCACGACACCCGCATCTCATTAACAAATAAAAAAGAAATGCTGGGTTAGGATGGGCAACCTCCCAGGCCAGACATGGTGAGTCATCACCTCCGTGCACCTGGCACCACCCATGTCACACGCAACCCACAGCCTTCGCCACCCGCCCAGAGTGCGACTGCACCCCACCCACTGGCAGCCCCCTTGCACCTCACCCTGCACCACACGCCAACACCCATGTCCACAAACACAGGCCACGAGCTGCCTGCATCCGAACGTCTCATTGTGTATTATCTGTCCTATTACAGGGGTTCCAGGGGGTCCCCCTATTACAGATGACCTTGTCGGGGGTCTCCCTATGACAGGGTTCCCCACAGGGGGTCCCCCTATTGCAGGGGTCCCTGTGGCATGTTTCCCCTTTTACAGGGGTCCCTGTGGTGAACTCCCCCTATTACAGGGGTCCTTGTGGCAGGCTCCCCCTATTACAGGAGCCCCTGGCGTGGACTTCCCCTATTACGGGGTCCCTGTGGGGCTTCCCCATTACAGAGTTCACTGGGTGGGGGTGTCAGGTTACCCCCATCCTTGGAGGTAGAGGGGTAACCCAGGCAATCCAGGGGTGGGGGGCTGCTGTGCGGTAGGCAGGTGGGAAAATAGGGACATAGGAATTAGAAGCAGAAGTAGGCAATTTAGCCCTTTAATCCTACTCCACCATTCAATGAGATTATTCCTGATCTCAGATCCACCTCACTGCCTATCCTTTACTTCCCTTTAACTCGTTTTTGATCAGAAATATATCTTTCTCCTTTTTGAAACAGTTTAACGATTCAGGGTCCACCTGACTATGGGGCAGCGACTTCCACAAATTCGCCACACTCTGCAAAAAGTAATTCCTCATCTCAGTTTTACATCTACCGCCTCTCAATCCATATCTGTGACCTCTCGCTCTTGATTACCCCATAAGGGAGAACATTTGTTCTACGTTTACTTTATCAATCCCTCTTTGCATTTTATATCTCTCAATCAGATCCCCTCTCAGTCATCTAAACTCCAGCGAGTATAAGCCAAAATTGTTCAACCACCCTTTATACTTCAACCCTTTCATCCCCGGAATCAATCTGGTGAACCTCAAATGCCACTACATCCTTCCTCAAATAAGGAGACCAAAACTGCATACAATACTCCAAATGGGGCCTCACCAACACCCTATACCATTGCAACAATACTTCTCTACTTTTATACTTCAGTCCTTTTGCAATAAATGCTTCAATTCCATTTGGCTTTTTCATTACATACTGTGTACCAACTTTCTGGGATTGTTGAACAAAGATACCAAGATCCCTCTGCCCAGATGCATTTCAAATCTGCTTTCCATTTAGATAATTTGCCTTTCTATTTTTTCGGCCAAAATGGATATCCTCACAGTTATCCACATTAAACTCCATCTGCCAAATTTTGGCCCATTCTCCTAACCTATCTATATCCATCTGTAAACTGTTTCTCTTCTTCACTGCCTGCCTTCCCACTTATTTTAATATCACCTGCAATTTTTGCCAAGTTACACTCTGTCCCTGCTTGCAGATAATTTACCCTATGTCTCCGCCGCTCTCCTTGCACTCTTTTACCCTGTGTCTCCGCCGCCCTCTTTGCTCTCTTTTACCCTGTGTCTTTGCTGCTCTGATTTACCCTGAGTCTCCAACGCTCTCCTCACGCACTTTTATTGTGTGGCTGCTGTTCTTCCACTCTCCTCGCGCTCTTTTGCCCTGCTTCTCTGCCGCTCTCCTTGCGCTGTTTTACCCTGTGACTCTGCCGCTTTCCCTAGTCTTCCAAACTGAGAATGCCACCCAACATGTTTGGTGGCAGTTTTTAATTTCTCCGGGAAGTCAGCATACAGGTCAATTCAGTGCACTCATGTGCTCTCAGTCCTCAGCCTCGGGAGGTTAGGTGGGCCACTAAGGCTATCCTAGATAGGTGCCCATCTGTCAAGTGGATTTGGGAGAAGCTGGTGTGGGGACCTTACCATTGTGTGAGAGTGGAGGGAGTGAAGCTCATTGGAAAGGCGCTCACCTCAGGGAATGTGCACTGGTGCATAGCCAGTCTCTTAATAGGGCTATGGGTCAGGTTATTGTCAGGACTCCTTGATGCTCACGTTTCTGTTTGCTTCCTTTAAGTTTTTGCATTGAAAGGATGATGGAACCAATTGAGCTGGCAGTGCTATTTCTAGCAGTTGCCAACAGCGGCTACACATGGACAGGACCAAATCCAGCACAGGATTCCCTCCAGTTTTCTCGCTGAAACTGACACTGCAAAAATATCGAAAATTCCATCCAATATGCTTTTCTAAGTGTCTTTGCTCAGACTTCCTTAATAATGGATTCCAGCATTTTTCCCCAACAACTGATGTTAGGCTAACTGGCCTGTAGGTCACTGTTATCGCTGTCCTTCCTTTCCTGAAAACTGTGTGACATTTGCTAACATTCGATCTAATGGGATCACCTTCAATCTCAAGCAATTTAGGGAAATCTTAAAAAGCACCTCCATTGTCATAATTTACACATCAGTATATGATGGTGCAGAGACACACACTGACTGACACACTGCAAGACCAATCAACACACACAACACAGCAGCCAATCACCAGTTAGGGCACGGTCACGATAAAGACAGAGGGCACTAGTTTTCCCGCTCATTCGGGATGCAGCCTCTGAGACAGACAGAGCCTGCAGTCAGTAGCACAAACATCCACCATGTGCGAGCAGTATAGGCTGGTCAGGTTAGGCATAGGTCTTCAGTCAATCTAACATAGTGTCGACCCACAGTGCAAGTATGTTTAACAGCTCTTATTTAAATAAAATAGAGTGTTGGTAGCCTGTCTATGTTACTGCTAAGGTAAACGCAGTCTCCACAGATCCAGAGTACCCAACACATCATGGTGCCAGTATGTGATGTTAGAGTTTAATAGACCTACCTTCAAATGATTTGCCTTCGACCAGCAATCAGCCATCCGGTAGTATGGACAGCGTCCGCCTTCCCCCGCCGCTCCGCATCACCGGCAACCTCGGTGCGAACTGGAAAATCTTTAAACAACGATTCCAGCTATACCTCGAAGTTACGGACCTGGAAGCTGCTTCAGACGCCAGGAAGATTGCTCTCTTCCTTTCCACGGCCGGGGACCACGCCATCCATATCTTCAACTCTCTCACTTTCGCTGAAGGTGAAGACAAGTCCAAGTTCAAGACAGTCCTGCTCAAATTCGACAGTCACTGTGACATCGAGGTAAATGAAAGTTTAGAGCGCTATGTCTTTCAACAGCATCTGCAGGGTAAGGATGAACCTTTTCAATCTTTCCTCACCCACCTTCGCATCCTCGCGCAGTCCTGCAATTATGGCTCCACCTCCGACTTGGTGATCCGTGACCAGATCATTTTCGGTGTGCAATCGGACCCCCTACGCCAGCAGCTCCTCAAGGTTAAACAGCTCACCCTTGCGATAGCCATCGAGACCTGCGTTCTGCATGAACACGCCACTAACCGATACTCGCACATTCAGGCAGCTGAAACGGCGCAGAAAGGTCCCCACGAGGCAGAGCGGGTGCAAGCCATTAAACAACTCCAGGGCCGAAGCCTGGATGAGGGCGGCCATTTTGCATGCTTTTCGTGGGCTCCCGCGCATGCGCGCACTGACTGAGGGGACGGCGAGGCTGAAGACAGCACTGCGCAGGTGTGCACTATGTACGACCGCGCATGCGCAGTGGCATACCGAACGTTCTGACGTCACGACGCGTGGCAACTGTGGCTCCGCCCACTTAAAGCGGCAATGTCCTGCAAAATCCCGACGCTGTCTCCAATGTAGCCAGCTTGGCCACTATGCAGCCCTATGCAGGTCTGTTCAACCTACTACCTCTCGTCGCACCAACCAGCCACGCAGGGATGTCTGAACCATCCAGCCACCGGTCACCGATTCCAACTCTGACTTGATTCAGCGACCTTGACACCGAGGACCCTAAAGCACCATTTCGGGTGGGCATCATCACCAAACACAAGATGCTCCAGAAGACCAAAGCCAAGTCTCTCCCAATATTCAGCATTGATCCGGACGACGAGTGTTGTGCCGCCCTCACGGTCAACCGATCCCGCATCCGATTCCGCCTGGACACCGGCACTTCAGCCAACCTCATTGCGCGGTCTGACCTCGAAAGCCTCCATGTCAAGCCTACTATCCTGCCAACCGGCTGCCAGCTTCTGAACTATAATGGTCATGCCATTGCTGCCAGTGGCCCTTGCCAGCTTGAAGTGTCGCACCGGTCATTAAAGGCTAACCTGCCATGCGAAATAGTGGGATCCACTAAAGCCTCCCTGCTTGGTGCTCAGGCGTGCAAACCTCTAAACCTTGTCCAAAGGGTTCACTCCCTGTCACCCACTGACGCTTCCGCATCTCAGGACGCTGACTTTCGGACACAGTTGAACGCCATCATCACCCGATACCACGGTGTATTCGAAGGCATGGGCACACTCCCATACACTTATAAAATCTTGTTAAAACCAAATGCCACGCCTGTGGTGCACGCACCTCGCAGGGTATCAGCACCCCTCAAGGACCGCCTTAAGCAGCAGCTGCAGGACCTCCAGGACGAGGGCATAATTTTGAAAGTTACAGAACCGACTGACTGGGTCAGCTCTATGGTGTGCGTGAAAAAAACATCCGCGAATTACGCATATGTATTGATCCCAAGGACCTCAACCGCAATATTATGAGAGAACACTATCCCATTCCAAAGCGCGAAGAACTCACCTGCGAGATGGCTCGCGCCAAATTTTTCACCAAGCTAGACGCATCCAAGGGGTTCTGGCAGATCCAACTCGACGCATCCAGTCGGAGGCTCTGCACCTTTAACACCCCATTTGGCTGGTATTGCTACAACCGAATGCCGTTTGGCATCATCTCTGCATCGGAAGTGTTCCACAGAATAATGGAGCAGATGATGGAAGGTATCGAAGGGGTTCGCGTATATGTGGACGACATCATCGTCTGGTCTACCACCTCGCAGGAGCACAATGATCACCTCCAACGCGTCTTCCGACGAATCCATGAGCATGGCCTCCGCCTCAACAGGGCCAAATGCTCCTTTGGTCAAACAGAACTTAAATTCCTCGGAAACCACATTTCACAGTTTGGCGTGCAGCCGGATGCTGACAAGGTATCTGCCATTAAGGTCATGAAGACACCGGAGGACAAGAATGCGGTCCTCCGCTTCCTGGGGAAATTTATCCCTATCCTCGCCTTCCATACCATGGCTCTCAGGAACCTGGTTAAGAAGACGACCGAGTTCCAATGGCTCCCCACCCACGAACAAGAATGGCGGGAACTCAGGGCAAAGCTGACCAAGGCCCCAGTGTTGGCATTTTTCGATCCGGCCAAAGAAACAAAGATCTCCACGGATGCCAGTCAGTCCGTCATTGGAGCAGTGCTCATTCAACGTGACAACGCCTCCTCATGGGCTCCTGTCACATACGCGTCACGTGCAATGACACCCACCGAACAGCGCTATGCGCAAATTGAAAAAGAGTGCCTGGGCCTTCTTACCGGAGTCGTCAAATTCCATGACGATGCCTATAGATTCCCAAAGTTCACAGTCGAGACAGACCACAGGCCACCGGTCAATATCATTCAAAAAGACCTTAACAACAGGACACCGCGCCTGCAGCGCATTCTCCTTAAACTCAGGCGGTACGACTTTGAACTCGTCTACGCCCCGGGTAAGGAGCTCATCGTCACCGATGCACTCTCCCGATCTGTCACCACACCCTGCGACCCAGTGGGCTCCGTGTGCCAAATTGATGCTCAGGTGGCATTCGCCGCATCCAATCTGCCCGTCACGGACGAACGACTCAACCAGATTCGTTGTGAGATGGCCAACGATCCCCTGCTCCAATGTGTCATGCGCCACCTGACAGACGGGTGGCTCAAGAGACAATACCCTCAATTCTATAACATTAAAGATGACCTGGCGGTGGTAGATGGAATTCTACTACAGCTGGACAGGATCGTCATTCCGCACAGCATGCGGAACCTCGTCCTTGAGCAGCTCCATGAGGGCCACCTGGGAGTGGAGAAATGCCACCGACGGGCCCGTGAGGCAGTGTACTGGCCAGGAATCAACGAGGACATTGCCAACGCTGTTCTTAACTGCCCAACATGCCAGCGTTTCCAGTCTGCTCAGCCAAGGGAGACCTTGCAACCCCATGCGTTGGTCACGTTCCCCTGGACCAAAGTGGGCATCGACCTGTTCCATGCACTTGGCCGGGACTACGTCCTCATAGTGGACTATTTCTCAAACTACCCGGAGGTAGTCAGGCTACACGACCTCACCTCAACTGCGGTCATCCGTGCGTGCAAGGAAACCTTCGCTAGCCATGGCATCCTGCTCACGGTCATGTCCGACAATGGCCCGTGTTTTGCCAGTCAGGAGTGGTCTAATTTTGCGAAATGATACAACTTCACACACGTCACGTCCAGTCCCCATTACCCCCAATCCAATGGCAAAGCTGAAAAGGGGGTGCACATTGTCAAACGACTCCTGTGCAAAGCGGCCGATGCAGGATCCGATTTTTACCTCACCCTGCTTGCTTACAGATCAGCTCCATTGTCCACTGGCCTGTCACCGGCTCAATTGTTGATTTCTCGCACGCTGCAGGCGACGGTGCCTACCATTCATGTCCCGGACTTGGACAACCTTCCGGTCCTTCGTCGAATGCAGTTGTCTCGGGCCCAACACAAATCGGCGTATGACGCCCGCACCACAGATCTCCCTGCTCTGGCTCCTGATGACGAGGTCCGTGTTCAACTTCCCGATGGTTGTTGGTCCGCCACCGCTGTGGTGCTCAGACAAGTGGCCCCCAGGTCTTTTTTGGTTCATCTACAAGATGGCTCTCTTCTTCGCCGAAATAGGCGGGCACTACGACTCCTTCCTCGCTCGCCACCAGATCATCATGTCCTGCCTCGCCGGCACGACGAACCCGTCACAGACTTTGCAGATCTCCCTTTCGCTCTGCCGCCCTCGGAGTCTGACACAGTCCCGCCCATTCCAGAACAGGCGGCCCCGACCCATCCTTGAGGCGGTCAACCAGAGGCTGAATTTATGAACTGCCTGAATTCATGGACTCTTTGAACTCATGAACTGATTGTTTCGTTACCCTGTTTGATTAACTCACTGGTTTGTACATACTGTTGTTCTAGTTATATTTTGTGTTACATACTGTCCATCTGCACTAGACACCTTCCAATGTAAATATCTTGGAATTTCTGTACATAGTCCTGTAAATATGCTCGCATGTGCCACACATAGTTAGGAACATTCGCATACTACATTATTTATTGCCACAAACACACATTTATTTTTAGAAAAGGGGGATGTCATAATATACACATCAGTATATGATGGTGCAGAGACACACACTGACTGACACACTGCAAGACCAATCAACACACACAACACAGCAGCCAATCACCAGTTAGGGCACGGTCACTATAAAGACAGAGGGCACTAGTTTTCCCGCTCATTCGGGATGCAGCCTCTGAGACAGACAGAGCCCGCAGTCAGTAGCACAAACATCCACCATGTGCGAGCAGTATAGGCTGGTCAGGTTAGGCACAGATCCAGAGCACCCAACACATCATCCATTATCTCTGCAGCTATTTCTTTTGGAAACCTAGGTCGTAGGCCATGAGGTTCTGGGGCGTGGTCAGATATTTCTCCTTTAATGTTCTCCAGCACTTTTTCTCTGCTGATATTACTTTTCTTACTTTCCTCACTTTATAGCCCTCAGGTTGCTGTCTACTTCTGTGATTAAACATGTGCCTCCTCCTGTGAAGATAGGCACAAAATATTTCCTGAATTCCTTTGCCATTCCTCATTTCCTCAGTTTTAAAGATGAAGATAGATCATTTTTTGAAGATTAAAGGAATAAAGGGTAATGGTGTTCGGGCGGGAAAGTGGAGCTGAGTCCACAAAAGATCAGCCATGATCTCATTGAATGGCGGAGCAGGCTCGAGGGGCCAGTTGGCCTACTCCAGCTCCTAGTTCTTATGTTCTTATATTATGTTCCCATGCTAATTTCTCCTGTCGCAGCTTCCGAGGGAGCAGCGTTTGCTTCAGGTACTTTACCTCCCCCCAGAGAACCATGCAGGCGAGATCACTGAATATATTCAAGGCTGAGACTTTGATCCAGGAGGGGTTATGGGAGGATAGCAGCAAAGTGGAGTTCTGGCCACAATTAGATCAGCCTGAATATTACTGGATGACAGTGCGGGCTTGAGGGGCTGAACAGCCTGATCCAGCTCCTGTTTCCTCTGATTGTATGACTTTAATAAACAATGGTGCCGCTCAGAAATGATACTGGAGCTAAGAGTTAGAAAAAAAAGTCTTTGCGATTGAGGGTGGGAAAATACCAAGAGCCAACTGGGCAAAAGTAAACACAGTGAGCCATAGACAGAGAAAAATAAGAACTGAAAATAGAGGAATCATGCCAAGAGAAAGTTGGCTTCGTCAGGATGCACAAGCATATTGAAGGCAATCAGTGAACTGCGGGTTGTGTGAGTTGCAGTCGCTATGGGTTAGTTTGCTGGACTGCTCCCCCACTGAGCAGCCAGACATTAGATTCTCGTCAACAGATTTGAGGCTAAAATGATCGTAGTGTGTGCCAGGTGTTTTTCTCAGCTTCTGTAGCTGTTCAGAGAATCGAGGAGGAAAACAGTCAAAAGAGACACGGCAATCTCAGGGATTTCAGAGAAAGAATTGTATTCTCCGACCGTTTCAACAAAAGCTAGATAATTAACTATCGCTGTGCTTGAGTACTGCTTACAGGCAAATAGAATCAATATGCTGTGGCAACGTGTGATAGGAAACAAAAAAGCCATTCCCCATGTCAGGAGTTAACAGCAGCTTCACCACCTGTTTGCAAGTCCATATCCCTGCAGGATGCAGGAGTGGGACCACAATCTAATTTCTGAGGTCTGGCAAGCTGACGATGAAACTTCTTTCAAAACGTTTTAATCTTAACTGCACATCTTTCTGTATTGTAGATCAGCATGATTCTGTGCAAATCAATTTACACAGAGTCAGAGAGCCATACAGTGCAGAAGAGGCCCTTCAGCCCATCGCATTTGCATCAACAAAACAACATTGAATTTACACTCATCCCACTTTCCAGCAGTTGGCCCATAGTCTTGAATTTTATGACATTTCAAGTGCCCATCCATGTATGTTTTAAAGGGTGTAAGTTTCCACCTCTAGGACCTTCCCAGGCAATGCATTCCGGACTCCCATCCCCACTGGGTGGAAACTCTTCCTCAAATCCCCTCTAAACCACCTTCTCCTCACCTTAGGGCAGCATGGTAGCACAAGTGGATAGCACTGTGGCTTCACAGCGCCAGGGTCCCAGGTTCGATTTCCCGCTGTGTCACTGTCTGTGCGGAGTCTGCACGTTCTTCCAGTGTCTGCGTGGGTTTCCTCCGGGTGCTCCGGTTTCCTCCAATAGTCCAAAGACGTGCAGGTTAGGTGGATTGGCAACGATAAATTGCCCTTAGTGACCCCAAAAAAAGGTTAGGAGGGGTTATTGGGTTACGGGGATAGGGTGGAAGTGAGGGCTTAAGTGGGTCGGTGCAGACTCGATGGGCCGAATGGCCTCCTTCTGCACTGTATGTTCTATGTTTAAAATGATGCCCCCTCGTTATTGGTCCTTCAACTAAGGGGAACGCCTGCTTCCTCTCCACCCTGTCATTACCCTCATAATCTCATACTCCTCAATTAGGTTCCCCCCTCAGCATTCTGTACACGAAAGGAAACCACCCAAGCCCATCTAGTCATAGCTCAAATGCTCCACCCCAGGCAATCTCCTCTGCACTCTCTCCAGTGCAATCCCATTCTCCCCATATGCGGTGACCAGAACTATACACAGTCATCCAGCTGTGGCATAAGCAAAGTTTTGTGCAGCTCCAACATAACCTCCCTGTTTTTACAATCTTTGTTACGACTGAGAAAGACAAGTGTCCCATATGCCTTCTTAACTACCCTATCCTGCCGTCTTCGGGATCTGTGGACAAGCACACCAAGATCCCTCTGTTCCTCTGAGCTTACTTGTGTCTTGTCAGTCATTCAGTACTTCCTTGTCTTGTTACTTGCTCCAAAGTGCATCACCTTGCACTTTTCAGGGTTACATTTCATTTGTCGCTGATTTGCCTATCTGACCAACTCGTCTACATCTTCCTGCAACCTAAGACCATCGTCCTGACTATTGACCACCTTGCCAATCTTTGTGTCATCCACAAACTAACTTATCAGCCCCTCACATTCTGATCTATATTGTTCATATATATCACATATAGCAGTAAGCGACCTAGCACAGATTCCTGTGGTACACCATAGGACACCATCCTCCAGTCACACAAACGGCCTTCTACCACCACCCTCTGTATCCGACCACCAGGTAAGTTTTGGATCAATCTTGCCACGTGACCCTGGATCCCATGTGCTTTTACCTTCTTTATTAGTCTCACATTTGGGACCTTGTCAAAGTCTTTGCTGAAATCCATATAAATGGCATCAACGGAACTACTGTCATCTGCACCCGATCACCTCCTTGAAAAATTCAATCAAATTCGTTAGGCATCTGACAAAGCCATGTCCCTGTCCCTGATCAAACCGTGTCTCTCCAAGTGGAGATTAATTTTCTCCTTCAGAATTTTCTCCTATATTTTCCCTGCCACTGATGTTGTAGAATCCCAAGTTTCTTTACCCGTCAGTCTGGCCTCAATAAAAGTCGAGATGGATTTGCAGGTACAGCATTAGTTATTTTATTTAGCTTGCAAGCGTTCCTCAATTCTCAGGAGCACGAAGCACATCCTGCTCCATAGACTTCTGGAATCAAGTGAGGATGTGGAACAAAGGAGTCTGTACTGATACATTCAAATGGCATCAGGTTTCAC
Organism: Scyliorhinus torazame; assembly: GCF_047496885.1. Classification (NCBI taxonomy): domain Eukaryota; kingdom Metazoa; phylum Chordata; class Chondrichthyes; order Carcharhiniformes; family Scyliorhinidae; genus Scyliorhinus; species Scyliorhinus torazame. The sequence goes on from NC_092717.1 coordinate 212,664,105, forward strand.
ATACACGATGCCCATAGGTCATCCTATATCCGTCCTGACCTGTTGATCTATTCTGATTGGCTCACTTCCAATCCCTTCCTCTGGCCCCTATTACCCAGCATCCTTTTCTCCTCCTTTGGTGGACACACCTCTTCCTGCTTTTCCATGCGGTCTGAAATCCTTAGTCTGTGAACTCACCAGAATTAGACTGGCCTACCTCTACATTACATTAACTAATATCTCTAAAGTAACTATTTTATATCACATTCGTCATTCCCTTCTTTTATCATTCCATGATAACTGAACTATCCAATCCATAGCTGCGGTTCCTCATCTAAAAAGACCCGTCGCTCCATTTCCAATTCCTGGCTTAGCCCCCTTTCATCTGCTGCACCCTCATGGATTTTAACAGTTAAGATTTTAGGGGCGTTGATCTGTTCCAGTGCACCCCGCATTCTACCCATCACACATTTAAGGATGGCTAGGCCCACAAAGATGCAGCCGATAGCCACCACTAAATACATGGCCATATTTATCAACCAGTCCTTCCAACCTCCAAATCCCCAGTTACCCCAAGAGCCAGGATCCTGCATTCCGTCCAGGTGATCCCGTATGTGATCCATAAATTTAGTGATGTTAGCGGTCAAGTCCTGAACTCCCATGATACACTTGCCCTGCACTATGGCGCATACCCCACCCTCACGGGCCAGAAGATAGTCAAGAGCATACCGGTTCTGCATTGCAAACAACCGTAGCTGAGACAATTCCTTGGTTATTGCCCCGAGGGCTCCCAAGGTTTCATTTCCCAAGATGGTAAGGCCACAAATAAAATAATTCCTATTGCTGACAGCCGAGGAACCCCCCACACCTCCCAGTGTCAATACGCTCAGAATCCCCCACCCGGCTGAGTGACCCGGTTGGGTGCGAGAACCTGAGGTTTTTTCCAGTTCTCGCAAAATTCAGCAGAGACTGCCCGGCGTGCTAACTGATTATGCAGCTTCCACGCCGAAGGGCAGGGGACTGTGGTAGGGACTAGAGTCCCTATAGCAATTTGGCGGGGAAATGGGGGTGACAAAACGTTGGTCGCTGTGCCATTAAATAAAAAGTAGTATCCTTGCTCCGTGTGCAGGCTAGCATCACAATCAGCATATCGGTTGCGTAAGGATCCCCCAGTAGCCCAGTTTATCCAGCTTCGAAACGCCCATTCGGGCCGCCTAGCAATGCGGAAAGCACTAGCCCCAACAGTGATATGAGAGACATTCGCCCAGCCACAAAGGAGCTGGAGGCCGGCGTTCAATGGAACGCAAGTGGTGTTGTAACAAACGCATTGGCCAGACGCCTGGGTGATATGGCACCTCCTGTCCGTACAGGTGGGGAACAGACATGTTATATTCGTTTCCACCTCTACCAGCAAACAGCCGTATCCTTCACTGCTGAAACAATTCTCGTACGACCGGGAATCCCTATTGGGAGTGAAGTGGCTAGGTATATACGCCCTCCACCGTTGCAGCCTATCATACTGTGAATGGGAATTATCCCGAGGAAGGGGAAGGCAAATAGCCGGTGGTGCTGAACCTGGATCGTAAGGAAGAGTGACTTGCTCGGGCAGTGGCTCGGAATGCTGACAATGAACCACCGTTTGGGGAGTGCCCCAAAGCGGTGAAACAGAAAATAACCTAGACACTGCTGCGGGGTTCGGGTAGCAGACAACCCGTCCGTGGCCATACAAGCGATGGTAAATCTGGTAGAAGAGATTCATACTACCCAGGTTTTCCTCAGTTTGGCCTTTAACTAACTTAAGTGTATCTCCCGGTAACCTACGTTCTAGCTGTACTTCCCTTCTCACACGCCCCGTCCTCTCTCTAGTCCCTCTCTCTTTCTCATAGCCTCTTCCTACGCTCTCCTGACGGCCTGATGTTACCTTTATTGCACCAATCTTAACACATCCAAAATCAAATTTACATGTATTCCAAAAACAAGGCAATGTCCATATAATATTCCCTTCCCATCGCCGGGACCGGTGCAATTGCTTCATGAGTCCTGCATTCTCCTTAACTTTGACGACCTTCCATGAGTCGATACCATGTCCTCGTATATGGGGGCAGCGAAGAACATCACCTTTGCATAGGTGATGTATCCTTGTAGATTGGTTGGGGTTACAAATATAGATAATATTCCCCTTTTCCATGTCCGCCGCCAATAACACTCCAAGCGAAGTGAGGCCAAATATCACACAGACGGTGCGTAGCCACTCCATCATGCTCCACACCTGGAAAATAGCACTGGAGAAGGGAGGCAGGTTAGTATCCGACCTTTTACAGTAGTGGAGATGGACTCAATTTACAGTGATGAAGGTGGACCCAAGCACTTCGCCCCTCCACTTTAACTGCTGTGGGGGTGGTAAGGAGAACTTGGAAGGGCCCGTCCCATCGCGGCTCAGACCCCTTCCTAGTCCAATTTTTGACCATGACATAACTGCCGGGCTGGACTGAAAGTGAGCTAGGTACTGGGGGCGATGGCTGGTGAGCCACGCGGACCTGGCCATGGAGCTCCTTGAGCACCTGCGTGAGGGCTAGAACATAGGTGGTCATCTCTTCAGTCGTATGGTGAAACTGAACCAGTCTGGGAACCTGCAGGCTCCAGGGAGTTCTAAGAGGCCTGCCATAAAGAATCTCGGCAGGAGAGAGCCGGGCCGGTCCTGCAGGTGTAACCCGCAGCTGGAAGAGGGCAACGGGGCGCAACTTAAGCCATGTCAGTCCCGTGTCTGCTCTTAATTTAGCTAATTTAGTTTTGAGGGTCTGATTGTGTCTCTCAACCAACCCGGCCGCCTGCGGTCTATAAGCACAGTGTAACTGCTGGCGTATGCCCAACTGGGAGCAAAACTCCTTGTTAATTTGTCCAATAAAATTAGGCCCATTATCAGAACTTAACTGAGCTGGTATACCGTACCGGGGAATGATTTCCCGCATCAAGACTTTAACCACAGTAGCAGCTTTATTATCGATAGTCGGATACGCCTCGACCCATCTGCTGAACACATCCACAATGACCAAAACATATTTATAACATTGACACCTTTCCAACTCAATGTAATCCATTTGGAGCGTCTCAAAGGGACCACTGGGCAACGGGGTTTGCCCCATCCCACAAGGGATACCTTTTCCGGTGTTATATTGCTGACAAATCAAACACCGATTACTGATACTCTGGGCCAACCCCTGCATTTTAGGGTGCCACCAAGTGTCCAGCAACAAATCACTAGTCCCTCGAGCCCCACAATGAGTTGCAAAGTGTACACATTCAATGACCCATAAATCCAGTACATCAGACATACAAGTCTGATGTGCTGGCGTGGTCCATAAAGAGGAAACAGAATCATATGTACAACCTAACCGTTTCCACATTTGTTTATCATTCTCAGGAGCGTCCTCCTGTAACCTTATGACGTCTTGGATGGTTGGCATTGACTTGTCAGAAGCAGACATATTTATAGTAGATCGTTTAGTCTGACTTAACATTTTAGGCACCATCACTTGCTGAATTTGCGCGGCTGTCCGCGCTGCACAATCTGCTCGTTCATCACCAACGTCAACTGGGGTCTTACCATTTGTGTGGGCAGCGCATTTAATAACGGAAATCTGCGCGGGCATAAGGAGGGCCTGCAGTAGGTCATTAACTAAACCCCAGTGGGATATTTCCGTGCCTGCCGAGGTAAGGAATCCCCTATTCTTCCAGAGTTGTCCGAAGTCATGAACTACCCCAAAAGCATATCGGGAGTCAGCGTAAATATTTACCCGACGATCTCCCCCAAGTATACATGCACAGGTGAGGGCAAAAAGTTCAGCTTGTTGAGCCGAATAAGGGGTCTGGAAAGCTGCCGCTTCTAGAATCAGACTATCCTGATCTATGATTGCATAACCGGACAGTCTCCGGCCAGTGGGGCTTACTAATGCACTGCCATCAACATACATAATCATGTCAGGTTGCTCTAACGGACTATCACTCAGATCGTCCCTTATTGTTGTAGTTTCCTGAATCAAGGCTAAACAGTCGTGACCAGGTGCGTCCTCATGGACAGGGGGACCGCTACGAAAACAGGCTGGATTGATAGTGGTACAATATTTAAATGTCAGACGTGGATTGTTCAAAAGGTATATCTCATACCTATTCTGACGAGCTGTGGTAAGATGCTGAGTCTGCAGTTGCCCCAATAGTGTGATTACCGAGTGGGAGCTATACACCGTAATATCCTGTTGGAGAGTGATATTGGCAGCAGCCTGCAAACTATTGTATATCGCTGCCAAGATCTGGGTGCAAACAGGGTGGCCCAACGCCACTGGGTCGAGCTTGGAAGAGTAATATGCTACGGGCCGGTGCTTGTCCCCATGTTGCTGGGTGAGTACCGCTGTTGAACATCCTTCTAGAACAGTACAGTATATCTGGATTGGTCGGTCGTACAAGGGCCTCCCGAGGGCCGGTGCTTGTAACAAGGCCTGCTTCAGGCAACGGAAGGCCTCGAGTGCCTCGGTGGTGAGAGTAAAGTTCCCCTCTTCACTAGTGTAAGGCGTCAGCAGCTTTGTATAGACAGCGATGTTTGGTATCCACTGCCGACAATAATTCACCATACCCAGCCAATGACGAACCTCCTTGGCTATTGTAGGGGCGGGGAATTGGCATATTGGTTCAATCCTACTGGGTTCGAGACTTCTTTCTGTGGCTGTAAGTAAAACTCCTAAGAACTTAACCTTTCTCTGAGCCACCAAGACCTTTGCTTGTGAGACAACATAACCCAACGAGGATAGGTGGTTCAATAATTGGATCACATCATCCCTATTACTGGGCTCGTCAGGACTTGCCACCAATATGTCATCTACATACTGCACTAGAGTGGAACCATGCTCCAATGTCAAGGCCTGGAGTTGGGTCTGCAGACATCTGGAGAAGAGTGTGGGTGATTTGACGAACCCCTGTGGCAGTCGGGTCCAGGTATACTGCTGCCCATTGTAAGTGAAGGCAAACAAATATTGGCTTTCAGTTGCAAGTGGGAGGGCAAAGAAGGCATGCTGAAGGTCAATTACGGCGAAGACCCAGGCTTGAGCTGGAATTTGAGCCAGTATGTGGGCAGGGTTAGGGACGAGAGCATGTAACAGCTGTACAATGGCATTGATTGAACGTAAATCCTGTACTAATCGGTACTGGTCTGGTTTGGCTGGTTTAGGCACAGCAAGAATGGGGGTGTTACATTCTGATTGGCAAGGGACCAAAATACCCTGTTGCAACAGCTCTTGAATTAATTTGTCTATAGACGGAGCAGCTTGGGATTTCAGGGGGTATTGCCGAATGGAAGGTAGCTTTACATGATCCTTAATCATTACCTTAATAGGTGTAACATTTGTCTTTCCCACTTGTGATGGGTATTCCGCCCATACCTGTGGATTGACATATTCCAACACATCATGTCCCCAGTGATGCTGCAGTCGAGTGTTAATTGTTTCAGGGACCTCAAAATATTTTATGGTAGTGCCGTCCGGCATGACTTGAAGTGCGTACTCTGTTGGATCCGAATGATCCACTGCCCTCCTTACCATTCGCCCCAGATCCCTGGCATGGTACTGGTCGTGGACCTGACGTGTAATATGAGGGCTTACCGAAGCTGACTGTGGCCATAAATGTGGTGATATTGTAACAAAATCGGCTGTACCTTCTTTTCCAGTGACTGTGGCTGTAACCTTGACTGGCCATTCGGTCCCAATTAATGGCCGGTATTTGTCCTCCAACTCCCTGTTTTGTCCAGTTCTGTCATAGGCCAGGGTAACGTGATGCAGTGAATGTTCAATGTCTAACGTCCAACACTGGGGGGTGATAGAAATATAGCACTGTTGTCTCATCCTACATGATGTAACCGTTACCCCCTCGTCTCCGCACTCTAGCTGTAGCTGGAAGATACACAGTAAATCTCGGGCCAACAAGTTACAGTCCAATCCAGTAGTCACTACAAACTGATGATCTGCAGACTTATTCTCGTAAGTGACTGTCACAGGTTCAGAAATAGGATACTCACACACCTGTCCTTGGAACCCCGACAATTGCTGCGTGTGGTCGGATAGTGGTAGTTCTGATTGCACAGAAGACATGGCTGCTCCAGTGTCGATTACAAATGAGTGATGTTGATCTCCTATCTGCAGAGAGATAATAGGTTCCCTGTCCGATTGGAGAGTCCTTATGACTAAATTAGCTAGTCAATCCTGTGTTGGGAAAGGGTTTGCCTGGGAGAAGTCAGTGTATCTCGTCTGTCCTCCCCTTGGTGGGTACCCCCTCCTTTGGGTTGGATAATCTCCTTCTACTGCCTGTCTTTTAAAGGGGCATTCCTGTTGCCAGTGATCTGCACGGCCGCAATTAAAACATGCATTGCTCCCTCTATATCTGCCCCGTCCTCTTCTCCCAGTAGACCAATGGCCCCTCAGAGGGGGCGGCGGTTGTAAAGCTGTTGATGCATACGGTGGGCCATAAAAAGGAGCTGAGGGTCCCTTTGGGTGGGTTTGGTATCCTCCCCCTCGCTGATCCACCCACCCAAAGTCACAATATCGGGGCTCCTGCTGGTAAACTACCATTTCTGCCGCTTGTTGGGGTCGCAGATCATCCTTTTTCATTACATACTCAGTCTTAACCTTTGTAACTGAGCCTCCTTCCTGGCCTACACCCTCCTTCCAATTAAATCTGACTGCCCTTGCCATCTGGGAAGGGTCGTTCTCTGTCCAATTCATGTTATTACATTTCACAGCAGTAGCCACAGAAGGTGGTAGGCAATGCATTAACATAGCACAATATTGAGGGGAATTCTGACCATTTTGATATAGCAAGTCGCCTGACTGCCCACGGTAGATTTCATTAAAACGCTCCAGAAATTCCTCTGGCTCTTCAATCTTCTTAAGTTTTAGGTCTAAGATAACAGAAAGATTTATGGGCTTTTGAAATGTGCTATTCAACGCATTCAGGATCTGTGTCCTTCTATCGTCGTCTAACGCATGGGCTTGCTGAAGTGCGGCGTGGCTAGCATAATTCAAGTGATTACGATAATTGCGGTACTCTGCTGGGGTTAAAATCTGCTGGACTAGGGCCCAGAGGTCCCTAGAATCAGCTTGATAAATTGAGATGGTAGTTCTCAAGGAATCCACGAAAGCAGCAGGAGATTTTTTTCTATCTGGGATTGTAGCCATAATAGCCATCATCTCACTGGGTGTCCATGGGAAGTAAACGTCTATCGTGGGTTGCGCCCCGGCAGTCACCGCGTCCGGGTTTGGTATCTTCCTAATCGGCAACTGTCTCCGAATCTCACCAGGGGGCACTCTAGCTATTTCCTCTGGTTCTTCCAAGACTTCGACGTCTCTCCCTGTCACTAGAGGGAGTTCTTTCTCTTCAAAATCATCTGTTGCAGCTCCCTTTGTTCTCGAACCTTGCGGTTTCTCCTTAGTTTGGAGGGACTTAGGTGGTATACTTAATTGTTTCTGGTTAGGATCAAGCCCTTCTCTCGCTGTCCGAGATCTGGTCCTAGAGCTAACTGGGCTTGCGGAACAGAGCTCCTCTTTCTCTACTGATCGTGAAGATGGTAAATCAGGACCCATACTATCACCCAAAAGGGCTTGAGTTACTGGCATAATTGGAATCTGGGGAGCAGTGACTGGATATAAATTATTATACTCTGGTAGTTCTGGAATTAGTGCAGACAATGCTACAGGTGCAGTCGGAACTTTTAGTGACTTTTCTAAATTATTGAATTTATCATTTTCTGTCAATTCAAGGCCAGCCATTGAACTACGTAGCTCATCTCTTGTTTGACCCGCGCCTTTCCTGTCTCTACTTGCGCGTTTTTTGAATGCACATTCCTTTTTCAAGACCTGTAATGTTTTTAGGTTACCCTGTTCACTAATTGGAATTCCCATTTTAAGGGCATTGTCCTGCCAACTAGATAACATGATCTTATCTCTTTCCTCTTGACAATATTGCCTCCATAATCCAATTAATTCTTTTGCTTTCATACTTTGACTCTTTTTCCAGATGTGTCCCTGGATTTTCTTAACAATCTCTAGGTCTTTGGTGCCCCCTAGTGGCCATTCATCCCCCATTTTACTTCTTAACTGTGCTGACATTTTTCTAAAATCCTTTGCTTTATCCGGATACATATCGCATAATATTTGCAGTGGCATGCCTGGATCATTTGTGCTATCCAAGGAATTCCCCATAATCTCAACTAGTCCTCGGAACTGCGTTTTTCGCCACTACAGTCCAAGGGTACAATTCTAGCTGAATCAACTATAGATTTAAAACACTCACACATGGAATTGAATCATCTTCAGATTTAAAAACAGTTATACTGGACTGAACCTTCACTACTGAAGTCCCATCAGCCCTTGAACACATATACTAGACTGAACCTCCACTACTGAAGTCTCATCAGCCATAAAAACACTTATACTTGAAATTGAATCATCATTTTAGATGTCCCATCAACCCAAAAACCTAACCCAAGCCGAATCAACAATATGAAATCCCATCAATTAAATTGCTAATCCCCAGATTGACCTTTGATTTCGTCGAGACGATCTTTCCGTACCAACCGCGAGTGACAAGACTAATCAGACGATAAGAAGAGGGGAAAAACCAATGCGTGGTCAATTTCCAGTTCTACATTGTGGGCCCTTTTTCCCCATCCTCCTGTTCATAATCAGTCTAATTCTGATTTCGCAGTTGGTCAGAACCGTCTTGAGAAATCCCGGGTTTCGGCACCAATTGTAGAATCCCAAGTTTCTTTACCCGTCAGTCTGGCCTCAATAAAAGTCGAGATGGATTTGCAGGTACAGCATTAGTTATTTTATTTAGCTTGCAAGCGTTCCTCAATTCTCAGGAGCACGAAGCACATCCTGCTCCATAGACTTCTGGAATCAAGTGAGGATGTGGAACAAAGGAGTCTGTACTGATACATTCAAATGGCATCAGGTTTCACATACACGATGCCCATAGGTCATCCTATATCCGTCCTGACCTGTTGATCTATTCTGATTGGCTCACTTCCAATCCCTTCCTCTGGCCCCTATTACCCAGCATCCTTTTCTCCTTCTTTGGTGGACACACCTCTTCCTGCTTTTCCATGCGGTCTAAAATCCTTTGTCTGTGAACTCACCAGAATTAGACTGGCCTACCTCTACATTACATTAACTAATATCTCTAAAGTAACTATTTTATATCACATTCGTCAATGTGAGACCCACTAGTCTGTAATTTCCTGGTTTATCTGTACCACCATTCTTGAAAAGTGGAACCACATTAGCTGTCCTCCAATACTCTACAACCTCCTCACTGGTCAGAGAGGAATTAAAACTTTCCTCCATTGCCTCACATAGCCTGGGATACAAGTTGTCCACACTTGGGGGTTTGTCCATTTTTAAGCTCGCCAAAACCTCCAATCTATATCCAATTGTTCAAAAACCTCACAGTCCCTCTCCCGAATTATGTACCTACGTCCTCTTCCTCCTCCTGTGTGTTGACAAATGTGAAATACTCATTTAACACTCTACCAATGTCCACCAGCTCCATGCACAGATTTCCCCCTCGGTCCCTAAGGCTCGACTCTTTCCCTGGTTCTCCTGTTTCCCTTAATATGCTTACAGAATGGGCGCACGGTGGTGCAGTGGTTGGCACCACTAACTCATGGTGCCGAGAACCTGGGTCACTGTCCGTGTGGAGTTTGCACATTCTCCCCGTGTCTGCGTGGGTCTCACTCCCACAACCCAAAGATGCGCAGGGTAGGTGGATTGGCCAGGCTATATTGCCCCTCAATTGGAAATTTAAAAAAATATATACTTACAGACTATTTTGACATTCTCCCTCATCCTACCCGCCAGAGCTTTCTTGTGCCCCCTCTTTGCTCTCCTAATTGCTTTCTTAAGTCCCCCCCCCCATCTCCCACTGCACTTTCTATGTTCCACGAAGGCCTCTGCTGATTTGTTTCTTTTGTACCTGCTAAAAGCGCCTCTGGTTCAAAAATTCACCAATGGCAGCCCTGCTATTTGATCTGAGCTGGACCATATTCTGGAGGTTGTGGAGTGGTTGACTGTCAGTATAATGGCAGGCTTTTAAAATTATAAGTAAGATAAAGTAACTTTCTTCTTTTCATTAAATAAGCTGTGTTTATTTGAGCAGCAACACGAGGGGGACCTTTCCATGCACATGTGCATTTGCAGCCTCCGACAGTGACAGAAGCTGGTATTTTCCAGTACCACTCACCGGTGGGATTTTCCGCTCCCGCTGAAGTCATTGGGTGGCTAGTTGGCCCGCCATGTACACCAGGGGGCAGTTCTGGGGAGCTGCCACTGGAGAAATTCGGGCTGGGGGTCACGTACCCATTGGAGGGTGGGGGGAGGGTCCTGTGTCCTTTGACGGGGGAGTTCCTTTTTTTATTTTTATTTTGATCGGGGTGCCCGCCAGCATGACGGCCTGGGACCTGCTCCTTCCATTTCTTTTTCAAAGTGTTTAGAATTAGAACAGGAAAACCCGGCAAGGCAGCTGACGGGTTTCCCTCCGTTTTTCCTGTGGAGACAACACTTAAAAAACAATTGAAAAGTTCCACCCTAAGACCTTTTGTCCTATTTTATTTGTGGGGCTCAAATGGGCAGGAATGCTCCTCCAGGCCCCAGAAACAAATTTTCGACTAATTCTTCAGCCACTGTCAACATCAGCTTACCTATGAGTGTTGAAGAATGTGTAACTCAAATCCGGCCCCACTCGCTGTGGGAATCATCGCAGGTGGGACAGAGAATTCAACAAGGTCTGTTGACCTCAGATGGGAATTCCTGATCCCGGGGCATGCGTGACCGGAAAATGCCACCCAAATGGCTCCCAGCGGAGGTCTCCTGACAGATATTGCATCTGGTCTTATTGGGGAAACTGTCCTTGAGTCTGGGTCGAATGGGTTTACTGCATTGCTGGCTTTTCCTGCCTGTTATGCACCAAGAGTTAGATTCTGGCCTTTTGTATAAGGTGAAGATGGAAAAGAACTAACCCAAAGGAAAAAAAACATAAAATATGCCAGCCTTTGGAGGGGGAGGCGAAACAGTCAGTCCCTGGGCTCACACCTTTCAGGACTCAGATGAAGAATGTGCTTCACTGTCCAACTGGAGGCCAGACGTTTCCAGATAAGCAATCTCTGGGCAATTATTCATAGAGAGGTGTTGGCAGAGATGAAGGAGCAGATTGTCTCCCTGCCCTCCAGCTTCAGGATGGTTCATTCTGCAGGGAGACCTGGAGGCAGAGGTGCTGGAAATCATGGTAATTCAAGCAATTGTCAGTGATCACTTGCTAACGAGTGTGATTGTCCTCCTAAGACACTCTGTGTTACAGGTCACAGGTTCTGTGGGTCCTTATGTGGCTGATGAACATGATCTTAGAGCCACATCTTTGACTGCATACTTGGTAAGGCTTTCCAGGAGGTGGGATCGGCCCTTGGGACTCTGGCATTCTTTTCTCAGCCTCCTTTCCAGGCCTCCTCTTGGCATCGGGTATCATCATGGAATTGTGTCTCTTCAATCAGGAGGTTCCTCAAAGTCGGTCTCTTCAGAACAAGGGTCTCCCAGGCGTTGATGCCTCTGTTGTATTCTTGAGTTAAGCCTTCAGGGTGTCTATGTACCAATTCCTTTGTCCTACTCTTGTTTGGGAGCCTTCCTTGAGCTGGGCAAAGAAGATTGCTTTGGCAGTCGGGACTCTGGCATCCAAAGCATATGGCTGACTCAGAGGAGTTGGCTTTGCATGATCATGGTGCTCTTGGCTCCATCAAGGATGCTGATGTTAGTCCGCCTGTGCTCCCAGCTGATGCAGAGAAGCTGTCTCAGGCAGCATTGAAGGTACCTCTCCAGGGCCTTGAGATGGCCTCTGTATGGTCCACGTTTATGAGCCATATAGAGAAGAGTTGGGAAGACAACTGCTTTGTACACGGGGATCATGGTGTCAGCACAAATGTCGCCATCCTGAAATACTATCATCTTAAGCATCTGAAGGAGATGCTCACAGATTCGATACGATGTCAGCCAGTTGAGGATGAAGTTTTCAGTCTGTCCTGTATGAAATGTCCACTCCACTGGGAAGATTTTACTTGACAAGGTAAAGGATGGTGGCGATGAAGATGGGGGCAATGACACATCCCTGCGTGACTCCTATCTTGACCTCAAAAGGTTTCTGTCTTATTGTCATCGGTGAGGACTGGAAACCAGTAAGTTGTTGTGGAGGAGTCAGAGGATGTTGATGAATCTCTCTAGACAGGTGGTCCTTGACAGGGTTTTCTATTTCTCTTGAAGTTGTCGAGCAGTGAAAATCGTGTCTGCTGTTTCATGGTTTCGTCAGAAGCCACACTGACTTTCTGGAAAGATTTCTTTAGATACTGGGAGAAACCGCCTCGTGAGGATTTGCGTGATGATCTTCCCAGTGATAGAGAGCAGGGAGATTCCTCATTCATTCCCACAGTCTGCTATGACTCCTTTCTTGAAGATCGTTGTGCTGATGGCATGCCTGAGATCAGCAGGAATTTCTTCTCTGTCCCAGATTTTCAGGAACCACTGATGGAGATGATAGTGATCTTTTCTCCTCCAAGTTTGAAAAATCTCCACTGGAATCCCATCTTCTCCTGTGGCTTTTCCAATCTTCATGTCTTTAATAGTGACTTCAGCTTTGTCCATGCTTGGTGAGAGTCCAAGGTCATCTTTGATGGAGAGTTGGGGAATTCCTCAGCCATATCCTCATCTGTGCTTGTATCATGATTTAAGAGTTCTTTGAATTATTTTCTCCATTGGAGGCTAATGTTTCCTTGGTCTTTCAAGACAGTTTCATCCTTACTCTGCACCGGTTTGAGGCCTAGGATGTTGTGCCCATACTTTGCCTTGATGGCACTGAAGAAGCCTTGGGTGACATGCTTGTTGACGAGGAGTTGCAGCTCCTTAATTTTCTCAGCCCACCATTGGTTCTTGATTTCCCCAGTTCTTCTTTTGGCATGTATGGAGAGCTTTCCTCTTCTTATCGATGAGGTCTTGGATGAGGTGGTTATTCTTGTCAAACCAGTCTTGGTTTCCCTGTCTTATAGCAGATGGTTTCTCCACAGCTTGAGATGATATGTATCTTCCGCTCTTTCCAGTTTTCCTCCATTGCACTAGAATGAACACTGGATATTTTGGGGAAGACATTGTTGGATTCACCAGCATGCTTGGCTCTTGAAGCCGCTCAACGTTGATCATTTGTCTGAGTCGTTTCTTCATCTTCCACTGCTTTTGGTGGAGTTTGATGGGCATAGAGGAGCGGATGAGCGGATCTGCACTGGGCATCGCTTTGCTGATGAGGGCATCTTTTGGTTTCAGGATCGGAAGTTGATCATGTGCTAGTGTTTGATCATGGATGTCTCCAGGAAGCCTTGAACTTGTCTTTTTGGCAGAACAGTGTGTTAGTGATGACAAGCTGGTGTTCCGCACATCTGTGAGTAGAAGAACGTCGTTGAAGTTGCAATTCCCAACTCCTTCCTTCCAGGCGGCTCCTTTCCAGAGTTGGGAATCATTTCAAAGCCTGGTGTTGAAGTCCCCAAGGAGGATGATCTTATCTTCCTTAGGAATGTTGCAGATTCTGGTATCCAGGGTGGAGTCAAAGCCTCCTTTAGGCTCATCATTGGTATAAAGTGTTGGGGATGACTGTTGCCTGCTAATTATTGGCATGTTATAGATGGGGAGGTCATGATCCACTTGTTGATGCTGAAAGAGAACTCAAAGAGTCAGTTGACGAGTTTTTTATTGGTGGCAAATCCAATCCCACGTGTTCTGGTCTGATCCTTGGGTCTTGCTTTCCAGAAGAATATGTGACCACCGTCATCTTCCCTCAGCTGCCCTTCGCCTGTTCTTCGGGTCTCTTGTTGGGCAGCGGTGTCAACGTTGAAGTGCCTTATTTCACGGGCAGCAAGGGCAGTTCTCCATTTCAGTCGATTGTTTTGCACATTTTCCATGAGGGTTCATACATTCCAGGTTCCAAAGTTCAGTTTAACTTTGACTTTCTAACCTCAGGTAGATGAGCTGATGGATGCGGTTTTCCAGTCAGGCTGGGGACACAACAGACTATTTTTAGGGCACCTTTTCTAGCCCGTTCCCAATGCGGGGTGAGCAGAGTGGATCCTGCAGTGGGCTGCTCAGTCATGAAGAATCCTGGAAAATGCCCTCCTATTCCTATTCCAAGAGTGAGGCAACTGAATTAAACTCCACCGTCTACGTGCGCGGCCTGAAGCTAGGGACCTCCGGATCTGACGGTGCTAACCCCATCACCTCTCACCGATTGCTGCAGAACTTGTCTGCGTGTGGTGTGTGGGGGGTGTTGGTTTCCTCTCGGTAGACGCATGGTCCAGGGTATCTTTTAACGTGGGTATGTCGTTGCACATCAGCAGACACACGGTTCTTGACAGAGGATAGGTTCAGTCCCAGTTAGGGAACCTCGTCGACTGGGAATCCCTTTACTGCTGCAGCCTTCATCCGGCATCGCAGCCGTTGATACAAAATGAGTATCTTCCATCTGATCTGCCGTCGAGGATTTGTCTTCGATTGTGTTTTGTCTGGTTCCTCCCTGCCGACCTTACTGTTATTAGTGACCCTGCTGGGAGTTTAAAACTCCCGACGGCATTGCCTTCAGGATTAACAGGATGTTCAAGCCTCTCCACCACGGCAAGATGGCAATCCCAGTGGGAGTGGGGAATGGGGCAGTACCCACAGTACTCGTCCTGAAAAATCATTGGATGAAGCCTGTGGATTTTCCATGTCTTAACATTAATGTTGGAAATATCCCCATTTGATGAAGATACATGATTGCACGTGTTGAATAAACAGAAAATGTTGGAAAAACTCAGCAGGTCTGGCAGCATCTGCAAATTCCCAGCAACTGCATTATTTTGCTTTTATTTCTGCATTTGTTTTATTGGACTTTGGCAAATTCCCCACTCGGTTTTCTGGATTAAAAAAACAAATGGTTTATTTTTAAAACATCCTCAAGAGAAATGTAGCACACCGTCCTACCCAGTGAAATCCAATATAATGATTCAGGCAGGTCCCAAATGAACATAGCCGACAAACATTAGTGTAACAGACAGGGGGCAGTCGGAGTACCACCTCCTAGCATTGTTTCAGAGGACTGATGAACAGCAGTGTTTGAACTGCTGAGCACTGCTCACTCGCTGAATTGTAAATTGCATCAAAGCTCTGGCGCATTGCCCATTTTTTCAGCTCTGCTCCTTGCTTGATGCTCTGAGTCTGCACTGGAAAGTGATAATGGAATGGATACTTCTTCCGAATGTGGAAAACTGTGGAGAGGGAGCTGAGAAGAAAACTACCACATTTAACAGATAAGAAGTGCACAGTAAATACAGATGCTTTTTCAAACAAGTGCAGTTTTGTACTCGGTCTGAATGATTACGATAAACAATGATCACTGGGAGAACTTTCCATTCCTGTTGAAATCTCATTTGTGCTTTCTCCAACCCCAAATGTACAGTTGGAGCAGTAAAGGCTTTCTGTATTCCAAAACCATCCATAAGATTGTAGAAGGATACACAGAAATGTAGCAAATAGGAGCAAGAAGAGGCCATTTGGCCTGATGAGCCTGCTCTGCCATTCGTTATGATCATGGCTGCTCATCCAACTCAATAGTGGGCAGCATGGCAGCATAGTGATTAGCACAATTGCTTCACAGCTCCAGGGTCCCAGGTTCGATTCCCGGCTTGGGTCATTGTCTGTGCGGAGTCTGCATGTTCTCCCCGTGTGTGCGTGGGTTTCCTCCGGATGCTCCGGTTTCCTCCCACAGTCCAAAGATGTGCAGGTTAGGTGGACTGGCCAGCTAAATTGCCCTTAGTGTCCAAAATTGCCCTGAGAGTTGGGTGGTGTAACTGGGGTACGGGGATAGGGTGGAGGTGAGCAGTTGGGAAGGGTGCTCTTTCCAAGAGCCGGTGCAGACTCGATGGGCCGAATGGCCTCCTTCTGCACTGTAAATTCTATGAATCTGTGAATCAATATCCTAATCCTGCTTTCCCCCCATATCCTTTGATCCCCTTCGCCCCAAGTGCTCTATCTAAACTACTTCTTGAAAACATTTGGCCTCAACTTCCTGTGGTAACAAATTCCACAGGCTCACCACTCTCTGGGTGAAGACATTTCTCCTCATCTCTGTCCGAAATGGTCTACCCCATATGCTCAGACCGTGACCTCTGGTTCTGGAAACACCCACCATCTGGAACGTCCTATCTGCATCTACCCTGTCTAGTCCTGTTAGAATTTTATAAGTTTCTATGAGACACCCCTCATTCTTCTGAACTCCAGCGAATACAATCCTAACCGATTTAATCTCTCCTCATATGTCTGTCCTGCCATCCCAGGAATGAGTCTGATAAACCTTTGCTGCCCTCTCTCTAGAGCAAGACCATCATTCCTCAGGTAAGGAGACCAAACCTGCACACAATATTCCAGTTGTGGTCTCTCCAAGGCCCTCTCACTATGAAAACCAGTGTAATTTTTTGCATCCTTTAACGCCTCCTGTACCTGCATGCTTACCTTCAGTGACTGGCATATGAGAACACCCAGGTTTCGTTGCACATGCCCCTCTATAATTTTTGGCGATTCAGATAATAGTCTGCCTTCTTGTTTTTGCTACCAAAGTGGATAACCTCACATTTCTCCAAATTATACTTCATCTGCCATTCATTTTCCCACTCACTCAACTTGTCCAAATCACACTGAAGGATCTCTGCATCTTCCTCACAGCTCACCCTCCCACCCAATTTAGTATCATCTGCAAATTTGGAGATATTACATTTTATTCCCTCATCTAAATCATTTATATATATTGTGACTAGCTGGGGTCCTAGCATTGATCCCGGCGGTAGCACACTGGTCACTGCCTGCCAATTCTAAAAAGACCTGTTAATTCCTGCTCTTTGTTTCCTATCTGCCAACCAGTTTTCTATCCATCTCAATACATTACCCTTAATCCCATACACTTTAATATTACACACTAATCTCTTATGCAGGACTTTATCAAAAGCCTTCTGAAAGTCCAAATATACCACATCCACTGGCACCCCCTTATCAACTCTACTAGTTACATCCTTGAAGAATTCCAGTAGATTTGTCAAGCATGATTTCCCCTTTATAAATCCGTGCTGACTCTGTCCGATCCTGTCATGATTTTCGAAGTGGTCTGCTAAAAAATCTTTGAGAACGGATTCTAGAATTTTCCCCAATGCGAAAGTCAAGCTAACTGGTCTATAATTCCATGTTTTCTCTCTACCTCCCAAGCTTACTGGTCTATAATTCCATGTTTTCTCTCTACCTCCCTTTTTAAATCGTGGAGTGACATTAGCTATCCTCCAATCTGAGGAACTGTTCCACTATAGAATCCTGGTGGATGACCACCAATGCATTCACTATATCTAGAGAATCTTCCTTAAGTACTCTGGGATGTAGATAACCAGGCCCTGGGGATTTATCAGCCTTTAATCCCATCAATTTCCTCAACACCATTTCTCTACTAATATTGATCTCCTTCCGTTCCTCTCTCTCATTAAACCCTGTGTTCCCCAATATTTCTGGTGTCTGTGTCCTCATTTGTGAAGACAGAACCAAAGTATGTGTTTGGTTGCTCAGACATTTCTTTGTCCCCCGTTACACATTCCCACATTCTGACTGTAAGAGACATACATTTGTCTTCACCAATCTTTTTCTCTTCACGTACCTGTAGAAACATTTATAGTCAGTTTTAATGTTCCCTGTAAGCTTACGTTCGTACTATATTTTCCCTTTGCTAATCAATCCCTTAGTCCTTCTTGCTGAATTCTAATCAGTTCCCAATCCTCAGACCTGTTGTTTTTCTTGGCCAACTTGTATTCCTTGCATTGAATATTATCTCTAATTTCCCTTGGCCATGGATTGGCCACCTTTCCCATTTCACTTTTGTGCCAGATAGGAATAAACAATTGTTGCTGTTCACGCATGTGCTCCTTGAATGTTTGCGGTTGCCTATCCACTGTTATCCCTTTATCATATGTGTCTCTAATTTCATGTTTGATGCCATTCCCAACATCACCACTGCAGTTTGGGGGTCTATATTTGACAATCAATAATGTTTTTTCCACTTGGTGTTTCTCAGCTCTATCCATACATTTCCACATTGTCAGAGGTTTCTCCGTCGGCTAATCCGGAATCGAGAAAAGCAATTGGGCAGAGTATTGGTTTTCACACCAAAATCATGGCAGGCACTGTTTTCACGCCAAATTGTAATTCTCTGACCCCTCGACAGCAGCGGCAATGCGTTCCAGAATGCACGTACAGTAAATGCCGTTGGTATATCATTAGAGGGCCTGACCCAGTATTCTCTAGGGTCTCCATGATGCTCCGCCTCCACCCGGAGGTGGAATTCATCAATGGCGAGGTTCACTTGCACTTTACAAAATTGTGAATCAGGCGGCGTGGCTGCTGAGGGAGAGAGGGGGGGTACGGAATGTATCCAACATCACCAAAGTTTGCCACTGGCCGGGAGGCTTCTGCCAGGGCAGGGGGGCATAGCGGGGATGACCAGCAGGTGGGCTGTGAGATGTCAGGGTGGACGGGGTCGGAGCACCATTGCCATGGCCTGCAAGGCAGCCATGCACCTGTGCACGCCGCAAGCTGTCCACTGTGAACATAGGTCCACAGGTCGTACGGGTGTCCCCCCTGGACACCCCCCCTAAGTGCCCTTTGGCCCCAGTCGACCCATCAGTGGGATGGGCATGCTCCAGCACAACCAGTGCCATTTTGTTGGCTGGGCTGAGCATGCATGGGGATTGTAATGTGTATATGCGGCTACAGCTTGTCAGCCTTCAGAGTGTCAATCGCGGACCTGGTTCTATGCTGGTCCCAGACACTGGAAATGTTCCTGGCTTTCCACATGGAGCAAGAGGAGCAAACCAAGATATTGAGCTCCCCTGCCATGACTTACCCCTTGAAATGAAACCTTTGGAAGATGCTTGATATAAGATTAAATCCAATTCTCCATGGATTTTCTTTCCTTTTCCTCGTCACTACCAATTATAGCCCTTACAGGTTATAAACCACAAAACATATTTTCAACTATAATTGATGAAAGTTGTGAAGACTGAAGAAACGTACCCACTACCTACCAATCAGCTCTCTCCCTTGTAGCCTCAGTTGCAGCAGGGCAAGAACACACTCTGAAAATTAAAAAGTTACAAAGCAAAGAAAAAAAAGCAAAGAGCACCTCTTCCCGCTCTGCACCAAATTCCCACTTTGCTTCAAATTCCCAAATTTAAAGCTCCCTCTGGCTGTGCCTGCTAATCAGGCTTCAGGTGATGGACAGATAAGTGCCACTCACCATCTGGGTGAGGCAGCTCCTTTGCTTAAAGAGAGCTGAGATGGTCTGACATGACTCAGATGACTCACATACCAGTTAAAAATAAGAAATCAACACCTTTTTACTCTTAATCAGGCTTCAGGTGATGGACCGATAACTGACAATCAGCTATCTGGGTGGGCAGCTCCTTATTAACCTTTTAACTGGATTATTAAACTTACAAAAAAGGAAAGGGGGACAGACCTACCAATTCAATTCACTCACACCAATAAAACTCACTCTGGCCGTGCCTCGCTCTGGATATGACCTCTCCCACTGCTCGTGCACAAAGCACAAATTACAGGAAAGAGGTCATGCTGTCTGTTTTGTTAGGCTCTTGGCATAGCATAAGCTGCTTCCTTGTTGTACACTCTGACAAAGGAAGGTTCAGACTTGGAGATAGCTTTAACACATTTAGTAAACTGTTAACGATTCTCCTACTTGGATTCGACTCTCCTGTTAATCCTGCTATAGCTACTCAGACTGACTAACCAGTCTGCTACAATCCACGTGGTGGGTGTGATGTTCAGTCAACCCTGTGTCTGTACTCACTAAGTGTCTCCACTGGAAAGAGGCTGAGCATGTGTGCTGTGTCCTTTTATATGGGTTGGTGTAATGCCCCCCTGCGGTAGTGTCATGCCTGGATGTGTTTTGAATGCCCATTGGTCGTGTCCTATCTTACTGACCTATTGGGTGAATGTCTGTGTGTCATGATGTCTCTGGTGCTCCCTCTAGTGTCTATCTCATCTAAGTGTATTTACATTAACCCCTTGTGAATTCACAGTGATGCATATCACCACATCCCCCCTTTTTTCGTGTTATATATTTTCTGTACAGTGTTAAAGAAAATTGAACAAAAACAGGTAGATAAGTGATGCTAAGTACAAGTTATGATGACTGTGATGACTATACAATAGTCTACAAGACCAAATAATAGTTGTGATGACCTTGAGGATAAGACAATACAAAATAAAAGTTATGAGTCCAATAATTCATGAATGTATATGGTCTGGTATAGAAGTGTCAATGGTGACGTTGTCATTCCCTTGTGAACGCCGTCGGTGTCCTGGTGTTTGGTCATCAGGAGATGTTCAAGTGTTCAAATCAATTCATTGACTGATTTGGACTCTTTCTTTCGACGCTTATGTTAGCAATTCTTGATGGCATCTGTCCTGAAAGCCGGGTTGCCTGTTGGTAGTGTAGCAAACGTGAATTGGTAAGATGCATCGTCCTGCCATGGTATGTCATTGTACTAATCTGAGCAGTAACAGTGTCCCTTATTTGCAGAGTCGTACCATGTCATACCAGTCGTAATCCCATTGTTGTTGTTTTTGTCGCGCTTTTTGTCGATGTTGTTGCCGCTGGTACGCTTCTTGTTATTGTCTTTGATGTTGTTATTGTTTTGGTTGGTTTTATTGTTGTGTGTGCTGCGCTCAAGGACCACACTCTGTGGATAATATGAGTCCTTCACACAGTTACTCATGTCAGCGTCCTTTGTGGCATCTGCTGTTTCCTGGAGTGTGCCGTCTCTGATTCCGCTGCTCTCCCCGTCTGGAGTCAGGTCCGGCTTACTTGAATCAGCTTTGGCTTGTTGATGTTCCCCGTCTGGAGTCTGGTCTGTTTCTCCTGAGTCAGTTTTGGTTTGTCGATGCCCCCCGTCTGGAGCCCTTTCTGGTTCACCTGAATCAGCTTTGGTTTCTTGACGCTCCCCGTTCGGAGTCACTGCAGGTTCACTTGAGTCAGCTGAGGTTTCTTGATGCTCCCCGTCCGGAGTCATTTCAGGTTCACTTGCATATTCTGAGGTTTCTTGATGCTCCACGTCCGGAGTCAAAACAGTCAGGAATGCATTTGCTTGTGGAGAGGCTCAAGCGGATGAGGATTGAATTGACGCAGTGTCACCGGAGACACCAGTAGTCTCACTGTGATTGTCGAGTGCCTCTGTACATTCTAGCTGAGGTCTGTCACATTGCACATCTGGTATGGGAAGTGGGATGCCGTCGTCACTTGTCTCACATACAGTGAGTAGAGCCTCAGTGTCTTCTTGTTGTT
The DNA here is from genome assembly GCF_047496885.1 of Scyliorhinus torazame. Classification (NCBI taxonomy): domain Eukaryota; kingdom Metazoa; phylum Chordata; class Chondrichthyes; order Carcharhiniformes; family Scyliorhinidae; genus Scyliorhinus; species Scyliorhinus torazame. The sequence goes on from NC_092717.1 coordinate 212,685,573, forward strand.
TACTTGAGCTGGGTGGACCGTCAGAGTCTTCTTCTGGTGGCTCAAATAATCTGGGTGGACTGTCATAGTCGCTTTGTTGTTCACGTGAGTGTGGTAGACTGTCATCGTCATCTTGCTGTTCACTTGAGCATGATAGACTGTCATAGTGTTCTTGCTGTGCACTTGAGCATGGCAGACTGTCATCGTCTTTCTGTTGTTCACTTGAGCGTGGCAGACTTGCATCGTCTGCTGCTGGTTGCTCAGAGGAGGTTGCTAGACCCTCATGGTCTTGTTCATGCAAGGACTGCGCTTTGGAGTCTTGCATTGCTTCTATCGTGGAGGTTGTCCACGGGCTCGCTGTGGAGGCTTGTGTCACTCCCTCTGTGGAGTCTTGCAGCGTTCCCTGTGTGGAATCGTGCATTGGTCTCACTGTGGAGACTGTCATCACTTCTTGTTCATGCAAGGACTGCGCTCTGGAGTCTTGCGTTGCTTCTATCGTGGAGGCTATCCACGAGCTCACTGTGGAGGCTTGTGTCAGTGGAGTCACTTTCTGTGTGGAGACGTGCAGTTGTCTCACTGTGGAGCCTTTCATTGCTTTCTGTGTGGAGGCTGGGACCTTTTGTGGTGCGTGGACCACCCTGTGTGGCATCGGGGACTCTTTGCAGTGCGAGGACCACTCTCTGTGTGGCAGCAGGCCGCTCTCTGTGGGCTTGTACCGCTCTCTGTCTCTTGGCGTCAGGCTGCAACATAATCCTGCACTCACGAGTCGGGATGTCATTTATGCTGGGCTGAGGATTCCCCAATCCGAAGAACCCGTCGTCGGGGTCTTCAATGTACAACACCTTTAGTTGTGTTTCGGATTTGGTACTGGGGTAGCCATTTCCCAAGATGAAATCCTCGTCTGAATCGTTATCTACAAAAAACATATCATCTTCTAGGGTGGTGCTAACTGCTTGTTGCAGGGTTCTGCGGAGGTTACTTTCAGCTACTGGTCGAAGATCAGGCATTGTGCTGTCGTTCCAGGTGAAAGAATCTTGTTTTGAGGTTTAAATTTTTTTTTTTCTTGTATTGGGATATTTCCCCTTTAAGTGGGCATGGTCCGGGGCCTCTGACGTCACGAAGCTTGTGACGTAGAGCGTAGGAAGCGATTGCGCATGCGCAGATCGCTGTTCCTTTACTTTGCGCCCTTCTCTCAACTGCGCATGTGCGGCACCTTTTCCAAGATGGCCGCATCAAAATTGTCGTTTGTTGCTCGCCTACCTCGGCCTCGTGGTTAGTATTGGCGCCTCTTTTACCGTTTTCTGTTGGGTTTTTTGTGTTTTCCGCGCAGTATTGTTCGAACTTGTCCAGGATTGTTTGGAAGTCACTCTTGTCTTGCCCTTTGGAGAACTTGAATGTTTTGAAGATTTCTTCTGCACTTGCACCCGCAATTGTGAGCAGAAGCTCTGTCTTTTCAGCATCGGCCACATCTTGTACGTCGGCTTCTACCAGGAAGATCTCAAACATTTGCCTGAATGCACGCCAGTTTGCACTGTGATTGCCGTGGCACCTGAGCTGCTGTGGAACCGGAATCTCAAACATCTTGCCTGGGTGCTGTTGCTGGTTGTCACGGTTTGCTGAGTAGAAACTATATGGATTTAAACAGACACTCACTGGTACCATGTTTTGTTATGCTCTTGATGTAGCATAAGCTGCTTCTTTGTTGTACACTCTGACAAAGGAAGGTTCAGACTTGGAGATAGCTTTAACACATTTATTAAACTGTTAACTATTCTCCTACTTGGATTCAACTCTCCTGTTAATCCTGCTATAGCTACTCAGACTGACTAATCAGTCTGCTACAATTCACGTGGTGGGTGTGATGTGTTTCAATCAACACTGTCTGTACTCACTAAGTGTCTCCACTGGAAAGAGGCTGAGCATGTGTGCTGTGTCCTTTTATATGAGTTGGTGTAATGCCCCCCTGTGGTAGTATCATGTCTGGATGTGTCTTGAATGCCCATTGGTCGTGTCCCATCTTACTGACCTATTGGTTGAATGTCTATGTGCCATGATGTCTCTGGTGCTCCCCCTAGTATGTAAATAGTCGAAGTGTTCCAATTTTAACCCGAGGCAGGAGCCCTGTGGACATAAGCCAATGCAGAGAGTGAACTGTCCCAGCAGGTCTTTTATTATGCTCCTGTATTATTTTTTATTTTATTTTATCTCTGTGTGTTTTGATCTACTGCGGAGTGTAATATGTTACTCAAACCTTGGTTGCTGAAGAGGTCTTCTGAATCTCAATGAAGAAGACTCAAACTCGTCCAGTTGTAACAAAAGGTTTATTGAGTAACTATAACAATAATTGGGTGAGTTCTTTACTTTATCATTGATACTAGTGATAAGATTAACAAGATCTAACTACAGTAACTATGCGTAACCACACTAATCATCTGAACTAATTAGATATTCCTGTCCTGGTCACAGTCCATCCAAAAGAGAGAGAGAGACACCTGTATATCCCTGTTGGTCCGGCCCTCTAGTGATCATCTGGTGCTACTGATTACACATTAACCCCTTATGTACATGCACATACAGAGATCACTACAGCAGGAGAAACATGTAGCCTTGGAGATTTTAACTAGTGGTGTGAAAACAAACAATTGCATAAGTTTTGAAAAGGGAAGGTACAGTTTTAAAATAAATGTGAGGAGGAGGTTTGTGTGTGCATATGTCCATGTGTGTGTCTGTGTGTCTGTGTATTTGTGGTTGTATATTTGTCTGAGTGTTTGCATGCGCATGCCTGTGTATGAGAATGTGTCTCTGTGTGAGAATGCATGTATGTGCTGTGTGTTTGTGTGTGTATGTTTATATGCTTATTTATGTGTGGAAATATGTATGTGTATGTATGTGTGTGTGTATGTATGTATGTATGTATGTGTGTGTATGTGTGTGTATGTATGTATGTATGTATGTGTGTGTATGTATGTATGTGTGTGTGTATGTATGTGTGTGTATGTATGTGTGTGTGTATGTATGTGTGTGTGTATGTATGTGTGTGTATGTATGTGTGTGTGTATGTATGTGTGTGAGCATGTGTTGGCTGAGGGGTGTAGGTTTGTGCGGTGCATTTCCAACTGGTGATAGGGGACTATTTGCTTTCAGATTTTGGAATATTTACATTAAAATATGCATTTTTGTTCGATTTAAGCAATGCCACATTATGTAATTAAGATTTTTAGTGTGCAATCTAATGGCCTTGTCGCATCTGACTCGTAATAAGGCCAGGAAATCTCTCGTGAGATTTGAGATGCTTGTTACTGCCCGCTAGATCTCGTCAGATCGCCCTCAATGGGGATGATGCAGATATGACTATTCAAGTGAGTAGTTTATTCTCACTTCAATGTGTCTACGCCGGAGTTACCCGAAGTGCAGGACCTAATGGTCTAGCCTCGGAGTCTCCAAGTGGGTGCCGTTTAGCATTACATTCCACAAACCAGGTCCACCGGCACTTGGGGGAGTCACCCAGGCGATTGGAGGCCCCCGGTGCTCAGGGTGGTTGCCTTGGCACTCCTGATGCCACTTGGCACCATGGCATTGCCAGCCTCACCCTAGCAGTGCCACCCAGGCACCCTGCAGTACGACCTGGGAGCCACCGTTGCAGTGCCAGGGTGCCCAGGTGGCATTGCCAAGCTGGCAGGGCACTGCCATGTTATCAATCTGACAGAACCAAGGTGTCGAGGTAGCATTTTGCTCACAGCGGATATCAGGCCCCAGGGGTGCCCTGACCTTAGAGGTTGGGGTGTTGGGTGCTCGATGACCCCCTATTGGTAAGATGGGGCATGGGGCAGTCTGGAGGACGCAGTGGGGGGTCCAGAGAACAAGCACTCTGATCTCTTCCTGCACTGGCGAGCTGGGTTCGGTAATAGAGGAAATGAGCCTAATTGCGGCCTTGGCACGACGTTCGTCGCTGAGGCCCAGAATGAAGCAGAGTCCCGTTCAATACCGAGGTTGTTCTTGGCAGTACAAGCGTCGGGAAACACCCCGCTGAACGCGCTCAAAATGAGTCTCGCTTTCATTTCCATTTAATTGCGCCCTTAGTCTAAGATAACTGAAATGCAAACTCGGCCATCACTTTCTCAACCTTTTACCTCAGCTTACCCTCTCATATCTAACCTGCTGCTCTCCTTCACCTCCCACCCCCCGTCCGTTCACAGGGGTACCTTACCACAAACTGAAGTGGACTAGCCATAGAAATACTACGATGCATGAACAGGTCAAAGACTTGCAACTTTGCAGCGAGGAACTCACCTCTAGATTCCCCAAAGCCTGTCCACCTTCTACAAGGCAGGAGTAAGATGGAATATTCTCCACTTGCCTGGATCATTGCAGCTCCAACAACACTCAAGAAGCTCGGCACTATCTTGGATGAAGCAGTTTGCTTGATTGTCATCCACCACAATAAACATTCACTCCTTCCACCACCAGCTCAGTGGCAGCAGTATGCACCATAAACAAGATGCACTGCAGCAATTAACCAAGGCTCCTTCAGCTGCACTTTCCAAACCCTCGATCTCTACCACCAGACAAGGGCAGCAGATGCATGCAAATATCACCACCAGTTTTCCCTCCAAGTTACTCACCATCCTGACTTGGAACTATATTGTCATTCCTCCACTGTCGTTGGATCAATATCCTGGAACTCTCTTTCGAACAGAACTCTAGGTGTTTCTACAACACATATACTGCAATATTCACGAATGCAGCTCACAAGGACAGCATGGTGGCACAGTGGGTTAACCCTGCTGCCTCACGGCACCGAGGTACCAGGTTCGATCCCAGCTCTGGGTCACTGCTGTGTGGAGTTTGCACATTCTCTCCGTGTTTGCGTGGGTTTCGCCCCCACAACCCAAAGATGTGCACGATAGGTGGATTGAACACGCTAAATTGCTCCTTAATTGGAAAAAAATGAATTGGGTACTCTAAATGTATAAGCAAAACAAATTAAAAAATTAAAATAAGAATGCAGCTCACCACCACCTTCTCAAGGACAATTAGGGTCGAGCCAATGAAGCTCACAACCCACAAATGAAGAAAGAAATAAAATTCAAGTCTTTACTCCTTTCAAGAGATACATACTCCTGTCCTACATTCCTGATGTATACTGTCAGTTATTCACTTCTCACCACTCAATTTATCCTCCCACTGTCTTTCTTCCCTACTAAATTCTTCCATCCCGTCTTCATGTAGCAGTCTTGCACTCATTATTATCTTTACTTTATCTCGCATTCTTCTGTCACACTCATCCAGTTCAGGTCTGTCATATTCTTCAATCCTCCCCATTAAAGTGGTGATATTCTTCCTCCTTCCCCATTCAAATTTGCAGTGTTAGAATTATAGAATCTCTACAGTGCAGAAGGAGCTCATTCCGCCCATCGAGTCTGCACCGACCCTTCGAATGAGCACTCTACCTACGTCCACTCACTCACCCACCCCGCAATGACCCCGTAACCCAGAACCTAACCTGCTCATCTCTGGGCATTAAGGGGCAATTTAGCATGGCCAATCACCTTAATTTTTGGACTGGGGGGGGGAAACTGGAACACTTGGAGGAAACCCATGCAGACATGGAGAGAACGTGCAAACTCCACACAGACAGAGGCCGGAATTGAACCAGGGTCCCTGGCACTGTGATGCAGCAGTGTGCCACCGTGCGCTCTATCCATCTCGCTCAAATCATCACTGTTTATATCCCCAGTTCCTTTAGTTCATGCTACCTGCTCCTCCCCATCCCTTCCCTGAAGGATCCTGTATCAGGCAGCATGAATTGATGCTTCAGTGATTTGGCCAAATTGAGTTTGTGGGCAAATGCCTGATGGATGCAGTAAAATGTGGATACATGTGAGGATATCCACTTAGGTAGCAAAAACATGAAGGCAGATTATTATCTGAATGGCTACAGATTGAGAGATGGGAATGTACTCCAAGACATGGGTGTCCCTGTAAACCAGTTGCTGAAGTAATCATGCAGGTACAGCAGGTGATAAAGAAGGTAAGTGGCTTTGTGTACAGGTGAAGTCTAGCTGCAATTAGACAGGGCCTTGGTGAGACCACGCCTGGAATATTGTGTGCAGTTTTGGTCTCCTTATCTGAGGATGTTCTTGCTATCTCGTGAGTGCAGAGAAGGTTTACCAGACTGATTCCTGAGATGGCGGGACTTAATTATGAGGGCAGATTGAGTAAGTTAGGATTATATTTTCTGCAGTTTAGAGGAATGAGGGAGAATCTCATAGAAATCTATAAAATTCTAACAGGACTAGACAAGGTAGATGCAGAAGGATGTTCCCGATGGTGGGGGAGTCCAGAACCAGGGGTCACAGTCTAAAGATATGGGACAAACCATTTAGGACAGAGATGAGGAGAAATGTCTTCACCCAGAGAGTGGTGAGCCTGCGGAACTCATTACCGCAGAAAGCAGTTGAGGCTAAAACACAATATTTTCAAAAAGAGTTTGCTATAACTCTTGGGGCCAAGGGGATCAAAGGATAATGGGGGGAAGCGGGAGCAGGTTACTCATTTGGATGAGCAGCCATGATCATAATGAATGGCGGGGCAGGCTCGAAGGGCTGAATGGCCTACTCCTGCTCTTATTTTGTATGTTTCTATGTTAAGTAGGCATGACAGTCTTAAATATATTAACAGAAAGTCTTTGTTAACAGCTCATCAGCATATCAGCCATTATTGAATGGCGGAGCAGACTCGATGGGCCGAGTGGCCTAATTATGCTCCTATGTCTTATGGTCTTATCTGACAGTCTTCAATAAATTCTACTACCGTTTTGTAGAGTAAACCTGTGCAAGCTAAATTTGCACATGTTCATGAGGCTTCTCATTCCTATTCTATTGTTCAGCTGGGGAATATTTAAGGCATGTTTCAAGTCTCAAGAATATGACCACAGGGTGATGGTTAACCATTGGCAACTTTTTGTTCAAATCACACCAAAAGCACAATATCCAGGTAGGGTCTTGAGAAGTTTGAATCATACAATTAATAATATAATAGTCTTTTTATTGTCACAAGTAGGCTTACATTAACACTGCAATGAAGTTACTGTGAAAAGCCCCGAGTCGCCACATTCCTGGACTGTATTATTCTCGCTGAAAGGGTACAGAGGAGCGCAAAAAAATGATTTTCGCCAGCAGTGTCTTATTTATGCAGACGTTTTCTTTAGAATAAAGTTTTGAAGGCAGCCGAATACAAACTTACAAGGTAATTTATCACTGTGCCATAGAGTTTTAATATAAAGCAGCATTAAAATTGAGAAGGTCGAGTGTAGCAAGGGGGAGTTATTTAATGTTTTTTACTGCAGAGAAAAAATATATAGTCTGGAGTAACTTACGAGGAAAGGACATTGAAAATGAATATTATGAAATGGTTTGAGAGGTTATTTTGGGGGTTTCAGGAAAGAGAAAACATTGTGGAGTTTGTGGGAATGTAGATTGGTCGAGTTAGTCTTGAAAAAAGGACCGGATTGTTGGAGTCAGGTTTTTCTCCTGTCTTTAAAACTCTGATGACCTGCTGCCAACAGATTCAAAATGCCTTGAGATTCTTTCTTGTGATACACTTCTCCCACATTCCCCCCATCACTCCTGGCCAGTCCTCCTCGATCTATTGCATTGCTTTTGTTTCTGTGTCATTTGTATGTGCAAGGTCAAAATTGACCGGTCAGTATTCTGTCTCTCCAAATATCTTGATTGTGCTCAGTCTTCTTGACTTCCATTCTTGAGTAAGCACAATCAATTGTCAAACTTAAATGAAAGGCGGCATGGTGGCACAGTGGTTAGCACTGCTTCCTCACAGCGCCGGGGCCCAGGTTTGATTCCGACCTTGGGTGACTGTGTGGAGCTTGCACATTATCCCCGTGAACGTGGGTTTCCTCCGGGTGCTCCGGTTTCCTTCCACAGTTCTAGGTTGTGCAGGTTTGGTGGATTGGCCATGTTAAATTATCCCTTAGTGTCCAGTGATTACGTGTGATTGTGGGGACAGGACAGGAGAGTGGGCCGAGGCAGGGTGCACTTTCAGAGGGTCGATGCAGACTCAATGAGCCGAATGACCTCTTTCTGCACTGTAGGGATTCTATGAAAACGATCCAGCAGCTTTTAAAACATTGTATTGTGCAAGGGTATGGGGAAAAGGCAGGGGAATGGGGCTATGTTGTGATGACCATTTGGAGTTCTGGTGCAGACAACATGGGCCAAATGGCCTCCTTCTGTGCCTTAACAATTCTGTGATTCCTTGACTTCTTTTGTGTCTTCCCTGTTTTTTGATTGCGTTCCCACCGACAATTATGAGAGAATTAAATTAAACGAACTTGCTTCGAAACCCTTGTGGATTTTGAAGCTCAAAGCCTGATCATGAACTTCTACACTGGCCCCATCCTCCTATTGGGAAGGGTTGCGAAGGGTAAGCGAAGTCAGTGAGCATTAATGTAAATGAGATACAGTATATTAAGCTAATTCTGGAAATAAGCAGTTTAAGAACTAAATATTGCACAATTAACTGCCAACTTGAAGGGGAAAATGCAGTTGTTGGATTTTCTTTAAATCACAGAGACTTTTCGTAGCCTGTTTATTATAAAGATTACACGTTCTTCAGAGGGTGGTGGGCTCACAGCAGGCATTTGCTAGGATAAAGATTTTAAGACAGTTCAGAACGAGTCTGGCAAGAAACAAGTGTCAGAAGTAACAGCGTTGTGGATAGAGCGAAAGCCTTGCTGCTTTGATGTGATGTTCTGCTGTTGCGATGAAAAAAAATCCTTTTGCAAGCCTATTTAAAAATGAAAGGAGCGAGGAAACATGAAAGAGTGTTTTAGTATCGTGAAAGGCTGTTTAAACTCACTTTGAACGCCGACTTCGAACATAACCCTGGATACATTTAACAGACGTCACCTGGCAGGTTTTAGTAGATCGGAGTTGTGTTTTCTGAAGAACTTAAATGGCAAGCCAACAGAATTTCTCTCCACTGAATGGTAACTAAGTTAAGAGGGACACAAAGGTTGTGTGGAGGGGGTTAGGAAAGGAAATATAGACAGGTGGAGTGCGTGGGGAAAATGTTTAATTTGGGGTTGGGAGGGGGCGGATGGTCATTCACAAACAAGACAAATTGGGATTTTTTTTCCACGTGAAGAGAGGCCACGTTCCCACGTACAGAAATAAGTGAACATCAGTACACGTATGAAAAAAGTAATCAAAATGACTAAAGGCCTTCATCTTAGGGGAAGTCAGTGAAGGAAGGTATGCCTCAGTTCTATATTACTCTCTTGAACCAGCCGAGTTGTTGAAATGAGTAATAGTCTTCTTTTAAATATAAACTAATTTATTGAGTAATATAAATAAATATTGTGAGTTCTTTAACTTAATGCTCAACTAGTAAATAAATAAACTATTGTCGAGATTGTAGTATTATCAGGTATTACAGTTCGAGAGGCTGAAGACCATTGGTTAAACCTAGGAGTTTACCATTGGCTGTTTGGTACGTAGCTCCGCCCTGACAGGCGGGGTATAAGAACCGGTGCCGTCCCAGCAGCCCTCATTTCTGTACCGAAGCTGCTGGGGAACAGTTCTAGTCGATTAAAGCCTTCAGTTATGTTACCACTTCATCTTTGATTGTAATTGATCGCGCATCAGAGATAACTAGTTAAATTATACAATACAATGCTTTGATAACAAATAACTTCTTTCTCTCACTTTACTATGACTGTTCTCTCTGCGCTCCTGATACACACTGCCATCAGAAAGAGCGGGAAAACCATTAATATAGATTCTGATAGTGAGACCTCTAGTGTTCAATTGCCTGTACTAGCATTACATATATTGATCATGTATATTGGTATACAGAGATCACTACACACAGGATGCATGAGCTATTCAGAGACTGCAGCAAGCCATTCTCTAGAAGGGGGGGGGGGGGGGGGAGGTGTCATGTGATTCTTCATTTTTTTAGTTTTGCTTTTGAACAGAACACAGCACAGCTAGCTTTGCTTCAAGCTTTATACCTCTGTCTAAATGTCCCCAAGTGCCTGGTCCAAATAAATGAACTCACAACTTACTTACCCATTCCCTTATGAGTGACTCGTGATTTTATCTCATATAAACACACTGCATGGTGGCAGCGGTCACATCCTTCTAATGACATGGTGCACATCCTGGCAGCAAAATTCAGTACAGGTAACAAAAAGGCAACACTCGACAATCTAGTCATACCACAATGAAGCAGCAGTGTTACAGAGTGGTTAAAGTGCTGTGGGCTGCACAGAAAGGCTTTGAAGATTGGGAGGGAAGCAATTTTGAGCCCTCTCCCTCCATCCTTGAGAAACTCGGCATGGGGTGGGCTCAATATCCGGACAGAATCAACAAAACGTGATTCTCTCTGGCGTGATTGGCTTTTGGAATCTCGGACAGCCATGGTTTCCCAGGCGCTTTATATGTTTGATGTTATTTGATTTATTGTCGCATGTACCGGAGTACAGTACAGTGAAAAGTATTTTTCTGCAGCTGAGGGAACGTACACAGTATGTGTATAGTAGACAAAAAGAACAATCAAGAGAGAACATTGACAAATGGTACATCGACAAACAGTGATTGGTTACAGTGCGGAACAAGGGGTCAAACAAAGCAAATACATGAACAAGAGCAGCATAGGGCATCGTAAATAGTGTTCTTACAGGGTACAGATCACTCCGAGGGGGTGTCGTTGCAGAGTCTCATAGCTGTGGGGAAAAAGCTGTTCCTATGTCTGACTGTGCGTGTCTTCAGACTTCTGTGTCTTCTGCCTGATGAAAGGCTCTGGAAGAAGGCAATGCCTGGGTGGGATTGGTCTCTGATAATGCTGTCTGCCTTCCTGAGGCAGCGGGAGGTGTATACAGAATCAATGTGAGGGTGGCAAGCTTGTGTGATGCGCTGGGCTGGGTTCACCACACTCTGCAGTTTCATGCGATCTTGAACCAAGCAGTTGCCATACCAGGCTGTGATGCAATCGGATAGGATGCTCTCGATCGCACATCTGTAGAAGTTTGAGAGAGTCGATGCAGACATGCCAAATTTCTTTAGCTTCCGTAGGAAGTAGAGACGTTGCTGGGCTTTCTTGACTGTTGCATCAACGTGAGTGGACGAGGACAGACTCTTGGTGATGGTGATCCCCAGGAACTTAAAACTATCGACCATCTCCACTTCAGAGCTATTGATGCAGACGGGAGCGTGTGATCATTGTTCAGCATGCACCAGAGAGGACTTGGGAGTGGGGGGGTCAGTCACTCATTCTTGGTGGGGTGGGGTGGGGTGGGGGGGGGGGGGAGTGAGGTAGCGAGCAGGCCTTATTTTCCATCACTTTGGGGCATCCCTTGCTTTAAGGGGTTCTGGAGGCTGGCATGCATCCATCACTTCCTGTGTCCTCCTTGCTGCGTTTGTGGCCAAAACACCATTGAGAGAGTCCTGGGAGCTGAAAAATGAGTGGCAGGAGATGAATACTGAAGGTCAGCACCAGGGACCACTGTGAGGTACTGGTTGGGGTCCCTTGCGAATCCAGGCTGCAAGGCCAGAGTGAATACCTATATGGAGTTCAAAATCAGACTAAACTTCCATGTTCATTGACTTAAGCCCATATAACTTTGATAACAGCCAACAGAACCCACAGACAACATCATCAGCAGTTGAAGGAAATAAGAGTATGCGCTGGGATTTTTCAGACGCAGATGTTGCAGACAGAATTGTTGAGCTGGTGATCACATCCACTCCCATGGAAGCATTCCAGCAAGATCTGCGAGACAAACCCAAAACGTAGCGCATGGAAGAACTACACAAGGATAGATGTAAGTATGAAGTGATCCTCAGAAGTTGACAATGCTTACAAGTCCTAAGTATGACCTTGAATTGTTGATGCACTTACCAAGGCACCTAAACCTGCTGTCTGCATGCACCAAGGAACTGGCCTGCTTAAATCAATTCTGCAAAGCATGTGGCAGAAAAGGCTGATGCAGCTACAAAAAGGTGTGCACTGATCCAAACTGACCCTATGCAATGGGCACCTTCAAGCAAAAAGGATGAGCATCTGATTTCCCGTCCGAATTATATACATGAGGTGATTAACCAACCAGAAAATGACATGATATACATGATGAGATAAAGAGCAGTGAACACGTGTTTCATACTGTCAATCTCATGGACAACATAGATGCGATCCCACCATGCATATTTGCTAAGATTCAAACTACCTGCCCTGAGAAGTTGGTAACTACTTGTTATTGGTCAAAATTGAAAGAAGATCAAGTGACAAAGTACTATCTCTGTGAATTCTAAAAGTATCTGCAGATGTGTAAGGCGAGGGCAAAATCTACTGCTGTGCAAATTTCAATGTACAATGATTCACTTATTCCATGTGCGGGTTCTATAGGCCTGAAGTACAAGTACAATCAATCCTCCTGGGTGTTTTCGATGTCCTACATCAAGGAAACTAAAAACCTGGTGATTGCAGGTTTACCAGCATGCCGTGACCTCACAAGACTTACATCCGTGGAGTCAGCCACACATCACAAGGCAGATCAACCTCATAAATGAGTCCAATTGTTTCAGTTAATGGCCTAACATAACATTTTCAGAATGTTTCAAGAAAATTTGCAACAGTACTCTTGCAGGGAAATGCAAGTCCGTCAATTCATCTGGTACATTTTGCTCAAAGCAGGTACCACAGCTACAAGAAGAAAGGGTGAAAAATTCCACATTACAGAATATGTGGAAAATCCTTATTGAAAGATGGCCAAGTTCAGTTCCCCATGTCCATGAAAATGAGAGACCATTTGGGCCTTATTGGGGTGAGGTAGGCATCTCCTGAGGAGCCATTTTTTAAGGCAGACAAGTCACCATATTGGAATTTTTATGACCCGATTTTCTTCATTCACACTTGGACATGGATGGGATGAGAAGGCTCACCAGAGTGAGAGTCTACTGGCCAGGAATGAACAATGATATTGAAGTTATTGTCAAGAGGTTTGAGGCATGTCAAGAGCACATGCCAAGTCAGCACAAAGAACAATTGATTCCAAAGAAGTCCCTCTCCACCCTTGATTCAAAATTGTATGTGACCTTTTCATGTCCCTGCCATTGAATTTTATTGTTATTGTTAAATACTTCACCAAGTACTCCATCATTTGCCAATTACACAGTACATCAAGCACAACTACTGCACACACACTCTAAGTGCTATTTTCTGCTTTATTTGGTGTATCGAAAGAGATCATTACATGTAAAAGTCTGCAATTTCTTGCTAAGCTATTTCAGGATGTGTGTGTGCAGTGGAATATCGATCATGACTTGGTCTCCTCATTATCTTAGATCTAACCTGCTAGCTGAATGAATGATTTACATTGCGATAACCCTAATTCTCAAATGTAGACAGACCAGTCAAGTTCTTCACATTACAATGTTACATTTAAGTGCAACTATTCATCAATGGCAGAGCTCATGGCCAACAGACAGTGCGTACCAGTTTACCATCTCTTGTTCAGGTCCCAGGTCCGATCAAGTCATTACAGGCAAAGGTGCAATGGTGAGGCATATCTGAGGCCAAATCAATCTATTTCAGCTCCTCAAACACTGGGCAATTCTATTGCATCTCAGACTAGATCCCAAAATGTAAGCAGGAACAATATCCAAGAATGACAATTCTACAGGTTAGATTTGAGCAATTAAAGACAGCTCCAGACAAGGGGCGGGATTCTCCGAGCCCGCCCCCCGCCGGGTCGGAGAATCACCGGGGGGCGGCGTGAATCCCGCCCCCGCCGGCCACCGAATTCGCCGGCACCGAAAATTTGGCGGGGGCGGGAATCGCACCGCGCCGGTCAGCGGGCCCCCCCGGTGATTCTCCGTCCCGTGATGGGCTGAAGACCCACTGCTGTAATGCCAGTCCCGCCGGCGTGAATCAAACCACCTCTCTTAACGGCAGGACCAGGCGGCACGGGCGGGCTCCGTCGTCCTGGGGGGGGGGCGCGGGGCGGTCTGGCCCCGGGGGGTGCCCCCACGGTGGCCTGGCCCGCGATCGGGGCCCACCGATCCGCGGGCGGGCCTGTGTCGTGGGGCCACTCTTTTCCTTCTGCGTTGGCCATAGCCTCCGCGATGGCCGACGTGGAAGTGACCCCCCCTGCGCATGCGCGGGGATGACATCAGCAGCCGCTGACGCTCCCGAGTATGCATGGACCTCCGCCGGCCGGCGAAGTCCCTTCGGCCCCGGCTGGCGTGGCGCCAAAGGCCTTTCCTGCCGGCTGGCGGTGCGCCAACCACTCCGGCGCGGGCCTCGCCCCTCAAGGTGAGGGCTTGGCCCTAAAGGTGCGGAGAAATCCGCCGGGTAGGGGAGAATCCCGGCCAAGGTTACCATTACAACATTTGGGTGTACCTGCAGATTATCTCCACTCAGATTCTCGCTAAGACGCATAAATTCATCAGTTCTGAAATGGTAACTAAACCTGAACATAAATTGTAATTAGTTGTACTTCTTTGAAAGGGAGGGGGCTATCTTTAAAAAGAAATGGAGATGCTGTAATATGCCTTTAAGGGATAGCAGCATGACATTACGAGAAATGGAATATTTCATATGACTCTGTTTTAGTTTCACTTTTGCTTTTAGACAGATCACGTCACAGACAGCTTTGCTGCTGACATGTCTTCAAGCTTAATACCTCTTTATTAATGTCTCCATGTGTCTAGTCTAAATAAATGAACCGCAACATGTTTATCAAATCCCTTATGAGTGATCGGAGCTTTTAGATCATTATAGGGACTATAGGATTCCGCAAACTCTATCCAGAGTACTAAATTCAGTTTTGGCCACTGCTCCCCAGGAAGGAAGTAATGGCCTTGGGAGGGAATGCAGCACAGATTCCTCAGAATGATAGCAGGATTTAAAGTATGACATTTGGAGGAAAAGTTTGGTAAACCTGTTGTATCCCCATTGGGTTAGAATGTTGAAGGTGATTGAATTGAGTTGCTCAAAACAAAAAAGGTTTCAACAGCATCGATACAGATATACAAGTTCCTCTGATTGGAGGAGTCCAGAATCAAGGGCCACATTTTCAAAATATGTGCTTCACCAATTGTACGTGAAATCAGGAAGAACTTAGCCCCCAGCAAAATTGGTGGAAATCTGGAATTTCTTTCAAAGGAGGCCAAGGATAATGTTAAATTGAAAAACAGGATATACAAAGTGGCAAGGGATAGTTGTAGACCAGAGGACCGGGAAGTTTTAAGAATCCAGCAGCAAAAGCGAAAAAACATGTAAGAAAGGAGAAAATTGATTTTGAGAGGAAACTGGCATGCTGTATAAAAACAAACAGTAAGAGTTTATATGGATATATAAATAGGAAGCAGCAATAAAGAAATGCCAGATATGCTAAATGCGTTTTTTTGCATCGGTCTTCACCATGGATGATATTGTAAATATCCTCAAGAGGTCAGATGTGCTGATTTCAAATAACGTGGTTGAACTTACAAAAATCCCAATCACAAGGAATACAATATTTGGGAAATTCAAGGGGCTTAAAGCGGACAAGTCATCAGGACCCAATGAACTGCACGTGAGGGTTTTAATGGAAGTGATTGCAGAGATAGTGGACCCATTGGTTGAAAATTTTCATAACTCGCTAAATTCCAGGAGGATAACGGAAGATTGGAAAACAGCCAATGTGACTCGCTTGTTCAAAAAGAGAGAATGGCTGAAAGCAGGGAACTATAGGCCAGTTGGTTTAATATCTATTATTGGCAAGATGCAGGAGTCAATAATCAAAGAGGAAATAGCTAATCATTTATGAAAGCGGAATATAATCAAACCTAGTCAATAAGCTTTGATGAAAGGTAAATCATGTTTGACAAACTTACTCAAATTCTTTGAGGATATAACAGGGAGAGAAGATAGAGGGGAACCTGTAGATGTAGTGTATTTTGATTTTCAAAAGACATTTGGCAAGGTGCCGCATAAGAGGCTGTTGCATAAATTAAAAGCCCATGAAATTGGAGGAGGTGTATTCGCATGGATTGAAAACTGGCTGTCACATGGAAAGCAGAGAGGTGGAATAAATGTTTTTTTTAGAATGGAAAGATGTAACAAGTAGAGTACCGCAGGGAGCAGTTCTTGGCCTGCAATTGTTCACTATTTCCATTAATGACCTGGAGGAATGTAAGGTTTCCAAATTTGCCAATGAAATGAAAATAGGTGGAAGTTCATGTTGTGATGAGGATATTGCGATTCTGCAATGGGATTATATATAGATTGGGTGACTGGACGAAAACTTGTCAAATGGAATTTAGTGTGGGGAAGTGTGAGGTCATGCACTTTGGCAGGAGGAATCAAAAGGCAGGTTATTTAAAAATTGGGGAGAAACTGCAGATGTGTGAAGTTCAGAGGGATCTAGGTGTTCTAGTGCATGAATCACAAAAATCGAGCAGGCAGATGTAACAAGTAGTTAAGAAGGCAAAATGCATTTTGGCCTTTATTGCAAAGGAGTTGGAATTTCAAATAGGGAGGTTTTGTTGCAATTGTACAGGCCTCACCTGGAATACTGCATACAATTTTGGTCTCCTTACCTAAAAAAGGATATAGTAACATTGGAGACAGTCCAAAGGGAATTCACCAGGTTAATTCCTGGCATAAGAGGGGCGTCCTAGCAAGAAAGACTAAATAGTCTGGATCTGTATTCCTTGGAATTTAGAAGAGTGAGGAGTGATATTATTTCAATATATAACATCCTGAGGGTACTTGACAGGATCAAGTGGGAGATTCTTGAACAAGGAGACATAGCTACAAGGGTCGATCATTTAAAACTGAGGTGCCAAGAAATTCCTTCTCGCAAAGGGTGGTGAATCTCTGGAACTCTCTGCCCTGGAGGGTGGTGGAGGTTCAATCATTCGAAGTATTTAAAGTGAAGGTGGCTAAATATTTGATAGGTCTCCTTCTGCACTGTAAATTCTATGATAATCTATGATTAATCTGGGGCAAAGGTTCGGCACAACATCGTGGGCCAAAGGGCCTGTTCAGTGCTGTATTTTTCTGTGTTCTAGGTCGAGGAATAGAGGGCTATGGGGGAAATGGCATAGAAAAGGAGTTGAGGCCGGCATAGATCAACCATGAACTTCTTGGATGATAGGGCAGGCTGGCAGGGCCTGGTGGCCCTTTTAGTTCTTATGTTGTGTTCTTGTGTTCACAAGAAATCGATCAATCCTGGGTCAAATAAAGTTATTAAGACTGCATTTGATTTAGCTTTATTAAGGGCATCAAGCGATATGGATCAAAGATGGATGTGACATACAGATAAACCATGAACTTGAATAAACTTTAGTGACTGAATGGCCTACTTCACTTCCGCCGGGGTGGCCCGGTGGCATAGTAATTATTACTGCTGCTTCATAGCTCCAGGATCCCAGGTTCAATTCCAGCCTTGGGGTGACTGTCTGTATGGAATTTGCACGTTCTCCCCGTGTCTGCGTAGGTTTCCTCCGGGTGCTCCGGTTTCCTCCCACAGTCCAGAAATGTGCAGGTTGGGTGGATTGGCCATGCTAAACTGTCCCTTAATGTCCAAAAGATTATGTGGGGTTCCTGAGTTTCGTACGGGGATAGGGTGGAGGCATGCAGCGTGGGTTCAATTCCCATACCGGCTCCCCGAACAGGCACCGGAATGTGGTGACGAGGGGCTTTTCACAGTAACTTCATTGAAGTCTACTTGTGACAATAAGCGATTATTATTATTATTATTATTAAGTGTCAGGCTGATGCCATTTTCCCTTTTCCTTTACATTTTTCAACTGGAATTTTTGTGGCATTCACTGTACTTTGGGGGGAGGGGAGAAATCCCAACAAATGGTGCAAAGTATTTTTATGTCACATTTCCGGAGTTTCCACTGTAGTCATGTTTTGAGATTAAAAGATCCTCTCTCACGCTACTTTATGCTCATATATTCTTGAGGAAGATTGACTGCAGCGTAATCACTCCCCAAAACACTTGACAAGTCTGAAACAAAGGCCGGAATGTTCCGGCTGTTGGGATTCTCTTTTCCCGGAGGCAGCGCACCCCTGCCCATGGGTTTCCCAGCATCATGGGATGGCTTCAGTGGGAAATCCCATTGACTTGTGGCAGGAAGAGAGAATTCCGCCACTAACAAAAGGCGTGTCGCAGAGAAACATGCGGCTGGGGGACCGGAGAATCCCGCCCAGAATTTGACACCAAGTCACGTAAGGAGACATTAAACCAGGTGAGTAAAAGCTTGATCCAAGCGGTAAGTTTAAAGGAGTAATTTAGCAAAGAGAAATAGAAAGCTTCAGGAAGAGAATTCAAAACCCTAATCAGCAATTGTCCACCAGATTTTACAAGATGTTATTGGTCTGTCAGCAGGAATTTCGTGTAGTTAGCAGGCAATGAACAAGCTTGATCTTAAAATAAAGAGAAGGTTCCATGAAAGTGAACCGCCATTTGAACTATTCCTTTCAGACCTTCTTTATGTTAAAAAGAAGCACAGGAAATACCACTTTAAAAAAAAAAACTTTTGCCGGAATCTTCTCACTTTCTGGCAGAGTAGCGCAGTGGGTGGGAAAACTGGGGTGGAAGTCGCCGGCCCCAAGGATGGTCTCATCTGTTGTATTTTTAGGAAAAAATAGGTGAAGGTGTGGGATGCACAATGGCATGCTGGGGGAAGACGGGCTCTGCGCCAGCAACTTAAAAGGGTGCCCCGATATTAAGATTAAAGAGGGAACCTCCCACCTCCTTGGGAGGTGCCTGGGGGAGCGTCTGGGTAGTTCTGGGGGAAATGCCAGGGGGCTGTGCCCAGGCAGTGCCAAGGGACAGTGCCAGGGTATTACCTGGGCAAGAGCTGATCCCTCCTGGGGGTTATACTCACCTGTGTGCCTCCGGCAGGTTCTGCTCGCCAGGTGTACGTCATGGGTGATCTGTCATGATTCACATCAGAGTTTGAATGGACAATTTAATGGAGTCTGTGGTAGAGGGGGATGGGGGGGGGGGTGGGGGGGGGGGGGAGTGGAATATCAGGTGTAAAGGCCTGATAATTGCATTTAAATCTATTAAAATGGGGATCCTGAAGTTCAACGTCAGGATATCCACCATATCATTGTAGGTCCCCCCGTTTGTATTTACTGCCTGACAGAATCTAGTACGTTTAGTTCTTAGCTTCAGAGGTGCCTTGGCAATGTCACTGATGGGTTTCAGCTTCATCAATAGACATCTATGGCCATTTCAGAAGAATACTGCACTGACCGGCGTTTTGGATAGCATTCGGATCACTGCAGATCACTGAACATTTATGTAAAGCATTACAAGCTTCAAGTCAGTTCACTTTGTTCCTTTGTTACCTCGATTTGAAGTTACAAGAAAAGAATCATTGAATTGATGATTCTCTCTGATGAACAATTCATATCACATGAAAGGTAGAAACCTGGGAACAAGAAGAGAAGGCAGGCAAAACATGAGCACCCAAACAATAATAGATGTATGGAATAAGACTTGAATATGTATTCAAGAAGCAAGTAATTGCATCCTCTGGGAGAAGGTGTTGAAATATGAGGTGAGAAAATAGTAGACAATCTATATTGGAAAATGTCAGGCAATTTACATTTTTCCTATTCATTAACATTTTCCACTCAAAATCTCTGAAGGATTCTTCCAACCTCTTTCCAGAACATTGGGCTAACACTCCCCCCAAAAATTGTAAATTGCCATTTATGCCAAAGGGACATAGGACTTTGATACAGAAGTAGACCATTCATCCCATTGAGCTGTTCGACTGTTCAATAATACCATGGCTGATCTTTAACTGCACTTTCCTGTCTGTTCCTCCCCATCCCCGAAACCTTGGGCTGGATTCTCCGATTCCCGGGCTATGACCCCCACGCCGGCGTGGGTACGATGGCATTTTACACCAGGACAAATGGCGCAAACGGCCACCAATTCCCCGTTTTGCTGGGGGCTAGCAGGACAGCAATGTAGAGCACCCGGCTCTAGCAGCCGATATGGCCCGGAGAATGGCCGGGTCCATGGCCTGCAGCGGCCGCGCCGTGCTACATGGGGGCGGGCGCTCGTGGACCCGGCACGTGAAATAGCCCCCCCCCTTCGGCCAGCTTGCGCGCCCCGGGCCCCCCCACCGTGCCCCCAGCCCCGAATAATCTCCCCTCTGCCCATGGATTGGCCCTCCCCCGAATGTGGCGGCGCTGAACTAAGTCTGCAGCCGCCACGCAGAGTTCCCAAAGGATGAGACCATGAGAGACGCACGCCAGTCGGGGGCAGAGCATCGGCGGCGGGTCTCATGCAATATCCTGAGGCCGTCGATACGTGGCACGGCATACTCCTAGAGTACGTTGTTTACGCAATGCTCCGCCCCGATTTGGGCGGAATATGATATTCTCCGGCCGAACACGTCGGTGACCGGAGAATCCCACCCCATGTCTATCACAAATCCTCGAAACAATTCGGAAGACCCAGCCACTTCTCCACAGTTGTCTTTTTAAAAATTCCTTCATGGGATGTGGGCATCGCTGGCCGGGCCAGCATTTATTGCCCATCCCTGAGGGCATTTAAGAGTCAATCACATTGCTGTGGGTCTGAAGTCACGTGTAGGCCAGACCAGGTAAGGACAACAGATTTTCCTCCCCAAAGGACATTACATTAGTGAACCAGATATTTACTGAATTCAAATATCTCCATTTGTGATGGTGAGATTCGAACCCGGGTCCCCAGAGCATGACTCTGGGGCTCAGATTACTGGTCCAGTGACAATGCCGCTACGCCATCGCCTCCTTCACTGGGAGACTGGAAAGTCCATGACTCCCTCCTCGCCCTCCCTCACCTCCACTTCCACAGATATATATTCTATTTTACTCATATGCTCTTGAGGAATGTTTACCGCAGTCCCGTCATTTGTTGCTTTTCACATAGTGGAAGCAAAGAACAGGTCGATGTGATGTCTCTCATGTGGGTGAGGAGTGCTGGCCTGTTTTCTGCTTTTATCACTGTGGTAGTACCAGGTATTGCGGTACCCAAGAGGTGGATGACCATTGGTTAGACCCAGGAGTCTACCATTGGCTGTTGTACGTAGCACCGCCCTGAGAGGCGGAGTATAAGAACCGGTGCCGTCCCAGCAACCTTCACTTTCTGTATCGAAGCTGCTGGGGAAGAGTTGACAGCAGATTAAAGCCTTCAGTTATGAATCACCTCATCTTGAGAGTAATTGATTGCGCATCAATCACTACTTTCCTTTATATTTTCAGTCTACACAATTGGCTAGCAGCAATGTGAAAAAGAGAGCGACATTTGTAAATCTTTCCCTGTTAGTGCAACCTCTCAGTCAGCAAGTCCTCCACGTTGCTTCCTCGTCGTGAGTCATTGAAACTGGGTCCCTGCCACGGCCCCGGGCTAAAGTTTCAGAGGAACTCAGAAGAGGTTCGGCCCACAGGCATGCAGTGTGCAGGCCCATTGGTATGTGAACAAACCCTGGCACTCATAAATACAACTATGGATACGTCAGGAGAGTTAAAGGCCAAGGGAGTAAATTCTGATGATAAAATATGCAGTGAAACCCAAAGGCAGAGTGATATCTAAATATATCATCTTTTCAGCAACTTGCAACCAAGCCGATGCCAGTCATAGTATTTTGCATTCATTTGGATGTAACATTTGAGGTTGAGAGGGGGACTCTGATGTTTCAGCAGCCAAGGATGTCCATCAATTTTGTCCACTCTGAAGAGGACATTCGAGGTACGCTGCAGCATGTTAACACAACACAGGAGACACCAGTTGTGAGAAATGAGCCCAACTTGACTGGAGAAGAAAATGGATGCTACAGGCTGTCTCTGACACTGGGAACAACCATCATGCTCTGTTGGACAGCCACCATCAACCTCAAATTGGGAAGCCCCAGCGCTGCACGGTGGCACAGTGGGTTAGCCCTGCTGCCCCACGGCGCCGAGGTCCCAGGTTCGATCCCGGCTCTGGGTCACTGTCCATGTGGAGTTTGCACATTCTCCCCGTGTTTGCGTGGGTTTCGCCCCCACAACCGAAAGATGTGCAGGCTAGGTGGATTGGCCACGCTAAATTGCCTCTTAATTTGAAAAAATGAATTGGGTACGCTAAATTTTTTTTAAAAGAACAAAATTGGGAAGTTCCTGACTAGTGCTGATGGGAGATTGGAACTTAGACCTTCTGCTCAATAAGTGGATGAAATCCATTGTGCCAGCCAAACACGAGGAAAGAAGATACCAACTCTTCAATTGGCAAACTGGAACATCAGGACTATGTGCACTGGACTGACAGATGACATGTGGCTGGTCAATAATGGCTACATGACAGCTGGAATCAAAATGGAATTTGCTAGGCTGGAACATTTGCATCATAGCCCCACAACAGACCAGTATTGTCAAGAGTGAATCACTGCAAAAAAAAAACCTTCTTCTGGCAGGGGAAGAGTTCAGAGAAAATGCTTGAGCAAGGTATAGGCATCACTCCACTCAATGGTAGAAACTCAAACATATGTTAAGTATGTGTTCGCTTCAACTGACTCTCAACTCCAGCAGGGGCAGTTAACCACATGGCCATAAGAGAACATTATCACTGAACAACCTAAATTCCATAGGAAGCGTGCCTGTCAGGGCAGAACTAGATATTCAACCCACAATGGAGGGGGTTAGCATAGCTGTTGACTCGCTTGCTGTGCGTAAAGTTCCAGGTGCTGATGCTTCACCGCCTGTTCCATTGATTACAGGAAACTGATACTCCTACAGAATCCCACACAAACCTCTCCATTTCTGATGGAGGATGGGGGCTATGCTCCAGGATATGCATGACACAAAGAATTGTGACATTGTACAAGAAAAAGGGCAGCTTCAATGTTTACAACAACCATTGAGGTCTCTCTCGGCTGAACATTGTGAATAAAGCATTTGCCCTGTTGCCCTTGTCAGACTGCAGATCCTGGCTGAATGCATCTATCCTAAATCGCAGTGTGATTGCAGAACTGGAGGATCTCCAATCGACATGGATTTTCCGTCCGTTCCCGCCAGTGGGATCATCCAATCCTGATGATGACGAGCCGTCTTCACAAGTTGCCTAGCGGCGGAGGGTGTGAATGATGGGAAATCCCGAAGACAGCGGCAAGACTGGAAGATTCCACTGCCTCCCCCAACTCAAAACATGGCATGGGATGAGGGGGGGAAGAAAGGAAAATCCTGCCCATTATATTTTCAGTTCAGCAACTACAAGAGAAATGTCGTGAACAAAGGAGACCACTATATATCACCTTCATCAATCTAACCAAGGCATTGACCATCTGAGCAGAGCAGTCTATTGAAGCTGTTGGAGAAAATTGGCTGCCTGCATAAGCTGCACAATGTGATCTCCTCTTTCCATGATAATATGATGGGTGAGGTCAGCTATAACAGGCAACATCAGAACCTTTAAAGTCCAAGAGGGCTTGTGACTTGGAATTAACACTCTTTGACATATTCTTCTCCTTGCTGCTCCACCTCTGATGGGCTGAGTTCCTGACGGCACGTTCCACGTGTGCTCTCAACGGTCGTGAACCTGGAGTGGTGGCTAGGGAGAGAAATAGAGGGCGTACGGACAGTGTCCAGCACCAGCACTCTTCGCTGATATTCGTGCCACTGGCAGTGGGGCTTCTGCCAGGGCTGGGGGGGGTAGTGGGGGCTGGCCAAGAGGCGGGCTGTGGAGTCGGGGTGGACAGGGACGCAGTCCAACAGAACCAGGGCCATCTTTGCAGACGAAGTCGGTGTGTGTGTGGGGGGTGTATGGTCTACGTGCAGCTACAGCTTGTCAGCCCTGCGCATGTCCACCATGGACCCGGCGATTCTCCAACCGTTTTTCGCATGTTCTGCGGGTGTTCCGCGCGCCGCCGGTGCTAGCCCCTCACTAGCGGAATCGGTGCGGGTGGGTCCCCGATTTTTCCGACGTGGAACTCCATTAATCATCTGTTGGCGTCAACACTTAGACTCAGGAACAGAGAATCCAGCCCCTTGTATATGACCTCTACACCAGCACGACACATTCCGCAGAGTCATATAAGGAGAGAATAGGGCAGATGACTAAAAGCTTGGTCAATGTGTTCAACCTTAAGGAATGATTTAAAGGAGGAAAGAGCTAGAAAGGTTTAGGAATTCCAGAGCTCTTGGCCTCGACAGCTGAAGGGATAACGTCTATGCAAGAGCACTTAAGATCGGGATACGCTAGAGTTGAAAGTGAAGGATCTGGGGTTTGTGTGGCGAGGGGCGATTACAGCAATGGGGAAAGACGAGGCCTTCGAGGATTTTAAAAACAGGATTGAGAATCTTAAAAAGGCACATTGTGATTACTTCCACCACGACAACCAAACACTTGGTAATTTGGACATTCTGAATTCTCCCTCTGTGTACCCGAACAGGCGCCGGAATGTGGTGACCAGGGGCTTTTCACAGTAACTTCATTGCAGTGTTAATGTAAGCCTACTTGTGACAATAAAGATCATTATTATTATGTTATTGTTAGTATCTTAACCTGCATATTCTTTTCAAATGCTATTCATCTGCAATTTTCTTCTCGTTTTGTTGAATGGTCTGAAATGTTCTCTCCACAGACAATGACTGACGTGCTGAGTCCTTCCAAGATTCTCTGCTTTTGGCTTCGTACTTGATGCTTTCCGTCGATGATTTTGTTGTGGAGCTGAAAAGGAAACAGGTGTCTCCAAACACAGGTTTGGAAGGACAAAACCTGTAATCGTGTTGTTGTGCATTTTTCACAGTCTAAGTGGATGACAACTTCACACACCCATCGCCCAGCTTCACTGCAATCCTAGTGAAAAGATCCCTATGGTGCAGCCACAAAATAAAAGTCACACTTCTGTCACCGTAATCTTAGTGAAATCACTGCTGAAGTTATTCTGCCAACTTGAGTAATTTAGCATTTCTCTGCTCAATGTGAGACTCAAACTGTAATAACAACAACAAAAACTTATATTTATATGGCGTAAAGCATTACAATCCCAGACCAGACCCCAACAGTAGCTAGGATACTGGACAGAAACCCTAATATTTTATTTTAATTTTGTAAGAATGTTAGGGAAGCATATCCCACTCCAGGAGTGACTGCACATAAAATAGAGACATGGTACATTGCAACAAACTTTATTACTAACACACATTAAAATATCTTTTAACATCTCACAAGAAAATAGCTCATAATTAACCTTTAAATAATGCTAATCAGTACAGTGACACAATAACCCTTAACTGCTATCTTTGTTTCCACTCAAACAACAAAACTATCCTAATCAATACAATAACACAATAACCCTTAACTGCTATCTTTATTTCCACTCAAACAACAAAACCATCTCCGATCCCAACCTCACTTCTCAATACAATTAGCACTCAGGAATACTTTCTGCACAGAGATGTCTTTTGTGACTGTTTGAAAAGATAGATCTGAACCCTGTCAGAACAAGGCAGAATCTCTGCCTGTTTTTCCTCATAAACTTCTCAGCTTTCCCTCCAGCCGCAAGCTAAACTCTGAACCTCAACACCTGACTGCTTCAATCCCTCCCATTAACTTCATCATCTCACTAAACTGACCACACTGTCTCTAATTAATGTCTCCGCAGGGAACCCTCTTCATATAAATAAAAATCCAACAGCCTAAATTTTTACAAAGCTTTCATTGCACCTCTGTCTCCCCAAATCACTACTGCAACAGCCATACACGCATTAACCCAGGCTTTAACCCTTACTGCACCAATATACATATAATATATCTGAAATTCCAACATTCATCACAATTTCATGTCATACAGTGTCCCAAGGCACTTCTCGGGAGCATTCTAAAGCAAGATATGACACCAAGCCACATGGTGCAAGAGGTAGGTTTTAAGGAATGTGGAGGCTGAATGGTGTAGGGAGGGAATTGCGCAGCTTGGGGCTGAGGCAAGTCAAGAAACTGAAACCAACGATGGAGAATTAAAATCAGGGATGTTCAAGAGGCCTGAATGAGAGAAACACAGGTATCACAGAGGTTTGTGGGGCCAGAGGTGATTACTGGTGTGGATTCCCACACAAATTATGAAGTCAAAAGCAGAGAATTTTGAAAGGACTCAACACGTCAGTCACTGTCTGTGAAGAGAACAGGCAAACTAACATTTCAGACCCTTCAACAGAACTGGAAGAAAAATATCGCTGAATAGCATTTAAAAATAATAGGCAGGTTAAGATACTGCTGATAGCACTTGATTTTCAGGTTGATCACTGTTATTTGGAGTGAAATCAAAAACAATGGGCTGGATTCTCCATCGGCGGGATCCTCTGCTTCACTGGCAGCGCACTTACACCCACGGAGAGGGGCTTAAACACAATGGGAAACTCCATTAGCCAACAACCGTGATGGAGGATCCCGCTGCCGGAGGGGGTGCGCTGCACCAGAAAACGGGTGCGGCGTGACGGAGAATCCTGCCCAATGGCTTTCGTCTTCACAATATTTAATTGGAGAAAATTTCTGCTCATGCAGTACTGGATGTTAGATAAGCAGTCAAATAATTTAGCAGAAGTGGAGGAGTCAAGAAATGTCGTGAGGTGGAGTTGGGTATCATCAACGTATGCACGAAAACTAACATTTTGTATTTGGATGATGTTGCCGAGCGACGGCATGGAGATAAGGAATAGGGGTCCGGGAATAGATCATCATAGGATACCAAAACTCGTTGTGCAGGGGCAGGAAAGGAAGCCATTTCAAGTGGCTCTATGGCTACGATTAGATTGATAAGAATGGAAAGAGTCAAGAGCAGTGTGGTGATGTGCATCAATGTAAATGCATGTAGGCTAGCTAGACAATAGAGGGAGCACCAGAAACATCACACACACACACTCAACCAATAGATCAGTCAGATAGGACATGACCAATGGACATTCACGATACACACAGAGGTGACACCACCACAGGAGGGCATTACACCAACCCACATATAAAGCACACCACACACATGATCTGCCTCTTTCCAGTGGCGACAGTCAGTGAGAACAGACACAGTGTTGATTCAATATTACACCCACCACGTGGATTGCAGCAACTGTCAGTGTGGGTAGCTATGGTAGGATTAGTAGTAGTGTCGAACCCGAGTAATAGAAGTGTAAATAGTTTAATAGACGTGTTGAAGTTATCTCCACGTCTGAACCTTCCTTTGTCAAGTGCATCACAAGGAAGCCGCTTATGTTACACCTACAACATAACAAATCAAGCAGTACCTTCTACTTGGGCGGCAGTGGAAAGGCGATGGAGGAGGGTAGTGAGATCTACTCAATCAAAGGCTTCCATGAAGAAGGATGAGGAGGAACAGTTTACCTTTGTCATAATCATTTAGCATGTCATTTGTGACTTTGTTGAAAACCATGTTGTTCGTATGGCAGACAAAGAATTTGATTGGGGGAATCATATGCGAAATTCTGGGACAAATAGGCATCGATTTTGGAGGCTTCAAAGGTTTTGAAGAGGATAGCGAGAAATAGACCATCAGTTTGAAAAGGCAGTGGGATCAAGGGATCCAGCTAGGTTTCTTATGGAGATCGGTAATTATGGAAGGTTTAAAGAAAAAAGAGACAACCTCAAAGAGATAGAAACTTTAACAATATCAGCTAACATCAGGATCGGGGGATTTGGCTGGTGCAGTGATGCTCATTGGTTCGTAGTTCATTGGGATAAGACTGAGGGAACAGGAGGTGGTTCGCACAGACAAGATGAAATCGTGGGGAGGGACAGCTCAGACTCAAGCAGAGATGGATGTGGAAATGGGCCAATGCTGAAGGAGATGCGTTAAAAGGCCTGCCTCCATCAGTTGAAACATTAACCCAGTTCTTCAGATCAGTTCATAATCCCTTTCACCCTCAGCTCAACCACTCTTCACCCTGACACCCCCATACTCTCTCACCCCTACAACCCCACAATCTGCTTTATCCCCTTTTCCCCGAACCCTCTTCCATCCCTTCACTCTCTTCAATCCTTACTTCAACCACCTCTGATTCATCAAATATTCACTTCATAATCAGAACTCACAAGCCCTATATTTATTGAAATCTTAGAAAAGCTCATAAATTTGTAAAAAAAACATTAATCTTCTTGGGCAGTCTTTCAGCGTAGAGGAAGAGGTGGGTTCTGCGATGGCTGAAAAGTCCGATCCTGGATTCCGCAAACTCTGCCACAGTGTTTGGCAGAGTTGCTTGATGAGAGCTGGGTGGGACGCTTTGGATTCTGTGCTCTCCTTCCGCTGTTTACGCTTGGCCTCTGCATGCTCTGCCCTATGATGCGCATGATGATTGGCGTGATTGGCGGATGCATTTATTTTCCTGTTTGTGCATTCTCAGACAAGCTATTCCCTCGTGTCAGTGAGGATGTTGCATTTATTTAGGGAGGCTTTCAGAATGTCCTTGTAGCATTTCCTCTGCCCTCCGAGTGATCACTTGCCTTTGTGGCACTCGGTGTACAGCACTTGCCTTGTGAGTCTTGTGTCGGGCATGCGGGCAATGTGAATCGCAGCTGGTAAAGTGTGGCCAATGCCTTGATACTGGCCTGGGAGAGGACCCTCTCTTGGTAAGCCTATCCTGCCCGTGGATTGGCAGGATTTTGCAGAGGCAGTGCTGGTAGTTATAATAATAATCATCATCATCTTTACTCACGTCACAAGAAGGCTTACATTAACACAGCAATGAAGTTACTGTGAAAATCCCCTGGTCGCCACTCTCTGGCACCTGTTCAAGTACACTGAGGGAGAATTCAGAATGTCCATTTCATCTAAAAAGCACGTCTTTCGGGACGTGTGGGAGGAAACCGGAGGACCCAGAGGAAACTCACGTTGACAGGGGGAGATCGTGCAGACTCCGCACAGACAGTGGGCCAAGCCGGGAATCGAACCTGGGTCCCTGGTGCTCTGAAGAACAGTGCTAACCACTGTGCTACCATGCCACCCGACCGTAGTGATATCGCTCCAAGGATTTGAGGTGTCTGCTGTACATGTCCATGTTTCTGATGCATACAGGAGGGTGGGGGCCACGGCTGCTTTGTGGACAAAGAGCTTGGTGCTGAGTTTGAGGTCTTGGTCTTCAGGCGTCTGAAGACTGCACTGGCGCAGAGTAGTCAATGTTGTTGGATTTTGTCATCAATGTCTGCTTACACCGAGAGGAGGCTCTCGAGGTGTGGGAAATGATTCCCATTGTCCAAGGACTGACCATGGATCATGATGGTTGGGGGTCGTTTTGTGTGGCAGGAGCAGGCTGCTAGAGAACCTTTGTTTTCCGGATTTTTAGTCTGCAGCCCAGTGTCTCATATTCCTTGGTGAATGCGTTGACGATGGTTTGTAGTTCGACCACTGAATGTGCACACACACAGGCGTCATCTGCATAATGCAGCTCAATGACAGAGTTTGCAGTGGTCTTGGTTCTGGCCTGGAGGCATCGGATGTTGAACAGTTTCCTGCTTGTCCGGTAGGTTAGCTCCACTCCAGCATGGAGCCTCAGGGTGATGGGATGGAGTGTTGCCTTATGGAAGATGGAGAAGAGCGTTGGTGCGATGATGCAGCCCTGTTTGACCCCAGTTTACACACATATTGGGTCTATGATGGTTTCATTGGTGACGATCACGGCTTGCATGCCACCTTGGAGCAGGGGTGACAAATCTCTGAGAGTAGCTGAATTTGTGGAGGATGCTTCACAATCCCTCATGGTTGACAGAGTTAAATGCCTTTGTGAGATCGGAGAGGGCCATGTACTGAGGTTGACGCTGCTCCCTCCACCTTTCCTGGATTTGTCACATGCTGAAGGTCATGTCCATTAAGCCTGTTGATGAGCGGAAGCCGCACTGAGAATCAGGGAGGAGTTCTTCAACCACTGGGAGGAAATGGTTGAGGAGTATTCTCACGATGACCTTTCCCATTGCGGAGAGGAGGGAAATTCCTCTGTAAATTCCACAGTTGGACCTGTCTCCTTTCCTGAAGATGGTGACAATTAAGGCATCTCAGAGATCATCCGGCATGCTCTCTTCCTTCAAAGTATGTTTCCCGGGGTGTTTATTTGCTGTAACCTGTTTTGATGCATGTTTGTAATAGAAAACATTTTTTAAAATGCTCTCTTCCTTCCAGACAAGGGTGATGAGGTTGTGGATTCTTGTCAAGAGAGTATCTCTACCACATTGGTTGTCGTCAGGTTAGTTGTGAGGCGCCATCTGAGCAGTTCTTTGTTCTTGTGTTCTTTGAGTCCAACGACATTGAATCTCCTGCAGCAGAGTTTCTTTTGCCTGTGTTGGTTTGGGGCCAGGGTGATGGAGATGGTAGTGTATAGTCATTTGAAAAACAACCCTCTCATTCAAAAGTCCACAAATCCATGAAAGCCTTCGAACTTACATAACCCATGACATCTGTGTAATCAAACCCTATAGTGCAGAAGCCATTAGTGCTTTGGAAGGCATTCAAATAATCAAATCCATATTTGTCTGGACAGTTGTGTAAAAAGTCCCTGCAGTTCAAATCCATTAGTGTTTTGGAAAGCGCCTAAGCCTTTTACTCCCCTGGAGAGCTGTACATACAAACCCCTCAGTGCAGAACCTTGGAAGATGGTCAGAATCTTCTGCATCTGTCACATCTTTCAAACAGCACAACTTCTACAGCGAATGAAAAATAACCATGGAGACAGTTCAAACAATTAGCTATTGATCTTTCATTGACCTACTACTACAACTTGACCTTCATTCACAATGCATGATAGCATTTTATCCAGGGGATAATCTATTCCTATGTATATGTATTTTTCCACTTTTGCACTTGACAGCTTGCCAGTTGTCAGAAGTAACAACCTGACAAGTACATTACTGAATGGTCACTTGTCTTTTCCAATCACAGCACTGTTATCACTCACTTAGTAAAGACAGATAACTCAGACTATAGAACTTCATGATGAACTGTAATGGAGACAACACCATTTTTACTCAGATTTAACACTCTTCACACCTCCAGTTCCTACCCCAATGTCCCACTCTGTAGGCCCAATATATGGAGAGTTTCCAAAACAGGGCCACCTCACTGTAAACTGAAGTAGTTCTGAAATGGGGCCATTTCCAGAATGGTGTTGGCAACTTCTAACCAGCAGAGTGTGGGTTTTCCAAGCCACCTCTTTCCTTCTCCACTGAAAATAGACAGAAATGGAAATGGAGGTGGAACATCTGACTTTGCTGCTTAGCGAATAATGTTTTCTAATTCCCCACTCCGTTCAGTTCCAAAATGTAACGTAATATCCAGCCCTTGGTGGAGAATTGCCCAATTTTCCAGCATTCACTTTGGTTATTTTATGATTACAGATTTCTTTTGTGAAAGCCTTTAACTTACTCATCGTACAATTTTCGATCACTGTAACTCAGAGACAATCACTGATTGATTGATTCACCCACAAAATGTCACAGAATTCTGCCGCAGAAGGAGGAGGCCAGCTGGCCCATCGTGTCTGCACCGGCTCTCTGAATGAGCAAGTCACCTTGTGCCATTCCTCCACCTTCTCTCCATAACCCTTCATATTCTTCCTCTTCGGATAACAGTCGAACTTCCTGTTACAGTCGAGGAACACGGAACTGGAGGGGTGGAGAATTCACCCCATTGTGTTGTAAATTATGAGTAGATTACTATGGTTTCCCACTGTGGCATTATGTGAAATGTTTACAATACAAAGGGTTAATGTCATATCATAATTAACCACTAGATGGAGCTAGATGCAGAACTATATAAAGCACTGACTCTCAGGCTTCTGGGACAGAGCTGGAGAGTGTGTTGGAGAGGCTGGAGATAGAGTGCAGAGACTAGTGTTAGTAGAGTGTAGATTGTAGGTGACTAGATTATTGTTTACTATAGGAATAAGTGGTCGAGCTTTAATAAGTGGTGTAAATAAAAGTTAGCTTTGTTCATGAACTTAGCTTCTGTGGTCTTTGTGAACACTACGATATCCATCCTGATAACAAGAATCACAAAGAATGCCACATGCTACCAGGAGTAGAAAACGCCACACCCACCAGCGTGTTTGCCCACAGGGATCCCATAAAATTCACAAAGGTAACTTTCCGCAACTCTCCCACCCACACCCACTATTTCTGCAAATTACCGACCCACCTGCCCTCACCCCAATTGAGGCCCTTAAATGGACAATTACTGTGTCTCAAACGTATTAAGCCAATTAATGTCCTTCGGATTTCCATTACTTTTCTTCCCCTGGCCATCACCATTCTTTTGGAGGTTTCGGTATCTGGAGGCTTTTTTACAGTTTCTACAATTTCCCCATCATTTTGGATCAGTATTACGAATGTTTCAGCACTGCAGCATGATGGTTTGAATAGACCGTGTGAGTGTGAGATACTGCCAGCGTGAAAATATGGTGCACAACATTCATTTGTCTCTTTTATTTCAGTGTGCACAGCCGCCTTGATATGCTCATTCTGTATTTGGAATATAAAAACACAAACTCATCAAGTCTGAGCCTTTCACTGACAGCAACCTAACCATGTCATCATTCCCTCTGCTGTGAACACAATATCATCCTTCGAGAAGAAATTAAGTTAGCAAAGTAAGCTTTCTTTAAGTAGAAGGCATCAAATGTTTCCAGAACGAGGAAGCCTCAATTGAGTCGGTGCCATTTGTTAACTGGCTACAGCAAATTCTAAGCCACTTAAGGGTGGTATTTAAGAATGATACATTTTAATAATTAATTTTTAAAGAATAATTTGACTAAATATTACTGAAAAATTAATTTATCACTAAAGTGATCATTTTCAACAATCACCACGAGTGCGTAGCCTGATTATCTCACCAGGGATATCAAAACAAAATCTACTCTGCACCATTTAATATTTTCAGTAGTGTATATGAGTCAGGTTCTCAAAAACTTAATATTTTCTGATATAAAGATGCTTGAAATGAGTGGTGTCTCTTGAACTGACACTGAGTGAGATTCCTGTGGATGTGTGATAGGTGTGTGAGCGTTTGAGTTGCGAGTGATGAGAAGAGTGACTTACTCTGGCGGAATGGAGGAGATCGTTCATCCTCTTTCGGCACTGGATGGCTGTCCTCCTTTGGAGGGCATTAGCGCTGACCACCACTACCACAGTCTCTCATGCCTAGATTGCTGTCCTTACTAGGTGGTCTATACCCAAAGAGGAGGGAGAGGGTGCTGCGGTGAGCCTCCACTATGATGAGTAGGTGCTCAAGGAAAGCATCACCAAATTTGGGTGCAGCATGCTTTCTAGCTTTGGCAGCCATCAGTTCCCAGTAGCTTCCTAGGTCTTGAAGCTGTGTGCAGGGGCAGTCTTTAAATATGGCACCCGGATGAATGAATCTCTGTAGTCATAGCGGAGCTGGTGACAGAGGCCACACCACCGGCGACACGACGTGATACGCCTGTACATTTTTTCCAAATGCCACATGGTATGGTGGAAAAATCTGCCATTGCCGTTGGTGGATCCAACCACCCCTTGCCCCACCCATTCGTGAGATTTGCTGATTTCTGGGATGATTCCACCATTAACCCATCAGAAAGTTTGAAGCCAAACAGTTTGGGGTGTGGTTATTATTTAATACACCTTTGCGTTGATTTTGCCAATTATGCCCAGATTGTGCAGAAGCTGGTGCAGGAGAGCGGAAACTAAACCTGCAATGTAAGAACAGCTTTTTATTTTATGTTGATTTTCCGAAATAGAGCGCTGATGGGATCAGTGGGGGGAATGTCATTTGGCAAGTGTCGCGCAACCTAACCATACTTGAGGTGAACTCACAGACACACCCACATGACTGGAGCACCACAGGTTAATACCATATCTTGATTAATGATTAATGGGGAAAGGGAACTGTGAATTATTAGCTTTCAGTGCAATGCAATCAAGATGATTACAAATCTCCTGTTTTATGTACTTGTCTGAAACAGATGGCAGAAGTTAGCATCCAATTAAGAAACGGGAACAAAAAAAAAATGTTGATTTCCAATCTGTGAATTGTTTTGAAGAAGCCTTGAAAACATATTTGGATGATTATCAGTTTCAAATAATTAGGATTCCCAGTAATAAATATTTCGGATTCGTTAAAAAATAACTGTTCTTTGGTCGATAGTTTCTAATTTTCTTTTCCCTTTTTCAACTTGAAAAGAAAAATGAAAATTGCTTATTGTCACAAGTAGGCTTCAAATGAAGTTACTGTGAAAAGCCCCTAGTCACCACATTCCGGCGCCTGTTCGGGGAGGCTGTTATGGGAATTGAACCGTGCTGCTGGCCTGACTTGGTCTGCTTTCAAAGCCAGCGATTTAGCCCTGTGCTGAACAGCCCCTTGACACTTTTTGGTGGGGTACAGCTCTCTGGTACAATACCAAAGTGGTTATCTTCATATGTGTGCTGGACAGGGAGGGTCCGATTTTAATGCATTCAAATCACATCCACCGCAGAATTAAAAATTAGTATTATCAGTGAGTCTTCCCCACATATGAAATAGGAGCAGACGTCAGCCATTCAGCTCCTCAAGCCTGCTCTGCCATTGAATATTATCACGGCTGATCTGTTTGTCTTTCGCGTTCCACATTCCCATGTACCCCCGATATCCTTTGATTCCTGAGCCGAACAAGAATATACCTGCCTCCGCCTTACAAATATTTAATGACCCCACCCCCACTGCCATCCGAGGAAAGGAGTTTCAAAGTCGCACCACCCCTGAGAAAAAAATGCTCCACATCTCTGTTCTACAAGGCTGACCCTTAACTTTAAAACAGTGAAGGGCAGCACGGTGGCGCAGTGGCAGCACTGCAGTCTCACGGCGCCGAGGTCCCAGGTTCGATCCTGGCTCTAGGTCACTGTCCGTGTGGAATTTGCACATTCTCCCCATGTTTGCGTGTGTTTTGCCCCCACAACACAAAGATGTGCAAGGTAGGTGAATTGAACACGCTAAATTGCCCCTGAATTGGAAAAATGAATTGGCACTCTAAATTTATTTAAACCCCCCCCCCCACCCTCCCAGTTCTGGCCTCACCCACGATAGGAAACATCCTTTCCACCTTCTTTGTCGACAGGAATAGTGCCAGAAGACTGGAGTATAGCAAATGTTGTCCCCTTGTTCAAGAAGGGGAGTAGAGACAACCCTGGTAACTATAGACCAATGAGCCTTACTTCTGTTGTGGGCAAAGTCTTGGAAAGGTTTATAAGAGATAGGATTTATAATCATCTAGAAAGGAATGATTTGATTAGGGATCGTCAGCACGGTTTTGTGAGGGGTAGGTCGTGCATCACAAACCTTATTGAGTTCTTTGAGAAGGTGACCAAACAGGTGGACAAGGTAAAGCAGTTGACGTGGTGTATAGTAAAGCGTTTGATAAGGTTCCCCATGGTAGGCTATTACAGAAAGTACGGAGGCATGGGATTCAGGGTGATATGGCAGTTTGGATCAGAAATTGGCTAGCTGGAAGAAGACAAAGGGTGGTGGTTGATGGGAAATGTTCAGCCTGGAGTTCAGTTACTAGTGGTGTATCACAAGGATCAGTTTTGGGGCCACTGCTGTTTGTCATTTTTATAAATGACCTGGAGGACGGCGTAGAAGGATGGGTGAGTAAATTTGCAGATGACACTAAAGTCGGTGGAGTTGTGGACAGTGCGGAAGGATGTTACAAGTTACAGAGGGACATAGATAAGCTGCAGCGCTGGGCTGAGAGGTGGCAAATGGAGTTTTTTTGCAGAAAAGTGTGAGGTGATTCATTTTGGAAGGAGTAACAGGAATACAGAGTACTGGGCTAATGGTAAGATTCTTGACAGTGTGGATGAGCCGAGAGATCTTGGTGTCTGTGTACATAGATCCCTGAAAGTTGCCACCCAGATTGAGAGGGTTGTTAAGAAGGCGTACGGTGTGTTAGCTTTTATTGGTAGAGAGATTGAGTTTCGGAGCCATGAGGTCATGTTGCAGCTGTACAAAACTCTGGTGCGGCCACATTTGGAGTATTGCATGCAATTCTGGTCGCCGCATTATAGGAAGAATGTGGAAGCATTAGAAGGGTGCAGAGGAGATGTACCAGGATGTTGCCTGGTATGGAAGGAAGATCTTATGAGGAAAGGCTGAGGGACTTAAGGCTGTTTTCGTTAGGGAGAAGAAGGTTAAGAGGTGACTTAATTGAGGAATACAAGATGATCAGAGGACTAGATAGGGTGGACAGTGAGAGCCTTTTTCCTCGGATGGTGATGGCTAGCACGAGGGGACATAGCTTTAAATTGAGTGGAGATAGATATAGGACAGATGTCAGAGATAGGGGGCGAGATTCTCCGACCCCCCGCCGGGTCGGAGAATCGGCGGGGGCTGGCGTGAATCCCGCCCCCGCCGGTTGCCGAAGTCTCCGGCACTGGAGATTCGGCGGGGGCGGGTATCGCGCCGGTTGGCGGGCCCCCCTGCTCGATTCTCCGGCCCGGTTGGGCCGAAGTCCCGCCGCTAAAATGCCTGTCCCGCCGGCGTAAATTAAACCACCTACCTTACCGGCGGGACAAGGCGGCGCGGGGGTGCTCCGGGGTCCTGGGGGGGGCGCGGGGCAATCTGGCCCCGGGGGGTGCCCCCACGGTGGCCTGGCCCGCGATCGGGGCCCACCGATCCGTGGGCGGGACTGTGCCGTGGGGGCACTCTTTCCCTTCCGCCTCCGCCACGGTCTCCACCATGGCGGAGGCGGAAGAGACTCCCTCCACTGCGCTTGCGCGGGGATGCCGTCAGCGGCCGCTGACGCTCCTGCACATGCGCCGCCCGGAGATGTCATTTCCGCGCCAGCTGGCGGGGCACCAAAAGCCTTTTCCGCCAGCTGGCGGGGCGGAAATTCGTCCGGCGCCGACCTAGCTGCTCAATGTTGGGGCTCGGCCCCCAAAGATGCGGAGCATTCCGCACCTTTGTGGCGGCGCGATGCCCGTCTGATTTGCGCTGTTTTGGGCGCCAGTCGGCGGACATCGCGCCGTTTCCGGAGAATTTCCCCCAGGTTCTTTACTCAGAGAGTAGTAAGGGCGTGGAGTGCCCTGCCTGCAACAGTAATGGACTCGCCAACACTAAGGGCATTTAAATGGTCATTGGATAAACATATGGATGATAAGGGAATAGTGTAGATGGGCTTTAGATTGGTTTCACAGGTCGACGCAACATCCGAGGGCCGAAGGGCCTGTACTGTGCTGTAATGTTCTATGTTCTACCTTGTCAAGACCATTCAGGATCTGACAACCTTCAGCAAGTCACCTCTCATTATTCTAAACTCCAGTGGAATCAAACCCAGTCTATCCAACCTTTCATCGTAAGACAACCCGCTGATGAAAACATTGGGCTGGATTCTCCTGATGTCTCAAATGTGAATCGCGATCGGACGGAGAATTGGGCGCGATGCTCCATTCCCTCCCCGGCACGAAAACGAGGTTTGCACCCTGCGATAGGAGGGGAATGCAAACCCGGCATTTGCATGCATTTAAATGTGATTAGCAGGTTGGACAGATAATACTCCGCCATTCCTGATGCTTTGCCCCTCTCAGGCGGAGGTCTCGTCTCACAAATTATTATTCTACTATTTACAAATAGGGACTGGGCGCCAGGGTTGCTGAGGAGGAGCAGGAGGCTAGAAAAACACTGAAAAACCACTGAAAACTGCCGGGCTTGCTGGGGGTAGCTGCCTGGGCCAGGGGGCAGTAGCAGGGAGTGATTTGATGCCAGGTCCGTGGAATCGGGGTTTGCCCTTCGGGATCAGGGTGGCTAGACTGCTATTGCTGCAGTCTGTCTTTGGTGTTACTTCCAGGCTCCTGGCTGCTCACACTGCTGAATGCTGCCTGTGATCTTTGAGTGCTCAAAAGGCCTCTGGTCATCTGGTAGCCTACCCACGCCGCCCCTTTGGACACCCTCATACCCAGCTGTATCATCAAGGGGAGGGGCATGGCCCTGCTCAATCAGGTGCCACCAAATGTTGGCACTCCTCAGACGTGCTCACCACAATCAGAGGACAACTGCACCGTGAACTTTGGAACCCTCCCTGGTTCTCTGCCCCACTCAGGGAAAAGGCCTCACCAGTGACCCCCACCCCATCTGGGTCACCAGATGTCTCCTCCTGGTGAGGCTGGCAGCGCTGACTGCCCCTGCCATCGTCTGCCCCCCCCCCCCCCACACACATCCCTCACAAAGCGCAGTTCATGGTTCAAGTAGCATCCACTGATATGCCTGTGAGGCTTGTTTTTAATTCAGCTACATTACTGTTTTAAGTTACTGTGCTCAATTAGCCAAGTAACTGTTTACTTAAAATAGGTTGATTCCTTCATTTGAAAAGCCAAAAAATGGGATGTTTACGGATGGATTTACAATTTGGTTAACAATAACAGTAAAATGTCAAACACAAAACAAGCGTTATTTCCAGAAAGCCTTTGACAAGGTGCCACACAAAACGTTGCTGCATAAGATAAAGATGCATGGCATTGAGGGTAAAGTAGTAGCATGGATAGAGGATTGGTTAATTAATAGAAAGCAAAGAGTGGGGATTAATGGGTGTTTCTCTGGTTGGCAATCAGTAGCTAGTGGTGTCCCTCAGGGATCAGTGTTGGGCCCACAATTGTTCACAATTTACATAGATGATTTGGAGTTGGGGACCAAGTGCAATGTGTCCAAGTTTGCAGACGACACTAAGATGAGTGGTAAAGCAAAATGTGCAGAGGATACCGAAAGGGAAGCATTGGAAGGGTGCAGAGGAGATGTACCAGGATCTACAGAGGGATTAGGATAGGTTAAGTGAATGGGCTAGGGTCTGGCAGATGGAATACAATGTTGACAAATGTGAGGTTATCCATTTTGGTAGGTATAACAGCAAAAGGGATTATTATTTAAATGATAAAATATTAAAACATGCTTCTGTGCAGAGACCTGGGTGTGCTAGTGCATGAGTCGCAAAAAGTTGGTTTACAGGTGCAACAGGTGATTAAGAAGGCAAATGGAGCTTTGCCCTTCATTGCTAGAGGGATGGAGCTTAAGACGAGGGAGGTTATGCTGCAATTGTATAAGGTGTTAGTGAGGCCACACCTGGAGTATTGTGTTCAGTTTTGGTCTCCTTACCTGAGAACGAACATACTGGTGCTGGAGGGTGTGCAGAGGAGATTCACTAGGTTAATCCCAGAGCTGAAGGGGTTGGAGTACGAGGAGAGGTTGAGTAGACTGGGACTGTACTCGTTGGAATTTAGAAGAATGCGGGGGGGGGGGGATCTTATAGAAACATATAAAATTATGTAGGGAATAGATAGGATAGATGCGGGCAGGTTGTTTCCACTGGCGGGTGAAAGCAAAACTAGGGGGCGATAGATAGTTTTTTGAAGAATAAAGGGATTAAGGGTTATGGTGTTCGGGCCGGAAAGTGGAGCTGAGTCCACAAAAGATCAGCCATGATCTCATTGAATGGCAGAGCAGGCTCGAGGGGCCAGTTGGCCTATTCCAGCTCCTAGTTTTTATGTTCTTATGTTAACCTCAACCTCAAAAACAATTCCATTTCCCAGCCCGGTGACCTTTGCGGTCGTCCCACCAAATCCATCATGTGACATTTTTTCTTTTGTCGGTCGTTATTTTCAGCTACAGTCTTCAACATAACACTCATTAATATATAATAAATATAGCATTTTATATTTCTGTAACATTTGTTAATTATTGAAAGATATGTGTGGAGCAAAAAGATTGGGAACAAGAGTATAACCACATACTTAACTCGTTCTTAAGCAGCTAATATCCTCCTCCGTAGAACTCCCCATCTCCTACTGTCTCCACATTTTTAAACCTGAATTTGGTTTTGTCAAATTAGAATCGATTCATTTTGCATTGGCACATAACGTGGTGGGAAAATGTTGTAACCCGCATGGGTCTTAAGGGGTAGAGAGGATTAACTACTCCGTGGATTGTTCAGAGTACGAGCTCCCTCGATAAGTTATTAGTGTTTAAATAACTCAGCAATTTGTGGCCAACCCTGTGCATTGCAAATGACCACAATTGGCTGGCCGATTTACCTCATTCCACCATTAGCCTCACAAAAATGACAGCCTGTCCTCACCTGCTCAGTGTGTCTCAACATTGCTGAATTTGTGGAGACAATACCAATTAAACTTGGCACAGAGTTCCAGTGCTTGTATTTAACTTTGAGCAGAAGGAGCATTTTAATGACAAGATTTATATCCCTGCAAAGCCACCCATCTCTACAGCCCAGAGAAGGAACAATTGAAACTGTAGAGTCTTGTTCCCGCTGGTGGTTAATTTTCCTTTGAGCTCTTTAAAATATAAAGTTCAAAACTCACCTTTTTTCTGAATTATCATTCTCTTGTTCTCATCACTGTGGTGGCTCAAGGCAATACCCTGGAGACTTCCAGTGACAACTACAAGGGGTTTATTAATAGTTGGCAAAGGCAATTATATACAGGCACAGATAAATGCTGGTGAGACCTTAACTCTCCAGCTCCTGGGTCCACACTTTTTTAACACAAGACCCTGCTCCCATGCCCACATGTCTGTCCTTGGCCTGCTGCAATGTTCCAGTGAAGCTCTACGCAAACTGGAGGAACACCATCTCATCTTCCAGTTAGGCACGTTACAGCCTTCCGGTCTCAACATCGAATTCAACAACTTCAGATGATTAGCTCTACCCCACCTCGACACCCTTGTTTTCATCCCATTTCATTTTAAATTACTTTTACCATTTCTTTCTTTTTTGTCTTTCTTTGCATATATTTACCACCCCCCTATCTTATTCCCCTTTCCTTATATTTTTTCCCCTTTGCTTCCCCCTTCCCCTACCCCCACATCTACATCTGTCACAGTTTACCCTCTGATGGTAGTTTCTCTGCTGTTTAGCCTTTCATACCTTTTGTTCTCTCTGGGGACTTCCATTAACACTCTTTCCCTTGGTTTCTGCAGCTATTAGCACTCTGTTCCCTTGGTGTATGTGGCTATGACTCATGTTTCATTCTCTCACTCCACAGTATAAATATTTCTCACTTTCTATGTCTTTTAACTTTGACAAAGATTCATCTGGACTCGAAATGTTAGCTCTTTTCTCTCCCTACAGATGCTGCTGGACCTGCTGAGATTTTCCAGCATTTTCTCTTTGAGTCCACAATACCTGGCCTCCTGTTCCCAAGGGCGCTGTTTTTTCTCTCTATTGGTGGGGGACACACTCAGGTGCGATTGGATCAGAGCTGGTCATATTAACAACAAAGCCCGCCCCCTTAAGTCCCTTATTACGTTTTACAAAATATGTTACACAAGTGCTGTATACAAGGACAAGAGACATAAGTGAAAAGAGTTCATCACAGAATTAGTCTTTACGGGGACCTTTGAGTCCTCACGGACATCCTTAGTCCCCCAACCAGTTCCATCATCACTGAGGTAATCTTGTTGTCTGTAGAAGACGACAGTTCAGGTGACCACCCCTCTTCTGTAGGGCTTCTTGCCTCGCCAGCTCGCACCTGGACTGCAGGTGGGGTTGACTCTGAAATTCCCGGCTCCCTCGGCTCTGGAACAACCACAGGAGCGCAGGTGGCACGAGTTGGACCCATATGTTGGGGGTTACCATCTCCCCCAGCTCATCATGTGGTCAACATGCTTCCTCACAGTTCCTCCATTGACATTGACCACACACCACACAGGTCCCGATTGGGATGTGATCTGACCTGTTATCCGGAATGAGCCCAAGGCGAAATTCCGAACTAGGATCCGGTCACCTGCCTGGAATGACCTGCCACTCTTTTATGAAGTATGTTGATTTTTCTGGAAGGCCTGATGTGCCTACACCCTCCCTCTCAAATTCGGAAATATCAAGTCCAACCGAGTTCTAAAGTGATGGCTAATAAGCAATGCAGCCAGTGTGATCCCTATAATGGAGTGGGGATTGTGCAGGACAAAAGGAAGTTGGCCAGCCGATGGCACAATGGCCAGTCTGATTGCTTCCTTGTAGCATTTTCAAAGGTCTGTGTGGCCCTTTCCGCCAACCCATTGGATGCCGGGTAATATGGGGCCCTCCTGGTATGCTGGATTCAGTTTGTCTGGACAAAGTGTTAGAAATGGTCTCCAGTAAAAGGAGTACCATTATTGGACACAATGACTTTCAGTAGGCCGTGTATGGCAAATACCCAGCATAAGGCATCCACAATAGCCGTCGAGATTGTAGCTTCCATCTCCTGTATGGATAACCATTTGGGATGAGTATCTATTAAGACAAGAAACATCCTGCACAAGAAAGGACCTGCATAGACCTGGAAGGAGATGGGCCAAAATGAGGTAACAGTTGTTGATTCAGCAGGGAATGTATGCCATACCATTTCCTCAATAGCTTAATCGATTCACAGCAATCAGATACAACTGCGAACCAGCATCTTCAACGTTGTTTTGCCCGGATGGACTCTGTGTAATTCTTGTAAGAGGGTTTCCCTCGCTGGGAGTAGAATGAATACTCGAGAGTCCCAAAATATTACTTGTTTCAAGCTGAAGGATGAAGGAAGCAAATCACTTGCTCTGGCAAATTCTGGGCCATCGCCTAGTCTCCTACTTTTTCCAATCTTCGGGAGTCCTTGC
The DNA here is from genome assembly GCF_047496885.1 of Scyliorhinus torazame. Classification (NCBI taxonomy): domain Eukaryota; kingdom Metazoa; phylum Chordata; class Chondrichthyes; order Carcharhiniformes; family Scyliorhinidae; genus Scyliorhinus; species Scyliorhinus torazame. The sequence goes on from NC_092717.1 coordinate 212,728,187, forward strand.
TTTCTGAGCAACACATTGGGGTAGGTGCAATGCCTGCAGTCAAATCATGCACACATCTCAGACAATCCCACTGATTCAACTTGATGGGCTGGCAAGAATATGGGGCTGGATTCTCCGTTTTTGGGACTTTGTCCACACGCCGTCGTAAAAACTGTGGCCTTTCATGACAGAAAAACTGGCGTGAAAGGGCCACATATTCATATTGTGACAATAAAAGGTTATTATTTCTAGCTATGCAGGGGGCTAGCAGTGAACCATCGGGAAACTCGCAGCTTTTGCTGCAGAAACGGGCTCTCGCACTTCCAGGTCAGATGCCGCGCATGCGTACAGCGACGGACTCAAGCGGCCACGCCGTGCTCCATCGCGGACTCAGACCGCGGACCTGGACCTCCCAAATAGTGCCCCCGATCTGCTGCATGCCTGACCCGGACCACCTGCCCAAAATTAGCCCGGAGCCGTATGAGGCCTCCCCTGCATTCCGATCGGCCCGCCTCCAACCATGGCGGCCACGGACTGAGTCCGCAGCCGCCATGCTAGTATCCCGACCGGCAGGACCATGTTAGATCCACGCCGTTGGGACTTCAGCCGGTCGGGGGCGGAGAATGGCAGAGCCGGCCTCCAGCATTGGCTGAAGGTAAGGTATACACGGCGCGGCATACTCTCCGAGTATGCTACTTTTTGGGGCCCAGAGAATCGGGGAACCGGCGCCAGTCCCAATTCCATGCGCGGAATTGGATTCTCTGCCCCGGCGCCAGCCGCGATTTCGGCTTCGGGGTGTGGGGAATCCCGCCCATGGGAAAATGTCCGGAGGAAGTGTCTAGTTTTACAATGAAATAGTTGGCGCCACCCCCGCACCGATGCTCCGCCCGGTGGGGGGCTAGCAGCGGCGAGGGGTAAAACCCCCGGCATTCCCATGAGAGGCAACGGACCCGGCAGCTCGCCGCCCGTTTATGTCGGGAATGCCGGGAGTTTTACCCCTCGCCGCTGCTAGCCCCCCACCGGGCGGAGCATCGGTGCGGGGGTGGCGCCGACTATTTCATTGTAAAACTAGACACTTCCTCCGGACATACCCTCAAAATCGAAGAATCCAGCCCTCAGTCTCTAAACAGAGAAACCCGCCCATGAAGATAAAAATTAAATCTCCGCTTTTGTTTGTGGTCACCTCAGCAGTTAGTGGAGTTTGCCATTGCATGCACAGCCACGTTCCGCTTTCATTGTCATGGTAGGCTTATGCAGAAAGTAAGGAGGCGTGGGATAGTGGGAAATTTGGCTAGTTGGATAACGAACTGGCTAACCGATAGAAGTCAGAGAGTGGTGGCGGATGGCAAATATTCAGCCTGGATCCCAGTTACCAGTGGCGTACCACAGGGATCAGTTCTGGGTCCTCTGCTGTTTGTGAGTTTCATTAATGACTTGGATAAGGGAGTTGAAGGGTGGGTCAGTAAATTTGCAGACGATATGAAGATTGGTGGAGTTGTGGATAGTGAGGAGGGCTGTTGTCGGCTGCAAAGAGACATAGATAGGATGCAGAGCTGGGCTGAGAAGTAGCAGATGGAATTTAACCCTGAAAAGTGTGAGGTTGTCCATTTTGAAAGGACAAATATGAATGTGGAATACAAGGTTAACGGTAGGGTTCTTGGCAATGTGGAGGAGCAGTGTGATCTTGGGGTCTATGTTCATACATCTTTGAAAGTTGCCACTCAAGTGGATAGAGCTGTGAAGAAGGCCTATGGTGTGCTAGGGTTCATTAACAGAGGGATTGAATTTAAGAGCCGTGAGGTGATGATGCAGCTGTACAAAACCTTGGTAAGGCCACATTTGGAGTACTGTGTACAGTTCTGGTCGCCTCATTTTAGGAAGGATGTGGAAGCTTTGGAAAAGGTGCAAAGGAGATTTACCAGGATGTTGCCTGGAATAGAGAGTAGGTCTTACGAGGAAAGGCTGAGTGTGTAAGGCCTTTTCTCATTAGAACGGAGAAGGATGAGGGGCGACTTGATAGAGGTTTATAAGATGATCAGGGGATAGATAGAGTAGACAGTCAGAGACTTTTTCCCTGGGTGGAACAAACCATTACAAGGGACATAAATTTAAGGTGAATGGTGGAAGATATAGGGGGGATGTCAGAGGTAGGTTCTTTACCCAGAGAGTAGTGGAGGCATGGACTGCACTGCCTGTGGAAGTAGTTGAGTCGGAAACATTAGGGAGCTTCAAGCAGCTATTGGATAAGTACATGGATTACGGTAGAATGATATAGTGTAGATTAATTTGTTCTTAAGGGGCAGCACGGTAGCATTGTGGATAGCACAATTGCTTCACAGCTCCAGGGTCCCAGGTTCGATTCTGGCTTGGGTCACTGTCTGTGCGGAGTCTGCACATCCTCCCCGTGTGTGCGTGGGTTTCCTCCGGGTGCTCCGGTTTCCTCCCACAGTCCAAAGATGTGCAGGTTAGGTGGATTACAAAGAACAAAGAACAAAGAAATGTACAGCACAGGAACAGGCCCTTCGGCCCTCCAAGCCCGTGCCGACCATGCTGCCCGACTAAACTACAATCTGCTACACCTCCTGGGTCCGTATCCTTCTATTCCCATCCTATTCATATATTTGTCAAGATGCCCCTTAAATGTCCCTATCGTCCCTGCTTCCACTACCTCCTCCGGTAGCGAGTTCCAGGCACCCACTACCCTCTGCGTAAAAAATTGCCTCGTACATCTACTCTAAACCTTGCCCCTCTCACCATAAACCTATGCCCCCCAGTAATTGACCCCTCTACCCTGGGGAAAAGCCTCTGACTATCCACTCTGTCTATGCCCCTCATAATTTTGTATACCTCTATCAGGTCTCCCCTCAACCTCCTTCGTTCCAGTGAAAACAAACCGAGTTTATTCAATCGCTCCTCATAGCTAATGCCCTCCATACCAGGCAACATTCTGGTAAATCTCTTCTGCACCCTCTCTAAAGCCTCCACATCCTTCTGGTAGTGTGGCGACCAGAATTGAACACTATACTCCAAGTGTGGCCTAACTAAGGTTCTATACAGCTGCAACATGACTTGCCAATTCTTATACTCAATGCCCCGGCCAATGAAGGCAAGCATGCCGTATGCCTTCTTGACTACCTTCTCCACCTGTGTTGCCCCTTTCAATGACCTGTGGACCTGTACTCCTAGATCTCTTTGACTTTCAATACTCTTGAGGGTTCTACCATTCACTGTATATTCCCTACCTGCATTAGACCTTCCAAAATGCATTACCTCACATTTGTCCAGATTAAACTCCATCTGCCATCTCTCCGCCCAAGTCTCCAGACAATCTAAATCCTGCTGTATCCTCCGACAGTCCTCATCGCTATCCGCAATTCCACCAACCTTTGTGTCGTCTGCGAACTTACTAATCAGACCAGTTACATTTTCCTCCAAATCATTTATATATACTACAAAGAGCAAAGGTCCCAGCACTGATCCCTGTGGAACACCACTGGTCACAGCCCTCCAATTAGAAAAGCATCCCTCCATTGCTACTCTCTGCCTTCTATGGCCTAGCCAGTTCTGTATCCATCTTGCCAGCTCACCCCTGATCCTGTGTGACTTCATCTTTTGTACTAGTCTACCATGAGGGACCTTGTCAAAGGCCTTACTGAAGTCCATATAGACAACATCTACTGCCCTACCTGCATCAATCATCTTAGTGACCTCCTCAAAAAACTCTATCAAGTTAGTGAGACACGACCTCCTCTTCACAAAACCGTGCTGCCTCTCACTAATACGTCTATTTGCTTCCAAATGGGAGTAGATCCTGTCTCGATGAATTCTCTCCAGTAATTTCCCTACCACTGAAGGATTGGCCATGATAATTGCCCTTAGTGTCCAAAATTGCCCTTAGCGTTGGGTGGGGTTACTACGTTGTGGGGATAGGGTGGAGGTGTTGACCTTGGATAGGGTGCTCTTTCCAAGAGCCGTTGCAGACTCGATGGGCCGAATGGCCTCCTTCTGCACTGTAAATGATATGATAATCTATGATTAATCTAGGACAAAGTTTCGTCACAACATCGTGGGTCGAAGGGCCTGCTCTGTGCTGTATTTTTCTATGTTCTATGTTCTAAAGCGTGACTCTGAACAGTCTGTCAGTTAAGGGCCAATCGTGGTCTCCTCCTTTTCCTGTCTTCTCTCCACCTCTTAGGGTGCACTGAGGGCCTACCCACCACCGGTACTGCACTTTTCCTCGTGCACTCTGGAAGTTATCACAGTTATCATAGAATTTACAGTGCAGATGGAGGCCATTTGGCCCATCGAATCTGCACCGGCTCTTGGAAAGTGCACCCTACCCAAGGTCAACACCTCCACCCTATCCTCATAACCCAGTAACCCCACCCAACACGAAGGGCAATTTTGGACACTAAGGGCAATTTATCATGGCCAATCCACCTAACCTGCACATCTTTGGACTGTGGGAGGAAACCGGAGCACCCGGAGGAAACCCACGCACACATGGGGAGGATGTGCAGACTCCGCACACACAGTGACCCAAGCCGGAATCGAACCTGGGACCCTGGAGCTGTGAAGCAATTGTGCTATCCACAATGCTACCGTGCTGCCCAAAGTCTGCACATTTAGGAGCATGCTGCTTATGCTATCAGGCATGCTGATGTGGGGTGCTATGAAGAAGGATACACAAAATGCCTATGTGACCCTAGCTGGTGCAGAAAACCAGGTTTATTTGAGAGGAGTGTGGGGTAGCTGGAAAAGGGAAAAAATTAAGGCTGGATCCGACAGCTGACAAAAGCAAGTGCAAGGGTGTTGCAGCTGTTTCAGCGACTTGAATTAATTGCTTGACATGAACTGGCCATACAGTACATGGGGTTGTCACTGAGGGATCAGATAAGGTGTACCTGGGCAATCCATGCCATCAAGACTGTTGTGAGCAGTGCTGAGGAGGTTCTGCAGAGGTGTGCCATTTTGGTGAAGACTGTATTCATGGCTGGTTGGTGGTTGTTTTGGCGGAGGATCCGAGTCTAAATCCACAAAGAAAACAAGGTGGAATTTGACCTGAGAAACTTTGAAGGATTTTGTGGCTGAAATTGGTGCCATATATGCTGAGTGGACTTCTGAGTATATCCATGAGATCTATCAAAGATGTACCTGCTACTTAATGAAGAATTTATAGTTTCTGGTTTACTGCAATTTGCCTGTTAATTCAGGAGGAGGCAGTGTTGCTGTGGTATTATCTCTGGGCTTGAGACTCTATAATGCTCTTGGGGGCCCAGGGTTCAAATTCCACTTTGGCAAATAGTAGCGAAATCTGAAGTCAGTAAAAGACCTGGAATGCAAAGTCTAATGGGAACCATGAAATGATAGTCATAAAAACCTATCGCCAATGCCCTTTAGGGGAGGAAATCTGCTGTCCTCACCTGGCTCATATGTGACTCTAGACCCACAGCAATGTGGTTGACTTTTAGCTAACCTCTGAAATGGCACAGCAAGCCACTCAGTTCAAGGGCAATTAGGATGCCAACCTCCAATGAATTCAAGAAAAAAAACATATCTAATCTGCTTTGATTGTTATAGTAAAAGTTATTAATAAGGTCATTCAGTAAATTTGGTTCCTTAGCTTTGGTGATCGTAAGATGTCTTGTACCGGCAAGCGGTGAATTTGAAACCTTCTACTGACAGTTGAGGTGATTTTCAGAACTGATCACTTTCTGTTTCTTTCTCTGAATGCCGGGTGTTCCATTCAACTTTGACCCCCTTCTCTCCTCTGTCAAAGTTCAGCAACTACCCGTCCCAGCCATTTCCATTTGCTGCCAATTGATATGATAACAAAAAGATGCCTCCTAGCCGAATTGCCAGTATGTCTGAAAAACCAAGGTAAAAACATTTCATTTAAACTTTAATAGCTGTAGCTGAAAGTAATTCTAATTTCATAAAATGCAATTCAGGAGAATTGGGCCTTGATGTTGACAGAAAAGGCGACAGTCCCATCCCTAGAATTCGGACAAAATTCTCCGCAGAGCTGAAGAGAACAAAGTTGTAGAAAATGAGCCACATTTTTCTTTTTGCTTCAGATTTTGCCTTCACTTCCGTGAAGCCAGCACTTCAGGTTGTGTTATGGACTGTGTCGACATTTACATTTGTATAAATTCTGGCCTCCTCCAAATATCGCTTTTCTACCCAAAGGGTGTTGACAGCTTGCTTACTTCTAAGCGACATTTAAATCAAGGCAAATCCCCATGCTCACCCAATATTCACATAAACACACTTTCCAGCAGGGGTGAATGGATTGTGACTGATTATATTCCCCTCTCTCTCCTAGAAATGCTAAACCCAATTGTAGAGACTCCTGGCTCAGATTGCTGGCTCTGGATAGACTACAGGTCAATTTGATGACCTTCTGATCCTTGCGGCTCAGCCCCATACTGCAAACTGTGCATATACCTTGAGCTATGGGGTCATCAGATCAAGGTAAAATTCTGCATGCACACATTAGGTATTGGTTGAAATCCCTTATGGGCAGAACAAACTTAAATGAAACAACTTATTAACAGTGGTTTGAGTTGTTAGAAGTTACCGCAGGATAAGAAAATTGAATCTTGAATAGCGTGAGCTTTCTTTGAACTTTGCTTTGTAGCTGTTACAGAGTTAGAACACGGCACAGCCGTAAATTGTAGCGGCAGCCTTGCAGTTATTTGGCATGGATTACAAAGAATTTGAATTTCCATCTCTTTTTCTCCCTCCACAATTTCTTTTGAACTTGCTATGTGCCAGAAATTGCAACCAATTAACATGTTAAACTCAGGGGGGGGGGGGGGGGTGGGGGGGGAGAAAGATTATTTATGAACGCTACATCAGAAGGATTAGTGGAAGTTGTTGAGCATATCCTCTATGTAAATTAACTTTATCCCAACTCTTGTGGAAAAATGATACAGCAGGTCTAAAAGGTTAATCAGGGACTGCCGCAGAAAGCAATAAACCTGACCTGCCATTTTTAAAGTATCTTTCCTGCTTTTTCATCCTGATTCTAATGGCGACTGGGTTAGCAAGCTTTCTCACACTGGGACTATTTTCTATTGAGTTGCCTGGGGCTGCAGCTACCAGATAAGTGAAGCATTATTTCTCTCTGTGCTTTGCATGGCTGGCTTGTCTCTTTAAGCATTAACTGACCTGAAACTTTGATTACCCTGCCTTTCGGCTTTTTGCTAAACAAACATTCCCAGTTATGGTAATCAGCAGAGAACAGTGCTCAGTGCAAGCAGTTAAGATAGCAAATGAATTTAGCAATGTGTCCCTTGGCAAGCAGGCTGCACCAGAAATAATTGGTTGAGGGCAGAGCAAACGTAAACTCAGATTACACATGGGTCAACAAACGCATCATTGACGCAATAAGTGCAAAGAAATCTAATGAGAAGAGCTAATTTCACCTCATAAAATCAGAAGCAAGATAATGTTTACCTCTTTTTTTGTTTCCTGACACTCCCCATTCCACTGACCAAGTAGAGTACCAGGTTGCACCCTGTCTCCAACTCTTTTCTATTCAAGAATTAGGAATGAGTAAGGCATTCGGCCCCTGGTGTCTGATTCGCCATTCAATATCCGCCTGTGACCTCAACTTTACTTTGCTATCTCCCCTCCATAAGCCTTGACTCCCCTGTCAATCAAAAATCTATCTAACCCAGTCCAATTGTGAGCTGACAGCTGAGCGATTGCAGGAGCTGATTGTTTCAGACTTTCCTCTTCATCCTTCCCTCCTTTTGCAGGGATGCACTCAATTTCTGCTAAGCACCCATCCCACTTGCCTGGACCGTGGAGAACAAGGATTTTTGTTCGGTGTTATGTATGTGGCTTATTGTAGTTGTGTGCAATGTCTCTTTAAGAAAGGAGTCACGCGACTTAGGTGACATCATAGGCTACTTTGCGGGCTTTTGGGGAGCACAGTAACAAACATTGTAGAGTGAAGACCTATTCAATAAACCTGTGTTATTATTGCATCAAACCCATGTGCTGTGGCAATCTATTTCTGTTAGTCTAATGATAGAAAAAGTTTACAGAACGGAAACTGGCGATGATGAACTAAACAGAAGAAAGAAACAACATTTTAATTTCAAAAATTGTTGGAGTGGAGCAGCTTCAACAGATCGATTGATCTTCAGGTTAACATAAGGTCAGAACCAGTAAGGTTTTGTGGCAAAAATTCAAAGGACGGGCCTGTGCTGATTTTAAACCAGCAATTTGAGGAGTCAGGCTGTGGGGCTCCTCACGTGCAGTCCAGTAACACATGGAGGTAGAGCAAGGCAGAGAACAAAAGATTATCATGACTTGCATGAAAATTAAAGCTGTTATAAATTGGTAATCCATCTTGAAAGAACTAGGCCACTGAATGATGCGGTGGGGAGAGCACTCTAATACCGTGAAAAATGGCTGGAAATTTTGACATGATGGGCACTTTTGGAAGAAGACCCAGAGAACTGGAAATCGTATTCAGAGAGATTCCATTATGAGGGCGGCACAGTGGTTCGCATTGCTGCCTCACAGCACCAGAGACCTGGGTTCAGTTCTGGCCTTGGGTGACTGTGTGGAGTTTGTACTTTCTCCCCATGTCTGTGTAGGTTTCCTCCCACAGTCCAAAGATGTGCAGGTTAGTTGGATTAGTCATGCCCAACCAGGTTACAGGGATAGGGCAGGGGAGTGGGCTCTTTCAGAGAGTTGGTGCAGACTCAATGGGCCGAATGGCCTCCTTCAGCACTGTAGGGATTCAATGATTATTACATTTTAGCTGACAAAATATCGGAAGGGATTAAGATCCTGCATTCGTAAGTGCAATTGAAGGCAAAACATTTCCATAGAACATACAGTGCAGAAGGAGGCCATTTGGCCCATCGAGTCTGCACCGACCCACTTAAGCCCTCACTTTCACCCTATCCCCATAACCCAATAACCCCCAGTAACCCCCTTTAATTTGCTAAGAAGCTTCGTTCAGCCTGGGAAACCTGAGGATCAGACACATCTAGAACTGGAGAAAATATTAGAAGACCATTATTCACCAAAGCCATTGATTATTGCGCAGAGGTTTCAATTTCATTGAAGGAATCAGTTAGAAGGGGGAAATATTGAATAGGTTGTTGCAACCCTCAAGCCAAATTGCAGAGTTTTGTGGATTTGGCAATTCTTTAGATGACAAAGTTAATGATTGTTTAGTGATTGCGTGGTTTGAAAAATGAGGCCATTCAAAGAAGCTTATTAACGGAATCTGAATTTGATGACTGCATTAGACATTGATGTTTCAATGGAGCTCGCGGCTAAGGAGGGTTCCCAACTCACAGAAAGCAGTGGTATGTCTCACATATTACCTTCAGGGGAAGAAAGACCAATAGCTTTTGTATTTTGAACATTGACAAGTGCAGAACCTCAGAAGGCACAAATTTGGTGTTATGAAATTTCACCAATACCTGGATGGCCATCACTTTACATTACTGATAGACCACCGACACTTTAAACAATTTTTTTTAGAGTACCCAATTATTTTTTTCCAATTAAAGGTAATTTAGCATAGCCGACCCAAACATCTTTTTGGGTTGTGGAGGTGAGACCCACGCAGACACGGGGAGAATGTGCAAACTCCACACGGAAAGTGACCCGGGGTTGGGATCGAACCCAGGTCCTCAGTGCCACGAGGCAACAGTGCGAACCACTGTGCCACCATGCCATCCTGGACCACAGCCACTTAACAGCTATTTTTGGCCACATAATAGTTCCTTGGCTCTAACGATAGCTGGTAATCCTGTCAGCACATATCTACAAGATCAAATACTGTCAATCTTAAAGTCAATGTGGGTGCATTATCACACTTATCTTGACCAACTGACCAAATAGCACCTATTCATGATAATGTTTTTAATATTCGCAGATCAAAAGTGTCCCTGTGACTGCAGCTCAAACCCAAAAGCATACCAGAAATGGTCCTGTCATGGAGAAGGTACTGGAATGGTATTAAAGAGCAGGATAACAGGAACACATTCTGATATGAAACTACATTTCCAGGAGACTCAAATTAACAGCACAGGGTGAATTGCTGCATTGGGGGATGAGAGTAATTATTCCTAAAAATTTGGGATTTGAAGTATTCAAACAATTACATGAGGGACACCTAAAAATGATGCAAATGAAAGATCTATCACAAAACTACTTTTAGTGGCCAGGAAATGATGCACAAATAGAAGAAAACGCAGGACTGTGCCAGGCACCGCCATTGTCCCCATTGCTCCCATGGGAGTGGTCGAAAATGCCACGGCAACTTTTACATGTTAACTTTGCTGGTAGATTCGAGGGACACATGTCTATGGTCATTATAGATGCACATTCAAAGCAGACTAAGATGGTTTAAAGTAAGTGAACCACCACAGAGAAACTTAACAAGATCTTTGCCAGATTAGGAAAACCAGAGCATATTGTGAGCGACAATGGACCATAGGCTACAGGGCGGGATTCTCTGGCCTCCCAGCTGCATGTTTCTCGGTGGAAAAAAGGCCAGATGCCGTTCACTGGTGGCGAAGCTCCCGCTGCTGTCAATGGAAATTCTCATTGAAGCCACCCCATGATGCCAGGAAATGCGTGGGTGGGGCGTGCTGCTGACAGGACCAGAGAATTCAGCTTCCAGCCTGTGGTGGAGAATTCTGGCCTTTACTGTACACGGTCCTCTAGATGCGGTCCGCCTCCCGCCGCCGTGAAACACGCAGCTGGGAGGTCGGAGAAAGCCACCCCTTGTCTCACCAATGCCTAGTACAACTGTAGCCAAAAATCTCCACTTTATATAAATTTGCCTTCCTAATCACTTGCCAGATTCATTTGCCAGACCACCCAGATCCCTCTTTACCTCAGAGTTCTGCAATCTCTCTCCATTTAATATACTGCATTTTTATTTTTCCTGCCAAAGTGGGAAAGTTCACGTTTGCCCACATCATACTCCATCTGCCAAATTTTTACCCACTCACATTATCTATGTCTCTTTGCAGACACCTTCTTTTGTCGTCTTAACAACTCACTTTTTTATTTATCTATGTATTGCCAGAAAGTTTCAGAACCATGCATTTGGCAACTTCATCCAATTTATTGATAGAAATTGTAATAGTTGAGGCCCCAGCAATGATCCCTGACACATTCTACTTGTTACTTCTTGCCAATCCAAAAAGAGCCTTTTATTCCTACTTTCTGCTTCCTGTTAGCTAACCAATCCTTTATCCATGTTAATATGTTACCCCCATGCCATGAACTCTTAATTTGCATAGTAACCTTTGACATGGCACTTTATTAAATGTCTTCTGAAAATCACAGTATAGCACATCCATAGATTCCCCTTTATTGACATTGTTTGTTACTTCCTCCTTTATCCATATTGTTTGTTCCTTTTTTAGAAATATTACATTTTCAGGAATGTTTTAGTTCTGAGGCAAGAGCTGGCCAAGTTGCTGATGCCTTGGGAGTGGAATGGGGGGGGGGGGGGGGCAGGAGGAATTTTAATTGATCTCTGAAAATAGGCCTTTAACAAGCTCAATTGGCTGCCTGCCACTTGTGAAGTGACTACATTTCAAAAATTTATTAGCTATAAAGCACTCTGAAATGCTTGATGGCCAAGAAAAGTGCTATATAAATGCATGTCCGTCTTTTTATTCCACATGCATGGTAGGTCAGTAACCACTTGCCTTGGCTTAAAGTACTTTTCTACTATGAAAGGATTATGAAATAGCAATATTTTCAATTATTGAAATTTACCTACTGATGTTCATTCAAGTCCATCACAGTCAGACTAAATAATGTTCCCTGTTAACCATCAACTTCCACCACAGAAAATATCAAAAGGTCATTGAATGTAATCAAAATTCTTGTGAAAGATTTGATATTTGAATCTTGCACTGATGGCCACACTCCTTCCTTCATGTTTCGATATATAAATAAAGGTTTTTCTTTAGGATATTATCTCCTCACCCTATTATGATAAGATGACATTTTCAGCTAAAACCCCAAACTTGAATCCTTAGCTTAAGGAGGTGCAATTCTATTGGAGTTTTTCTTCTGAATGGCCTGAATATTTCATGGCATTAAGTGCAATTGGAATGAAGGAATTAACCTTAAAGCTATCAGTTTTCATAAAACCTTCAGAGATTGTTTGCTATGGCTTTGCTCAGAATTGGATTAGATTGATAATGGCTAGGTGACACTTTAGGCAAAGATACTTTAATACTTGAGATCCAAACAGATAGACTAGAAACAAATGGAAGTGAAATATAAAGTGGCTGAAGTTTATTGACAGGGATATCAAAATAAACTGCAGAAAGCAGGGAAGAGTGGCTCAGATCGCTATCGATAGAAACATCGTAAATGCATTCAAGAATATCTCAAATCAGAGGATGAATGTTTCATGAGATCCTTTGAGTGTGTGCCCAGCACACTGAAATCACTGAACAAGTCTGCAGGAAGTCCGATAGCTACATGTATGCAGTGACTGGCAAGCCACACTGCAGACTGCCATGGAGAATGTGGTCACTCCAGGGCTCTTTGGCATGAACCCAACAACGTCAAAGGGCGCAAGAGCAGCCGCTGCTTCCCAGATGGATTCTCCAACCTGAGCACTAGATATCTCTGGGCTCAGCATTCTATGTTGCCTGATTTCAACATGCTGGGAAATCAAATTGAGCAAGCAATTGCACAGACAACCTGTGAGCTCTCAGCAGAAAGAAAAGAGCAGGAACTGTCTCTTAGGGTGCCACCATGCCTGGTCCAACCAGCCAGCTTGCGGAGGTGACTCATGGTCTCTGCCAAGATACACAGGCAGGACTCAGCCGGCACCATAATAAAATGTGGTAGCAGATGCTGCAGGACCAACTCATCATCCAGCACATGGGGGTGCCGCCGGACTATACCAAGAAACCACTTACTGACGCTCAACAGCCACCATCATAGTCAAATATCTCCCAGCTCCCAGCTATCCATAGGCAGCATGGCAGCATAGTGGTTAGCACTGTTGCTTCACAGCGCCAGGGACCCGGGTTCGATACCCGGCTTGGGTCACTGTCTGTGCGAAGTCTGCACGTTCTCCCCGCATCTGCGTGGGTTTCACCCAGGATCTCTGGTTTCCTCCCAGATGTCCCGAAAGACATGCTTGTCAGGTGAATTGGACATCCTGAATTCTCCCTCACTATATCGAACAGGCGCCGGAATGTGGTGAAGGGGCTTTTCACAGTAACTTCATTGCAATGTTAATGTAAGCCTACTTGTGACACCAATAAAGCTTATTTATTTGTTTTTATTTTAACCCTGACCTTCTATGTTGCCCCACCTGGTCCACCCCTCTTATACAGAATAAAATCCATCACATTTTCCCCCTCTCTTGAGCTTTGAAGAGCCTTATGGATAGGTTCTGTCTTCACAGTTGCTGCCAGACCTGCTGAGTTTACCCAGCATTTTAATTTCAAAAGTTTTGCCAAGCAGACAGGAATTTTGTAACCTATCAAGTTGTGACTGACCCTGTATTTCAAGGTTTTTTTTCTAGTTTTATATCTGATTTTCAATTAATTTTTGCGTTGTCTCTATGAAGTTCATTTTATAGGTTTACATTGTTGGTAGGGTCGAACCTTCCCCACTGGAAATAGATTCCTCGCCATTAATTTTCACAAACATATCTGTAACTACCCTTCTCAAGGGATGGGCAATAAATGCTGGCCTCGTCAACGATGCCCATCCGTGAATGAATGAAAAAGAATCATTTCCAGCAGGTGTAGCTTCTGCCTGGAGATAGAAATTCATAAAACTGCCCAGTAAATGTATGAACTTTTCAACCACTTTATCATTTACCGATGACGCATTTCTTGTGTTCATTGAAAACGGCAAAATATTTGTTAGTGAAGTGCTTTGTCTCTCTTTTTTGCATTGCAGATGGACCAGCTTTATTTATCATCATAATAACAAGACAATTGGAAGTAAAACAGCCCAATGGACATGAATCATTGTCAAATAAATTCAATAAAGGCTGTCTTATTGCAGTTCAGAGACACATGGGACACAACAAAGTGGAAACAAGTTATGACATTAAATTAATATGGGGAGAGACTATTTTACAGAACCAAATTGGTATTTTGGCTCGTTAGAAATTCCCTTCCTAACACAGTTGATTCTTTGACATTTCTGCACAGATTCTTAAAAATGGAACATCTATCCACTTAACCTTCACACCAGAATGTATAATTGTGACGAGATGTTCCAGAAAATAGAGGAATCTGGTCAGATGTAATCCTGGATGTTGACAATGACTGGCACCTGTCCTGTATTGAATCAGGCAATCCAGTTTCTTAGTTTTGTGATCCATTCAGGAGGATACAAGATCGCTTGCTTCAGATATTTAATGTCCTGATTTCCACTGTCACAGTTAGATTTCTCCGCTGACCTCATTCAGCCCCTTAACTTGAGCAGTGTCAGCAACACCAGGGAAACAGGTTCGATTCCCGGCTTGGGTCACTGTCTGTGCGGAGCCAGCACGTTCTCCCCGTGTCTGCGTGGGTTCACTCCATGTGCTCTGGTTTCCTCCCAAATGTCCTGAAAGACGTGCTTGTTAGGTGAATTGGACATTCTGATTCTCCCTCTGTGTACCCGAACAGGCGCCGGAGTGTGGTGACTAGGGGATTTTCACAGTAACTTCATTGCAGTGTTAATGTAAGCCTACTTGTGACACAAATAAAGATTATTATGAGGCGTGTCTTTGCCAGGTGCTGGCAAGTTGAATGAGGCATCAGAATATTCAGGACGCAGCACGATAGCACAGTGGTTAGCATTGTGGCTTCACAGCGCCAGGGTCCGAGGTTCGATTCCCCGCTGGGTCACGATCTGTGCGGAATCTGCACGTTCTCCGTGTGTCTGCATGGGTTCCTCTGGGTGCTCCAGTTTCCTCCCACAGTCCAAAGATGTGCAGGTTAGGTGGATTGGCCATGCTAAATTGCCCTTAGTGACCAAAATGGTGAGGAGGGGTTATTGGGTTACAGGGGGAGGGCGGAAGTGAGGGCTTAAAGTGGTTCGGTGCAGACTCGATGGGTCGAATGGCCTCCTTCTGCACTGTATGTTCTATGTACTCTATGGGGTGTGAACTACACACTTTCTCTACCTCATAATGTTGGTTAATCAATAGTGCTGTGGTGTCAGCCATGGCTCAGTTGGTAGCATTCTCTCTCCAAGTCAGAAGTTACTTGGTTCAAGCCCCACACCAGGGGCGGGATTCTCCGAGCCCGCGCCGGGTCGTAGAATCGCCGATGGTGCGCCACGCTACGACCGGAGAATAGGCGGCAATCACGCTGGTGTGGTCACCACAGCGATTCTCTGCGCTCCACGGGCTAAGTGCCCGCCGAGTTCCACCGGGTCACGCCGGCGTCGTTCGCGTGTGGTCCGACTCGGCGGGACCTCAGCGTTCTGGCTGCGGGGGCCGCCCTGGTGGGGGGGAGCCAACCCCAAGGGGGGCCTCCATCGGTGGTGCGATCGGGGGCAACCAATCGGCGGGCGTGGTCATTCTGGGGGGGCCTATGTTCCTCCACACCTGCCCCTGTAGGGCTCCGGAATGATTCCCGGGGACCGGCGCGGAGACAGCCGTGGCACGCATGCGCAGACCCACGCTGGCCATGGCACGCATGCGCGGACCCGTGCCGGCCGTGGAGGGGTGGCATTCGGCGCTGGAGCAACGCACAGCACTCCGGCGCTGTGCTAGCCTCCGAGGAAGGGGAGTATGACACTTGGCCAGGACTACAGCAAATCTTTCCAGACTGACCCTCAAATGCAGTATTAAGAGAATGCTGCATTGGATCTGCTGTCTATTGGGTAAGGCATTAAGCCAAGGTTCCAGCTGCTCTCTCACGTGACTTTAAGTGATCCCATTACACTATTTTGGAGTATTCTGGCTAATATTTATCCCTCAATCGCTATCACTGAAAACAATTATCTAGTTATTATTATTTTGCTGTTTGTCCAGGCTCACTGTGAGCAAATTGCCTGTTGCATTACAAGCGCGACTGCACTTCAAACGTGCAGTACCACATTAATAAAGTCAAAATGTCTTATTACTTGTTAAAGCTCATCCAGTTATTGAAGTTGACACACTGCAACAATCAGCAGTGCTGTACTAAGTTTCGAAGTGACTAAGTTTAGGGGGCGATTCTCCAACCGCTTTGGGCCCGGCTCAAAACCCGCTGTGTCGGGAGATATCCGGGACAGGCCTGAAATGGGATTTGCGATGGGTGCCAAACTGTTTCTGATACTCCTGGCTTGCTCCATCTGGCATGATCTTAATTACGCCCTTATTGGGCGTGAACCATTTTAGCAAATTTTAATCCTAATTTAAATATGCAGGATTTGTTTTAAGCCGAATTCTCCATCTCCCATCTGCCAACGCCGTGTGAAGCCAGCACAAAGTCTCCACAAATGGAGACCAGTCGCGATGACCACACCGGAGGACTCGGAGGCCATTGTAGTATGCAGGTGGTCAGGGATATGCTGCCTCCTAACCCTGCTGAGGGGCAGGGTCTGAAGGGAGTGAGGCCTGAAGAGAGGCTGAAGGGGGGCATTTAGGAGGTGGGGCCTGAAGGGCCATAGGGGGGGCTTTTGGTGACACCACAGCTGCGTATCACTGACCTGTGGGGACCACTGGTACAGGCGTTGGGTGGGTTGGGGAGGCCGGTGAAAGTGGGGGTGGCCTGTTGCCGTGTAAAGGGGCGGTCTTTGCCGACAAGAGGGTTGGGGGGGTCTTTGCCTACGCGGATGGGGGGATCTTTGCCATCGGGAAGGGAAGGGCTGGAGAGTTAGTCTGAGATCGTGGATCCCTTTCAAACGGGCACCCCATTCTCTGAGGAGCCGGACCTATCAGTGCCTTCAGGTCCCGCATACTTCATTCCTGGCGTAGTTCACCCAACCTCCAAAATATTTCTAAGTGTAGATGGATTGTAATCTGAATCACGCCAAACCACCCAGCGAATCGCACCTCCTTTCCCCAGCCGTTGTGACTCTAACTCTGTCCTCCTTTTAAAGGCTATTTTTAAAAATTCATGCCAGGACCAACATTTGTTGCCCATCCCTAATTGCTCTTCGACTGAGTCATTTGCTGTGCCATTTCAAGGGGCATTGAAGAGTCACAGTGCTGTGGGCCTGTAGTCACAAGGATGGCAAATTTCCTTCGCTACACAACATGAGTGAACAAGATGGGTTCTTAACAACAATAGTTTCATGGTCATCCTTAGACTTTTCATTCCAAATAATTTATTTATTGAATTCAAATTTCACTATTTGCCATGGTGGGAATTGATCGCAGGAGCCCAGGGCATAACACTGGATCTCTGGATTACTAGTCTAATGGCAATGCCACTACTCCATCATCACCCCACCTAATCTCTTAGCCACCATGTGCTTATCTTTGGGGCTCACTTCCAAATCTACTTCTCCTTACAACCTCTCTTCCTTCTTTGCTTCAAAGGTTTCTTGACAATCTCAAGGGCAATTAGGTGTGAGTAATAAATGCTGGCCTAGCCAACGATGCCCATATCCCACGAAAGAATTAAAACAAATCGATTGCATTAAACTCCCCTGCCTAGAATTCGCTCCCTTCTCAGTGATCTTTTCCCACACTCAACCTGTTAAATCGTTAGAACTTCCTTCTTTGTGAGGTTCACCATGGAAAGGAAACATGTTTTTCAGTTTTGACACCTGTGAACATTTGAATAAAAAGTAGCTGTTTTTGAATTATGGTAATATGATGAGGGTGTCACTGAAAATGTAATTCCTGATGACAGAAATTAGCATGAAAATGTGTGATTATTTTGAGTAGTTTTGGATTGCTGCAGTCCATGAGGTGTAGGTACACACAATGTGCTGTCAGGAAGGAGTTTGGATTTTGACCCAACGACAGTGAAGGAGCGGTGTCAATCAGGTGGCACTGTGGTGCAATAATTAGCACTGCTGCCTCACGGCGCCGAGGACCCGGGTTCGATCCCGGCCCCAGGTCCAATCCCGGCCCCAGGTCAATGTCCATGTGGAGTTTGCAAATTTTCTCTATGCCTGCATGGGTCTCACCCCCACAACCCAAAGATGTGCAGGTAGGTGGATTGTCCACGCTAAATTGCCCCTTAATTGGAAATAAAAAGGAATTGGTTGTTCTAAATTTATTTTTAAAAACAGTCGGGATGAGCAATAACGCTGACCGAGCCGATGATGCCCACATCCTGTAAAATTATATTTTAAAATGTGCAGCGATGGAAGTGCCATTGAATGTCATGGGTCAATGATTACACTCTCTCTGGTTGGAGATGGTCATTGCCTGGTACATGTATGGTGGGAATGTTACTTGCCAGCCCAAGCCTGGGTATTGTCCAGGTCTTGCTGCATTTGGACATGGACTGATTCAATATCTGATGAATTACAAATGCTGCTGCACATTGTGGAATCATCAGCAAACATCCCCGCTTTTGACCTCATGATGCAAAGAACATCCTTGATGAAGCAGCTGAAGATGGTCAGGCCGAGGACACTAACCTGAGTGTAGGCATTAAGTGTCCGTGGTTCACATAGGGTGAAGCCCACTGTGGCAGGAAAGTCATGCTGATGCATATTTTGCTCACCACATACCTAGGGCCTTCCTGTCACCATTAAACTTTGCATGAACCAGAGTTTTAATGCAACCTTCTATGGTTATCTAAATTTTAAAACAGTCGCTCTGGAACATGGTCATACTATTCCAGCACTGTTTAACAGTTCACTGGAAATCACAACACTTGCAATCATATGGCCATATAAGAAAAGGGAGAAAACACCATCAGGCCCACTAATGTATGATGATTCATCCTATGCCCCAAACCTCACACACCTTAACCAAAACTCACCCAATCACCCTATATTCTGGGAGAGGCAAGGAACTTTGCCTCCAGGTTTAAGGAGGCTACACTTTCCCAAGACCTACCATAACAACAACTAACAATTTACACTATCTAACCGGAAATGACCTGAACTTTTCGAGTTTTCTTTCAAACATTTCATAGATTCTGCATTCACCATGTGTCCTGGTAATTTACTCAAGGATAATGGCACTTTTGAAACAATTTTGCTGACAGCTCAGCCGAATAACCTGGCTGCAGATTTTACAAGCATAATCCTTAAACACGTCAGACATCTTAAGCAATGCGACTCTAGTCAAGCTCATCATCATTTTTAAAACATTAACAATTCCCTTTGAAGCCTACACTCTTCCAAATTAAACCCAAGTCTTTTTAACCCCTCAGGCGTGTGGAAATCAAAACTGGGCGTGCCAACACAAGTGTACCAGAGTCTTATATAAGAACCTACAGTGCCATTCAGTTTGATGTGTTGGTCCCAGAAAGACAACATAAACTCTGTGGTCCTTCTCTGTCAGCCTTTTTCACTGGTTGTGCCCTTTTAAGGAATGATTGTCTATGATCCAGTTTTCTCTCTTGATCTATTCACTTTTACAAGCAGCCCTTAGTAGTTTAAATATATTGAGTTATCCAACTCCAAATGTATGACACTACATATTAAATAGAATCTGCAATTTATAGAGCTTTTAATCCAATCTATCCAAACTGACAAACTATTGACTCTATTGCCTATGATCTAGTGAACAGTTATTTGTAGATCTGAAATAAACTGCATGTTGCCACAATGAATATTTACTTGATGTCGCCTCATGCCAGCAAATATTCCATCAACAGGTTTAGCACTCTCTTGTGTGGTATGATGGCAGGGCTGGTTTAATTATTGAATCAGTAAGATGTGATTCAGTGATCCTTTTGCGACACCATCAAATCGACAGGGAGGATTCCCTAGGTGTGCAGTATGCAACAAAGGCATGGCCTGTTCTTTGTTAGACAGTTTTTTGATTCTGTTACACAAAGAAGGTTGCTGCAAGCTCAATAAATTAATTGCAAACTTGGATTAAAGGGATTATTCAGCATTTGGGCTTTATTACATTGCGAATGCACTGGCGTTGATTTTTTGGATGCATTTCATTATAGTAGCAACTATTGGCAGATTGCAGACCAGCTGAGCATGATTTTTCTGAGCCACTTTGCCTGTAGGTAGGATTCCCCCAACAGCTCCAACAGAAAACAAGCGCCTAGACAAACTCATTGACATTCTTCTGAGTGTGCCACACAAACATGGGTAGAATCTGATCAAAAGATGGCAAAGTGTTAGTTCCGGTGAAAAAAGAATGGTCCGATTCCTGCCGCAAATTCTCCAGGGATATTGAGCCTCTTAAGCAAAAGATTTTTTTATTCACATGAATCTTGTCACACTTTTAGTGGCCTCCCACTGATCTGCTCGCCCAGGGAAATCACTGCAATTATTGGGGAGCTCCATTTGAACACCTCCCCGGCACTTGAACCAGATCCAACCGAGGGGGTGGCAGCCAGGAGGTCTACTCCAAAATTCTCGGAGGGAACCCTCACTAGAGGCCTGGATGGAATCCAGCAGAGGTCGGACTTCCTCTCCCTGGGTTCCTGCAGGCGTCCCTCCAGCAAGGTGACCACTCCCGCCTGGGAGGCTGTGCTGCGTTAGTTAGTGCTAGCTGCATATAGAAGAGGACAGGGCAACAATGCAGCAAAAAAATGAATGATCTTCTTTGTGCTACCAGAGTAAGTCTGCCACCTTTAGTTTCCCACTGCACCCCCTCACCCACCTCCAAGGTGGTATCTCACCCAGCCACTTCGCGAGTTGCCAACACCTGTCACGAGACCCTTTTCCTGCACCTACCCCAATCTCCATGGTGCCCTCCAGTCTCTACCCTGCTCCTCACATCCCCGCTCCCACTCAGGTTCCATGCCTGCCACTCCTCAGCCACCAGAACTGGCCTACAATCTTTCCTCCATTTCTCCGCAGGGCAAACTTGAGCACAACAGATGTGAATGTATACAGCCACCCGGAGTGATGTCGGAACCCCGATGCCTCACCCCATTTGAGAAAATACCCATTGAGCAGGTCAGGGAGGAACAGGACAGTGCCTGAGCATAGGGAGAAGTGGGGTGAGTAAGCAAAAGTGAGAACCCTCAGGACACACAATCATTCTCAGGTGAGTAAACATCTCACAGCATTTCTCCCCTTTGATGTACTAATGCCAGCTCCCTTCCCTTGCAGGGCAATCAGATGAGCAGGCTCTCCAGGGAACCCCCAGCAAGGTCATCTCCGGCAATAGGACGTGGATGGCAGCAGACCACCTTAACCTCAGATGTGGATCCTAGGGATGCACCTAGACATAGTGAGAGGGTGAAGAAGGTTAAGAAACTGTAGGCACCGAGCGGGCATGGGTGAACCTAGACACTGGTAGAGATTGGTCATCACTGTAATATAGCTCTTGTACTAAATATCACTGTGTTCACCAGCAGATCCTCCATTCTATCATTTCATGGCCCCATGCTCCTCAAATCCCCGCACGTGGCGCTTCATCCCTGTGCAATGTGAGAGTGGCAGCGCTATGCCTCTCCTATCTCCCACACTGGTGACATAGTAAAGATGTACTGCTGCTATACACCTCCCCTTCCACCCGCAGAGAGGAGGTTCTGAGTGGTCTGGTAGATAAATTTCCAGGACCGTGTGAAATGTATCCCAGGCTGTTGAGTGAAGCAAGGGAGGAAATCGCCAGGGCGCTGGCAATAATTTTTAATTCCCCTCTGGCCACAGGAAAGGTGCCGGGGGACTGGAGGCTAGCCAATGTGGTGACATTATTCAAGAAGGGAAGAAGGGATAAACCAGAAAACTACAGTCCAGTCAGTCTAGCCTCAGTGGTGGGGAAACTATTGGAAGCAATTCTGAAAGTCAGAATTCATCTGCATTCGGAGAGGCAGAGATTCATCAAGCACAGTCAGCATGGTTTTGTTCAGGGAAGATCACATCTGACCAACTTGGCTGAATTTTTCAAAGACGTGACCAGGTGTGTAGATAAGGGCAGTGCATTTGACAGAATCTACTTTAATTCAACAAGGCTTTTGTTAAGGTCCCACTCTTGTGCGTTTTCTCTTTACTATGCTCTTTACTCTGGCTCTGTCCCAATTAGGGCAATCAGTGAATTTGCCTTCTTTCTATATTGTCTATGTCCGAATGCTTAGAGTCGCCAGGTATCGAATGATACCACCACAAGTTTCAAGCGGCTATCGATCAAAGAGCCAAACACCAGTTAGTTAGTTCAAGGTCAAGGGTACTTTATTTACAGACAATCCATCATGCACCATAAACACTACTAGTTAACTACACCTATTACTAAGACAACCTGTACTTAACTTCGGGGACCCGGTTTAGGTCAGGAAACAGTGGCCACGGTTCAGGATCTCTTGGGTTTGAAGTGGTAATTGCTGCTCGGCTGGGCTCGACCTTCTGGTAGTGGGCGTTGAACTCGAACTTGCTTCTGGTGTTGCTGCAGTTGGCAATGGCCGTGACCGGGGTACCAAGGCCAAAAGAAAGCGAACATATGGCGAACTCTTCCTTTATACTCGGGGGGCTTTTGCGCTCTTTTGGGCGGTCCTTCGATTTGGGCCTTGCTAATTGGGTGATCGATGATTACTCCGTTCGATTCCTTAGCCAATAAGTGGGCGGGGTTCTGGATGACTGGGCGTGTCTCAAGCGGTCATTGACTCCGTTGTTTGTGTTTCCCTTGGACAGGGAGTGGCGCCGAAATGTCTGGGACTGTCCCGGTAGCTGGAGTATCAGTCCTTTGTGTTGGGGGAGATGGACCATCACCTGCCAATCGGGGACGGGGTTTCGATACCGTCTGGACTTTGCTGACAAATATGCATTTCAGGCTCAGAACCTGCCTGACTCTTGGCTTGTCCATTTTACCCTTCAGTCTTTGCGAGTTGCTCTGTGCTTAGTTGGACGTGGCCATCCCAGATGGCTACACTCCGTCCTCTTGATCCACAACGCGAAGCGTGAAGGATCACAATACTGGGTCTTCTTTGTTCTCTTGGGATGCTGGGTACCTTTAACCAAGGACAGGTTCTACTCTACTCTGTCCTATAGGTTCAAAAACATTTACCTAATTTCCCTAAACAACACAAGTCTAAGAATTCCTAGGGGGCCATTTAACATTCAGTAAAAGGGGAACCTCTAACTGCCTCTAACTAGACTACACTCATACTGCTATTTACAATCCAAAAACCTATGTTACAATACAAAAAATATTCGATAGCAGCATCGCATTTCTTCCTATCACGGACACTTCTAACATGGAAAAATAAACTTTATTCACAAAACAACAACCGCAGAATTTATTAAAGAAAAGGTTCAGAAAGAGTGTGGGGTTTACTGGAGTCCGAGGAAAGTAGCTCTGAATGTATATACTGGGGGCGGGAGGCTCTCCGTCTCCATTTCCGCAATCTAGTTGTCTGAATGACGCTGTACAATATGGTTATTACGAGTACTAACCTGTGTAGGACCGTGAATACCAATTGATGAAGTTCTCACACCATGTGGGGTCTATGTGTGGCGTAGTGTCCGGGCTGGGGGTGTTGTGTTGGGTGGTCGTTTTCGGGGCTTATGTGGTGAGGGAGGTGGAGTTAGGTAACGCGTGTAACTGGACTGTTCCAGCGACGATCATGATGCCGATCATTAGGGTCGTCTTCATCTTGTTTTTGTTTTCCTTCACCGTCGAGTGTCTTCGTATTTCTCTAAGGGAACAAGCATAGTGTCTGTTATCACCGTGTTTAACATCTCGTATTTATTTCCGTCTGTGTCTCCTTAATGTCAATTCTCCCATTATAATCGTCACCCTATGTGACTCCCTCATTTTTTTTTTAAACAACCATTTGCGGAGACAAGACATCCCACGAAAATACTGTGTCACAGCGCGAGCACTCTCGCAGCCTGTGGTCGATGAGATGAGTGGGCGGACAATTTCTCCGTCCTCTGCAAACTTGTTTTTCCAACCAAGTGTTCCTTACATGTAAATAGTATGTGGGGGTATAGCAACCGAAGGGTTGCCGGGAAGGGCAAAAGTTGTGGCAAAGTGCATTCTTTAAACCACAGGACTCGAAAGAAACAGAAAAAGATGTTTCAAAACCAAGTAGTTGAATGGGGTGGTGCGTATGATTTATGGCAGGGCAAGAATGGGTGGGATCCACGGGTAGGGCAGTGATCAGTGCCATTGCTCCACTACTCGAGCTTGGCTGACCAAATGTATAGGGGGTCCCCAGGCAGGGTGGGGATCCACTACCTGAGTGACCTTCCAAGAGCGGAACAAATTTGTAACAATATGGGTTGCCGACAAACTTGTTTTACTAACTGCCATTGGCGTCAGATGAGTAATTATGGCTGCATCAAGAACTTTGGTGTGAGACCGAAAGAAGAAACTGTATCAAGAAATTCAGTGAGATCGACACGAGTAGTCGCACAAATAAACAAACATTCACCATTTAAAAATAACAAATTAAAGAAACAAACGGGCAGGTTCCATCAGAGTACAGGACATCGTAAATCTCCATCGGTCCCTGACTCTCATCATCTGGACACCTCAAGATTCCATTTCAAAAAGATTTGCAAAGGGGTTACCATGGTGGAAATCAGACTCATAGCCGTCACCATCTCCTGGGTGCAAAACTCTTCAATGGAGTTTGCGGGCTAACGCGGCGTGTGCCGATGTAGGGTCCATTTCGTCATTTCTCGTCAAGCGACAGTAATTGTCATGGTGCCAGTGCTTCATGGTCCGTAGGGAGGTTGTCAGGGTGGTGTCGCTATCATCAGGTGGCTGGTCAGGTTCCTGAATGGGCAGATAAATTGTTTCAAAGGGGCTGAGTGTATCGTCATCGGGGTGCCTGGGCCTGTAGTGACTGGAGCCTGGTTTGTGGGATCTCTGTTCTGGTCTCTCAGGGGCTTTGGTAGTGCAATCGCTGTCACTGGCAGCCGAATCAAGTGTCAGGGTGAAATTTGATCCTGGGGGCATGGTCAAGGTCTTGTCTGTGGACGTGCTGCTGCTGCTGGGGGGAGGGGGAACTTGGGTTGTCAGTGGGCGGGTCCTCATTGTCTGCCATCGCCAATGAGAGGTGGTGCGAGTGGCTGCACTGCGTTCCATAAACCTTAAACTGATTTACATGGAACCATCCTGATTTTCTGTTTGGAAACGTGATTTTGTAAACCAAGGGGCTTGCCTTGTCTGAAATTGAATAGGGTCCTGCAAATTTAGGGGGGAGGAACGGGCTAGGGTTGTACAAGGTTATCATTACCTGCTGTCCGACTGTATACTCTGTCGGGTGTACTGCTTTGTCAAAGCAAGCCTTACTCTGCTTTTGTTTAGCGCCTAGTCGAACAGCTGCAGCGAGCTGTGCTGTTTTAATATTGTCTACCATGTGCTGGACTGCTTTTTCATGGGTCAGGGCGGTGACTGCGGGGCTGGCCAAATCAAGTCCGAATAAGTATTCGATACGCTTCATGGATCATCCGGTCATGAGGGTATGGGGGTATATCCTGGTAAGCTCGACACTGTGTTCCTAATAAACATCAGTGTGAATGGGAGCACCGTGTCCCATGTTGTATTGTGCTGCTGCACCATTTTCCTAAGGGTGGCTTTTAGCATACAATTCATGCGCTCCACTATGCCGCTGGTGATGGGCAATGTGGAACTTCTGTTTAATTCCAAATATCGTCATTACATTTTTTATGACTCTTCCCGTAAAGCGGGAACCTTGGTCCGACTCAATGCTGCGGGGGAGTCCCCATCTTGTAAAAATCTGTTCTGTTAAGAACTTTGCGGTGGCCTTGGCTGTGTTTGTTCTCAATGGGAACGCTTCAACCCATTTAGTAAATGTGTCTATGACTACTAACACATACTTGTAACCATTTCTGCAGCGGGGAAGGGGGCCAATATAATCTAATTGGAGGTTTGTCCACATGCCATTTACAGGGCGCGTGTGTCGTAGCTGGGCTTTTTTTGCATACCTGTCGGGGTTGTTTTGAGCACAAATTAAACAATTCTCGACGTAGTGAGACACGTCGGTTTTCAAATCAGGCCACCAGCAGAGGGGTCTGAGGTGGGCAAGGGAGGATTCAATCCCTTGGTGTCCATGTCCATCATGGAACTTGCAAATGAGCTCATTCCTGTCCTGGGTGGGGACTGCATAAACTCCAACTTTTAAACCGATTCCCTCATGGACCGTCAGAGAATTTCTAAACCTGTCATAGGGAGCTGGGAAGTTTCCTTTTAAAATTTCCCTCAACGACTCGTCTTCTTTTTGTGCCTGGGCTATGTCTTGGTTGTTGCTCTGTGAGACCTGAACTGCGTATACGGGGGCACACTCGGGAGGTTGCCAAAAGTGGCCATGTCATGAGCCTGCCTTCGCTAGGGAGTCAGCTTTCATGTTACTGGGTGGGGAGGAGCGATGGTGACTTCTTACTTTGATGAGGCCGTATTCTCTGCCTTTAGCTGTCTGGAGGATATGTTTTAGTAGTGGGGCTGAGGGTAGAGGTTTTCCATCCGCGGAAATAAATCCTCTCAATTCCCACAGGGGTAGGAATTCTGTAAGGCTGTTGCAGACGTACAAACTATCCGAATATATGTCTGTCGGGGTCGGGAATGAATCGGGGTGCTGAACAATGTAAGCAATGGCTGCTAACTCGGCTGCCTATGAACCCAAGTGTCCAGGCAACTTTAAAGCTATCTCTTCTAAAGCGCGTCCTCTACATAAATATCACAGTCTGTTATCCTTTTCCCCTCAAGGACTGCGGAGGATCCGTCTACATAAATTCTCAGGGCTTCGTCTGTGGGCCGGGGTCCGATACCTGTCTTTCTTGGTACCGATTTGGGAACAAAGGGGCCTGTGCTGTGCTTGGGGGCTATGATCTCGCACTCATGTGGGGTTCCTGTATAGTGCAAGTTATCGGCCAAAAACGTATGCGTTTTGGTCTATTTTACTGTGATGTTGCGTCCCTGTAGGAGTAGGGTCCATTGCGCTGCGCGAATTTGGCTTACTGTGCCGTCTTTTAGTCTGCCATCCAATAAAAGCTGTGTCGGGGTGTGCTCGGTCAAAATGGTTACTGGGTTAAGTCCGGTTACGTCCGAGAAGTACTGTACCGCCCAGAAAACTGCTAATAGGTGCCTCTCGCAGGCTGAAAATCCTTGTTCGACCGGATCTAAGACTTGTGAGGCGTAGGCCATGGGTCCCAGACGATCATGCCTTTGCTGCAGGAGTACGGCCGAAAGGGTGCGATCTGTGGTGGCTATCTCTATCGCGTACGGGGAGTGGGGATCTGGGGCTTGCAAAGTGGGGGCTGTGCTCAGAGATGGAGTCGATTTCGGCGGGAGAACAGCTGGTGAGTCAGTTTCAGCGGGAGCAGTGCGGAAGTGGCTGCTGGGAGGTAAGTCTGTCCTTTAAAAGCACTTGTCTTTGCAGGGGCAGGCCAGTCGATTTCGGCGGGAGAACAGCTGGTGAGTCAGTTTCAGCGGGAGCAGTGCGGAAGTGGCTGCTGGGAGGTAAGTCTGTCCTTTAAAAGCACTTGTCTTTGCAGGGGCAGGCCAGTCGATTTCGGCGGGAGAACAGCTGGTGAGTCAGTTTCAGCGGGAGCAGTGCGGAAGTGGCTGCTGGGAGGTAAGTCTGTCCTTTAAAAGCACTTGTCTTTGCAGGGGCAGGCCAGTCGATTTCGGCGGGAGAACAGCTGGTGAGTCAGTTTCAGCGGGAGCAGTGCGGAAGTGGCTGCTGGGAGGTAAGTCTGTCCTTTAAAAGCACTTGTCTTTGCAGGGGCAGGCCAGTCGATTTCGGCGGGAGAAAAGCTGGTGAGTCAGTTTCAGCGGGAGCAGTGCGGAAGTGGCTGCTGGGAGGTAAGTCTGTCCTTTAAAAGCACTTGTCTTTGCAGGGGCAGGCCAGTCGATTTCGGCGGGAGAACAGCTGGTGAGTCAGTTTCAACGGGAGCAGTGCGGAAGTGGCTGCTGGGAGGTAAGTCTGTCCTTTAAAAGCACTTGTCTTTGCAGGGGCAGGCCAGTCGATTTTGGCGGGTGAACAGCTGGTGAGTCAGTTTCAACGGGAGCAGTGCGGAAGTGGCTGCTGGGAAGTAAGTCTGTCCTTTAAAAGCACTTGTCTTTGCAGGGGCAGGCCAGTCGATTTCGGCGGGAGAACAGCTGGTGAGTCAGTTTCAGCGGGAGCAGTGCGGAAGTGGCTGCTGGGAGGTAAGTCTGTCCTTTAAAAGCACTTGTCTTTGCAGGGGCAGGCCAGTCGATTTCGGCGGGAGAACAGCTGGTGAGTCAGTTTCAGCGGGAGCAGTGCGGAAGTGGCTGCTGGGAGGTAAGTCTGTCCTTTAAAAGCACTTGTCTTTGCAGGGGCAGGCCAGTCGATTTCGGCGGGAGAACAGCTGGTGAGTCAGTTTCAGCGGGAGCAGTGCGGAAGTGGCTGCTAGGAGGTAAGTCTGTCCTTTAAAAGCACTTGTCTTTGCAGGGGCAGGCCAGTCGATTTCGGCGGGAGAACAGCTGGTGAGTCAGTTTCAGCGGGAGCAGTGCGGAAGTGGCTGCTGGGAGGTAAGTCTGTCCTTTAAAAGCACTTGTCTTTGCAGGGGCAGGCCAGTCGATTTCGGCGGGAGAACAGCTGGTGAGTCAGTTTCAGCGGGAGCAGTGCGGAAGTGGCTGCTGGGAGGTAAGTCTGTCCTTTAAAAGCACTTGTCTTTGCAGGGGCAGGCCAGTCGATTCCGGCGGGAGTGGAGCTGGCTGGTTAGTCAATTTCAGCAGGAGCTGAGAATTTTTATTTTTTTTATTTTTTTAAATTAGTGTTTTAGGCGGGAACAGGAAGTCGACCCGCGGACGTCTGGGAAGACCCTCACCAATAAATTTTGGTGGAGAGGAAACCCGAGACACTGCACGTGTAGTGTCTCCCACCTGCCCTCCTCCTCTAACCTAATAATAAAACCCATTGGTCTGAGGTAAGTACCATATTTTATTATATTATTATTATTTTTTATAAAAAATGTAATTTAGTTGTTAGCCAGATCTTGGTAGAAAGTTAGAGGAATGGCAGGGAAGGGAGTGCACTGTTCCTCCTGCAAGATGTTTGAGGTGAGGGATGCAGTTAGTGTCCCTGCTGATTTTACCTGCAGGAAGTGCTGCCATCTCCAGCTCCTCCAAGACCGAGTTAGGGAACTGGAGCTGGAGTTGGAAGAACTTCGGATCATTCGGGAGGCAGAAGGGGTCATAGATAGCAGCTTCAGGGAATTAGTTACACCAAAGATTGGAGATAGGTGGGTAACTGTAAGAGGGGCTGGGGAAAAGCAGTCAGTGCAGGGATCCCCTGCGGTCGTTCCCCTGAGAAACAAGTATACCGCTTTGGATACTTGTGGGGGGGACGACTTACCAGGGGTAAGCCATGGGGTACGGGCCTCTGGCACGGAGTCTGTCCCTGTTGCTCAGAAGGGAAGGGGGGAGAGGAGCAGAGCATTAGTAATTGGGGACTCTATAGTCAGGGGCACAGATAGGAGATTTTGTGGGAGCGTGAGAGACTCACGTTTGGTATGTTGCCTCCCAGGTGCAAGGGTACGTGATGTCTCGGATCGTGTTTTCCGGGTCCTTAGGGGGGAGGGGGAGTAGCCCCAAGTCGTGGTCCACATTGGCACTAATGACATAGGTAGGAAAGGGGACAAGGATGTCAGGCAGACTTTCAGGGAGCTAGGATGGAAGCTCAGAACTAGAACAAACAGAGTTGTTATCTCTGGGTTGTTGCCCGTGCCACGTGATAGTGAGATGAGGAATAGGGAGAGAGAGCATTTAAACACGTGGCTACAGGGATGGTGCAGGCGGGAGGGATTCAGATTTCTGGATAACTGGGGCTCTTTCTGGGGAAGGTGGGACCTCTACAGACAGGATGGTCTACATCTGAACCTGAGGGGCACAAATATCCTGGGGGGGGAGATTTGTTAGTGCTCTTTGGGGGGGTTTAAACTAATGCAGCAGGGGCATGGGAACCTGGATTGTAGTTTTAGGGTAAGGGAGAATGGGAGTATAGAGGTCAGGAGCACAGATTTGACGTTGCAGGAGGGGGCCAGTGTTCAGGTAGGTGGTTTGAAGTGTGTCTACTTCAATGCCAGGAGTATACGAAACAAGGTAGGGGAACTGGCAGCATGGGTTGGTACCTGGGACTTCGATGTTGTGGCCATTTCGGAGACATGGATAGAGCAGGGACAGGAATGGATGTTGCAGGTTCCGGGGTTTAGGTGTTTTAGTAAGCTCAGAGAAGGAGGCAAAAGAGGGGGAGGTGTGGCGCTGCTAGTCAAGAGCAGTATTACGGTGGCGGAGAGGATGCTAGATGGGGACTCTTCTTCCGAGGTAGTATGGGCTGAAGTTAGAAACAGGAAAGGAGAGGTCACCCTGTTGGGAGTTTTTTATAGGCCTCCTAATAGTTCTAGGGATATAGAGGAAAGGATGGCGAAGATGATTCTGGATAAGAGCAAAAGTAACAGGGTAGTTACTATGGGAGACTTTAACTTTCCAAATATTGACTGGAAAAGATATAGTTTGAGTACAATAGATGGGTTGTTTTTTGTACAGTGTGTGCAGGAGGGTTTCCTGAAACAATATGTTGACAGGCCAACAAGAGGCGAGGCCACGTTGGATTTGGTTTTGGGTAATGAACCAGGCCAGGTGTTGGATTTGGAGGCAGGAGAGCACTTTGGGGACAGTGACCACAATTCGGTGACGTTTACGTTAATGATGGAAAGGGATAAGTATACACCGCAGGGCAAGTGTTATAGCTGGGGGAAGGGCAATTATGATGCCATTAGACATGACTTGGGGGGATAAGGTGGAGAAGTAGGCTGCAAGTGTTGGGCACACTGGATAAGTGGGGCTTGTTCAAGGATCAGCTACTGCGTGTTCTTGATAAGTATGTACCGGTCAGGCAGGGAGGAAGGCGTTGAGCGAGGAACCGTGGTTTACCAAGGAAGTGGAATCTCTTGTTAAGAGGAAGAAGGAGGCCTATGTGAAGATGAGGTGTGAAGTTTCGGTTGGGGCGATGGATAGTTACAAGGTAGCGAGGAAGGATCTAAAGAGAGAGCTAAGACGAGCAAGGAGGGGACATGAGAAGTATTTGGCAGGAAGGATCAAGGAAAACCCAAAAGCTTTCTATAGGTATGTCAGGAATAAGCGAATGACTAGGGAAAGAGTAGGACCAGTCAAGGACAGGGATGGGAAATTGTGTGTGGAGTCTGAAAAGATAGGCGAGATACTAAATGAATATTTTTCGTCAGTATTCACTCAGGAAAAAGATAATGTTGTGGAGGAGAATGCTGAGCCCCAGGCTAATAGAATAGATGGCATTGAGGTACGTAGGGAAGAGGTGTTGGCAATTCTGGACAGGCTGAAAATAGATAAGTCCCCGGGACCTGATGGGATTTATCCTAGGATTCTCTGGGAGGCCAGGGAAGAGATTGCTGGACCTTTGGCTTTGATTTTTATGTCATCATTGGCTACAGGAATAGTGCCAGAGGACTGGAGGACAGCAAATGTGGTCCCTTTGTTCAAAAAGGGGAGCAGAGACAACCCCGGCAACTATAGACCGGTGAGCCTCACGTCTGTAGTGGGTAAAGTCTTGGAGGGGATTATAAGAGACAAGATTTATAATCATCTAGATAGGAATAATATGATCAGGGATAGTCAGCATGGCTTTGTGAAGGGTAGGTCATGCCTCACAAACCTTATTGAGTTCTTTGAGAAGGTGACTGAACAGGTAGATGAGGGTAGAGCAGTTGATGTGGTGTATATGGATTTCAGCAAAGCGTTTGATAAGGTTCCCCACGGTAGGCTATTGCAGAAAATACGGAGGCTGGGGATTGAGGGTGATTTAGAGATGTGGATCAGAAATTGGCTAGCTGAAAGAAGACAGAGGGTGGTGGTTGATGGGAAATGTTCAGAATGGAGTACAGTCACAAGTGGAGTACCACAAGGATCTGTTCTGGGGCCGTTGCTGTTTGTCATTTTTATCAATGACCTAGAGGAAGGCGCAGAAGGGTGGGTGAGTAAATTTGCAGACGATACTAAAGTCGGTGGTGTTGTCAATAGTGTGGAAGGATGTAGCAGGTTACAGAGGGATATAGATAAGCTGCAGAGCTGGGCTGAGAGGTGGCAAATGGAGTTTAATGTAGAGAAGTGTGAGGTGATTCACTTTGGAAGGAATAACAGGAATGCGGAATATTTGGCTAATGGTAAAGTTCTTGAAAGTGTGGATGAGCAGAGGGATCTAGGTGTCCATGTACATAGATCCCTGAAAGTTGCCACCCAGGTTGATAGGGTTGTGAAGAAGGCCTATGGAGTGTTGGCCTTTGTTGGTAGAGGGATTGAGTTCCGGAGTCGGGAGGTCATGTTGCAGCTGTACAGAACTCTGGTACGGCCGCATTTGGAGTATTGCGTACAGTTCTGGTCACCGCATTATAGGAAGGACGTGGAGGCTTTGGAGCGGGTGCAGAGGAGATTTACCAGGATGTTGCCTGGTATGGAGGGAAAATCTTATGAGGAAAGGCTGATGGACTTGAGGTTGTTTTCGTTGGAGAGAAGAAGGTTAAGAGGAGACTTAATAGAGGCATACAAAATGATCAGGGGGTTGGATAGAGTGGACAGTGAGAGCCTTCTCCTGCGGATGGAAATGGCTGGCATGAGGGGACATAACTTTAAACTGAGGGGTAATAGATATAGGACAGAGGTCAGAGGTAGGTTCTTTACGCAAAGAGTAGTGAGGCCGTGGAATGCCCTACCTGCTACAGTAGTGAACTCGCCAACATTGAGGGCATTTAAAAGTTTATTGGATAAGCATATGGATGATAATGGCATAGTTTAGGTTAGATGGCTTTTGTTTCGGTGCAACATCGTGGGCCGAAGGGCCTGTACTGCGCTGTATTGTTCTATGTTCTATGCATCCACGGCATCCGTGTGCTGTGGAAGCCATTTCCATGGTGCCTGTTTCTTTAATAAATCGGAGAGTGGGGCTGCCTTTGTGGCAAATCCGTCGATATGGTTCCGACAATAGCCAACCAGTCCTAAAAATGACCGGAGGGCTGTAACGTTCTGGGGCAAGGGCAAATTTACGATGGAATCAATCCATTTGAGTTCTATTTCACGTTTCCCATGCGTGATGACTGTACCTAAACAAGTGACCTTTTCCTGAAGAATTTGGGCTTTCTTGGGGTTAATTTTGCATCCAATCATTGTAAGGAGTTCCAGTAATTCTGAAAGAAGCGAGATGTGCTCTTCCTTGGTGTCAGTCTGTAGGAGCAAGTCGTCCACCTACTGAACAAGGCATTCAGGGCGGCAAAATTTAGATAATCCATTTGCCAATTGTCTGTGGAAAATGGAGGGGGAGTTGTGGAGGCCTTGTGGAAGGCACGTCGACGTGTACTGCTGGCCCTGGAAAGTGAATGCAAATTTATACTGGCATGCTCTGTCCAGTGGTATGGACCAAAAGCCATTACTGATGTCTTAAACGGAAAAGAATTTCGACTGGAGTCCCTGTCTCAGCATGATCTCAGGGCTCATGGCAATGGTGGGGACTGCGAAGGGGGTTACTTTGTTCAATTCTCGGTAGTTGATGGTCAGTCGCCATGATCCATCAGGTTTCCTTACTGGCCAAATCGGGGCATTATTCGTCGATGCAACGGGCTGAATCACTGCTTGATTCAATAAGCTTTTAATTACCTTGGCTAATCTCTCCCTCGGCTTGCTGGGGGAAGCCGTACTGTTTCTGGGGCTTGGGGTGGGGATCTTGCAACCTTGCAATTTGTTGCCTGCATTTGGCATGGTCCACCGAACTCTGCCTCTGTTTTTTTAAACATAGAATTTACAGTGCAGAAGGAGGCCATTCGGCCAATCGAGACTGCACCGGCTCTTGGAAAGAGCATCCTACCCAAGGTCAACACCTCCACCCGATCCCCATAACCCAGTAACCCCACCCAACACTAAGGGCAATTTTGGACACTAAGGGCAATTTATCAAGGCCAATCCACCTAACCTGCACATCTTTGGACTGTGGGAGGAAACCGGAGCACCAGGAGGAAACCCACGCACACATGGGGAGGATGTGTATACTCCACACAGACAGTGACCCAAGTTGGAATCGAACCTGGGACCCTGGATCTGTGAAGCAATTGTGCTATCCACAATGCTACCGTGCTGCCGTTCTGTGGTGGAACTGTGGAGTGCTCGGAGGGCTGCCTTCAATGTGATGTTTACAACACCTGGGATTTTACCGCAGTCGTGCTTGTGCTGGGCAAATGCTGTCTTATGTCTTTTCAAGACCTCTCTAACAGCTTTGGCTGTGGTAATGATTTGTGGATCAAACCAGTACTCTCCTATTGAGCTGATTCTATGGGCATAATCTCCTACTGTGAGCGTGGCAGGGGCTCATTCTGCTCTAGCCATTTTCCAGATGCATCGGTTGACTGGGTCGAATGAAAGGTTGTGCGTACTCATGAAATCGATGCCTAGAATGTGTTTTACTGCCTGGGGCAAATCTTCTAAAACAACCGAATGTTTTGTCCTAATATTACCGAGCTGCACGTCCACAGGAGCTGTGATGTGTCCCTGCTGGAGGTGACCTGTAAAGCCACTAAGGGTAATGGTATCCGTAGTGGGCCAAATCTCTTTCTGGAACATGATGGAGGAGTTTAACGTGGTTCGGGACCCTCCTGTGTCCCAAAGGAACTCTACGGGTGTCCCCGGACTGTGCCTGCAACGACCGGTCTTCTGGACTTATCCCACAAGTTATCGCAGACCCAAGTTGAGGAGCCCGAACACTGTCAATCGGTGCCATTCATGGCCGAATTATCTGGTCGGGTGCTAACGCTGTGGATGGGTCGGGTATTGTTTCTGCGGGGGGGGGGGGGCATTTGGGCGCTGGTTCCTTTGCTGCTTCGGAGGGACTTGACATTCTCGGGCGTAATGTCCTTCGTGTCCACAATTGTATCATTCCTGTGTCTTGGGGTGTGGCGCTGTACCTCGGCCTTCATTTACCCATGCGGGGTCTTGGTGTGCCTTTACTGGATTCATGGTGGTGTCTACTCTCTTATGTTCTGTCCTTTTCTGTACCGACTGTTCCCAAGTTCTGGACAATCGTTTCAGAACCCACACTTCATTGTGCTCTGGGTCTGAGGGGTCATAATTGGCGCAAGCCTTCTGTCCTGCCTCTGTGGCATGGGATACTAACATTTGGGTCCATTTGGCCGTATTGTCTGCTGATAAATGGGTGTGGGTTAACTCACTGAATACCGCAGTGGAATGGATCCAAAGGCGTCCAGCAAACGCTGTTGGGTGCTCTCCCTTTTTCTGCCTACAACGGTTGAGTCCGTCTACCGGATCTCCTCTGTTATATCCTATGGCGTCTAAAATGGCCGTTTCCATTTCTTGGAGGCTACCTCCTCCTCCATTTTGTGGGTCGGGAAGGGCTGAACTTACTGAGGGGTGTAAGCACATAACTATGAGCTTAACCTGCTCCGGCTCGTCTAAACCGTACATGAGGGTCTGTTGTTTCACTAACTCGAAAAAGTGGTGTGGTTCTGATGTGGGGTGGAAAGTCTCTATCTTCTCGCGGGCATCCCGTAACTGGGTGATCGATAATGATGTGGTGTGTACAAAATCGTGTTGGTCTTCCGTGGGCACCCTGCGCTGTGTGGTGATGGGGTTCATTGGGTTGCATGCTGCCTGGGCAGTCGGTGGGGCGGGTGCTTTTCTCTTCGGGGCCTGAGGGGCTCTATTTTGATTCTCGGTCTCACTTACATACCATTGGGCCGTTTCGCTGAGTTCCTGCCAATCGGGGCCGTCTTCCTGGTCTAGCTGTTGGCCAAAGGTGTCTCTAAACCTATTTTGAACAGATAGCAGGGATTGCAACCTTGCAATTTGCTACCTGCATTTGGCATGGTCCACCGAACTCTGCCTCTGTTCCATGGTGGAACTGTGGAGTGCTCAGAGGGCTGCCTTCAAATCATCACATTGTTTCTTTAGGACCTGTACCTGATTCTCAGTCTCTTCTCTTCTCAGTACAGCACGCTGTGTGTCCTGGTAGGCCTGATCATATTGGGTTTGGAAGCTGCTAAGGTGGGCGAGGCAGGATTGATGTGCCCTCTTGACATCATCCATTTCCTTGTCCTTCGCCGCTAACTGCTCCCGGAGCTGTACCTTTAACTTCTTGCATTCACTTAAATCTCCCTCTCTACTTTTCTTCTACTCCTCTAGCTGCTTGCAGAGCATCTTCACGACCTCTTCTGTGCCTCGCAATTGTGCCAGACAGGACATGATTGCCATCAGCTTACGAACCTTAGCTACACTCTTTTTATGATCTCGGTCAGGCTGTCCCACCAAGTTTGTTCTACGCTGCCAGGACCTGTCTTTTCATTCGAGCAAAATTCCAAACATAGGTGCCATCCTTTCCCCTTTAGGTACTTCCTGATCTCGTCCTCCCAAATGGGGCACTGTTCTGATCTACTGGTCGCTGAGACCTCGGGCTCTTGTGGATGCATAAGGCGTTCCATTGCCTTCATGGCCATCCCTACAAATACTCTTCCGTCTCTTACCGGAAATTTGGAACAAAGGGGAATAAAGCGGTGGTGCAAACACGGGTACGGCTCAAGCTATTTTCCGGTTTACGCAACTCCCGAAAGTTTCACGCAACCAAATCTATCGAGTTTACCTTATTTCCCTTTGTTAGTACGCATGCAAATTACACACTTCCGAATTCTGGAGGTTTGATCGATACTGGTTTCGCTTGTGGTTTCTTTTACTTTGCCAATTTGGATTCTAATTCAAATGCTTTTGTGGGTTCTCTCGGAGTGACACGCTCACTTCTGGGTCGAGTCCCGTCAGATGTCGCCAATAACTGTTGCCGATTTCTCTTTACTCTGCTCTTTACTCTGGCTCTGTTCCAATTAGGGCAATCAGTGAATTTGCCTTCTTTCTATATTGTCTATGTCCGAATGCTTAGAGTCGCCAGGTATCGAATGATACCACCACAAGTTTCAACCAGCTATCAATCAAAGAGCCAAACACCAGTTAGTTAGTTCAAGGTCAAGGGTACTTTATTTACAGACAATCCATCATGCAACATAAACACTACTAGTTAACTACACCTATTACTAAGACAACCTGTACTTAACTTCGGGGACCCGGTTTAGGACAGGAAACAGTGGCCGCTGTTCAGGATCTCTTGGGTTTGAATTGGTAACGCTGCTCGGTTGGGCTTGTCCTTCTGGTAGTGGGTGTTGAACTCAAACTTGCTTCTGGTGTTGCTGCAGTTGGCAATGGCTGTGACCGGGGTACCAAGGCCAAAAGGGAGCGAGCATATGGCGAACTCTTCCTTTATACTCGGGGGGCTTTCGCGCTCTTTTGGGCGGTCCTTCGATTTGGGCCTTACTAATTGAGTGATCCCTGATCACTCCGTTCGATTCCTTAGCCAATAAGTGGGCGGGGATCTGGATGACTGGGCGTGTCTCACCGGTCATTGACCCCGTTGTTTGTGTTTCCCTTGGACAGGGAGTGGCGCCGAAATGTCTGGGACTGTCCCGGTTGCTGGAGTACCAGTCCTTTGTGTTGGAGAAGATGGGCCATCACCTGCTAATCGGCCTGATTAACATGCTAATGGGACGGGGTTTCGATACCGTCTGGACTTTGCTGATAAATATACATTTCAGGCTCAGAACCTGCCTGACTCTTGGCTTGTCCATTTTACCCATCAGTCTTTGCAAGTTTCTCTGTGCTTAGTCAGAAGTGGCCATCCCACATGGCTACACCACAATAGAAACTGATAGCAACGTTTAGAGCCCATGGGATCCAAGGAAATTGGACAAATTGGATCCTGATTTGGCTGAATGGCAGCAAGCAGATGGTTAAGGTTGAGGTGATGCTGTTTGTAGTTTATATAAATGACCTGTACACCTAGATCTGTCTAACTTTCAATACTCTTGAGGGTTCTACCATTCACTGTATATGTCCTACCTGCATGAGACCTTCCAAAATGCATTACCTCACATTTGTCCAGATTAAACTCCATCTGCCATCTCTCCGCCCAAGTCTCCAAACAATCTAAATTCTGCTGTGTCCTCTGACAGTCCTCATCGCTATCCGCAATTCCACCAACCTTTGTGCCGTCTGCAAACTGACTAATCAGACCAGTTACATTTTCCTCCAAATCATTTATATATACTACAAACAGCAACGGTCCCAGCACTGATCCTTGCGGAACACCACTGATCACAGCCCTCCAATTAGAAAAGCATCCTTCCATTGCTACTCTCTGTCTTCGATGACCTAACCAGTTCTGTATCCACCTTGCCAGCTCACCCCTGATCCCGTGTGACTTCACCTTTTGTACTAGTCTACCATGAGGGACCTTGTCAAAGGCCTTACTGAAGTCCATATAGACAACATCCACTGCCCTACCTGCGTCAATCATCTTTGTGACCTCCTCGAAAAACTCTATCAGGTTAGTGAGACACGACCTCCCCTTCACAAAACCATGCTGCCTCTCGCTAATACGTCCATTTGTTTCCAAATGGGAGTAGATCCCATCTCGAAGAATTCTCTCCAGTAATTTCCCTACCACTGAAGTAAGGCTCACCGGCCTGTAGTTCCCTGGATTATCCTTGCTACTCTTCTTAAACAGAGGAACAACATTGGCTATTCTCCAGTCCTCCGGGACATCACCTGAAGACAGTGAGGATCCAAAGATTTCTGTCAAGGCCTCAGCAATTTCCTCTCCAGCCTCCTTCAGTATTCAGGGTAGATCCCATCAGGCCCTGGGGACTTATCTACCTTAATATTTTTTAAGACGCCCAACACCTCATCTTTTTGGATCTCAATGTGACCCAGGCTATCTACACACCCTTCTCCAGACCCAACATCTACCAATTCCTTCTCTTTGGTGAATACTGATGCAAAGTATTCATTTAGTACCTCGCCCATTTCCTCTGGCTTCACACATAGATTCTCTTGCCTATCCTTCAGTGGGCCAACCCTTTCGCTGGCTACCCTCTTGCTTTTTATGTACGTGTAAAAAGCCTTGTGATTTTCCTTAACCCTATTTGCCAATGACTTTTCGTGACCCCCTTCTAGCCCTCCTGACTCCTTGCTTAAGTTCCTTCCTACGTTCCTTATATTCCACACAGGCTTCGTCTGTTCTCAGCCTTTTAGCCCTGACAAATGCCTCCTTTTTCTTTTTGACGAGGCCTACAATATCTCTTGTTATCCAAGGTTCCCGAAAATTGCCGTATTTATCCTTCTTCCTCACAGGAACATGCCGGTCCTGAATTCCTTTCAACTGACACTTGAAAGCCTCCCACATGTCAGGTGTTGATTTGCCCTCAAACATCCGCCCTCAATCTAGGTTCTTCAGTTCCCTTCAGTTTTACTTTGCCAATTTGGATTCTAATTCAAATGCTTTTGTGGGTTCCCTCGGAGTGACACGCTCACTTCTGGGTCGAGTCCCGTCAGATGTCGCCAATAACTGTTGCCGATTTCTCTTTACTCTGCTCTTTACTCTGGCTCTGTTCCAATTAGGGCAATCAGTGAATTTGCCTTCTTTCTATATTGTCTATGTCCGAATGCTTAGAGTCGCCAGGTATCGAATGATACCACCACAAGTTTCAACCAGCTATCAATCAAAGAGCCAAACACCAGTTAGTTAGTTCAAGGTCAAGGGTACTTTATTTACAGACAATCCATCATGCAACATAAACACTACTAGTTAACTACACCTATTACTAAGACAACCTGTACTTAACTTCGGGGACCCGGTTTAGGACAGGAAACAGTGGCCGCTGTTCAGGATCTCTTGGGTTTGAATTGGTAACGCTGCTCGGTTGGGCTTGTCCTTCTGGTAGTGGGTGTTGAACTCAAACTTGCTTCTGGTGTTGCTGCAGTTGGCAATGGCTGTGACCGGGGTACCAAGGCCAAAAGAGAGCGAGCATATGGCGAACTCTTCCTTTATACTCGGGGGGGCTTTCGCGCTCTTTTGGGCGGTCCTTCGATTTGGGCCTTGCTAATTGGGTGATCGATGATTACTCCGTTCGATTCCTTAGCCAATAAGTGGGCGGGGATCTGGATGACTGAGCGTGTCTCACCGGTCTTTGACCCCGTTTGTGTTTCCCTTGGACAGGGAGTGGCGCCGAAATGTCTGGGACTGTCCCGGTTGCTGGAGTACCAGTCCTTTGTGTTGGAGTAGATGGGCCATCACCTGCTAATCGGCCTGATTAACATGCTAATGGGACGGGGTTTCTATACCGTCTGGACTTTGCTGATAAATATACATTTCAGGCTCAGAACCTGCCTGACTCTTGGCTTGTCCATTTTACCCATCAGTCTTTGCAAGTTTCTCTGTGCTTAGTCAGAAGTGGCCATCCCACATGGCTACACCACAATGCAAACTGATAGCAACGTTTAGAGCCCATGGGATCCAAGGAAATTGGACAAATTGGATCCTGATTTGGCTGAATGGCAGCAAGCAGATGGTTAAGGTTGAGGTGATGCTGTTTGTAGTTTATATAAATGACTTAGACTTAATTATAGGAGGGTTGATCAGTAAGTTCGCGGGTGATACAAAAATTGATGTAAATAGTGAGGAGGATAGCCTTAGAATACAGGAGGATGTAGTCGGGCTGGTCAGATGGGCTGATCAGTGGCAAACGTAACTTAATCCAGATAAGTGTGAGGTGATGCATTTGGGCAGGACAAACAAGTCAAGGGAATACATGATAAATGGCAGGATCCTGGAAAGCACCGAGGATCAGTAGGACCTTGCTGTGCATGTACAATGGAGCCTTAAGGTAGCAGAGCAGTTGGATGAAGTGATTAAGAACGCATACGGAGGGCAGCATGGTGGCGCTGTGGGTTAGCACTGCTGCCTCATGGCGGCTAGGTCCCAGGTTCGATCCCGACTCTGGGTCACTGTCCGTGTGGAGTTTGCACATTCTACCCGTGTTTGCGTGGGTTTCACCTCCACGACCCAAAGATGTGCAAGGTAGGTGGATTGGCCACACTAAATTGTCCTTTAATTGGAAAAAATGAATTGGGAACTCTAAATTATAAAAAAAAGAAGGCAAATGGTATACCTTCCTTTATTAGTCGAGGCATCGCGTTTAAGAGCAGGGAAGGTGTGATGAAACTGTTGATTAGGCCACAGCTGGAGTATTGTATGCAGTTCTGGAATTCACGTTACAGGAGGGATGCGATAGCACTGGAAAGGTTTCAAAGGAAATTTACCAGGACGTTTCCTGGGCTGCACAGTTTTAGCTATGAAGAGAAATTGGATAAACTAGTGGTTATTTTCCTTGTAACATAGGAGACTGAGGGGTATTGGAGCAGTGCCAATATAACCCCGCTTTTCAGAACAAATAACAAAGAAATGTACAGCACAGGAACAGGCCCTTCGGCCCTCCAAGCCCGTGCCGACCATGCTGCCCGACTAAACTACAATCTGCTACACTTCCTGTGTCCGTATCCCTCTATTCACA
Organism: Scyliorhinus torazame; assembly: GCF_047496885.1. NCBI lineage: Eukaryota > Metazoa > Chordata > Chondrichthyes > Carcharhiniformes > Scyliorhinidae > Scyliorhinus > Scyliorhinus torazame. The sequence goes on from NC_092717.1 coordinate 212,769,638, forward strand.
TCCTATTCATGTATTTGTCAAGATGCCCCTTAAATGTCACTATTGTCCCTGCTTCCACCACCTCCTCCGGTAGCGAGTTGCAGGCACCCACTACCCTCTGTGTAAAAAACTTGCCTCGTACATCTACTCTAAACCTTGCCCCTCTCACCTTAAACATATGCCCCCTAGGAATTGACCCCTCTACCCTGGGGAAAAGCCTCTGACTATCCACTCTGTCTGTGCCCCTCATACTTTTGTAGACCTCTATCAGGTCGCCCCTCAACCTCCATCTTTCCAGTGATAACAAACCGAGTTTATTCAACCGCTCCTCATAGCTAATGCCCTCCTTACCAGGCAACATTCTGGTAAATCTCTTCTGCACCCTCTCTAAAGCCTCCACATCCTTCTGGTAGTGTGGTGACCAGAATTGAACACTATACTCCAAGTGTGGCCTAACTAAGGTTCTATACAGCTGCAACATGACTTGCCAATTCTTATACTCAATGCCCCGGCCAATGAAGGCAAGCATGCCATATGCCTTCTTGACTACCTTCTCCACCTGTGTTGTCCCTTTCAGTGACCTGTGGACCTGTACTCCTAGATCTCTCTGACTTTCAATACCCGAGGGTTCTACCATTCACTGTATATTCCCTACCTGCATTAGACCTTCCAAAATGCATTACCTCACATTTGTCCGGATTAAACTCCACCTGCCATCTCTCCGTCCAAGCCTCCAAACAATCTAAATCCTGCTGTATCCTCTGACAGTCCTCATCGCTATCCGCAATTCCACCAACCTTTGTGTCGTCTGCAAACTTACTAATCAGACCAGTTACATTTTCCTCCAAATCATTTATATATACTACAAACAGCAACGGTCCCAGCACTGATCCCCGTGGAACACCACTGGTCACAGCCCTCCAATTAGAAAAGCGTCCTTCCATTGCTACTCTCTGCCTTCTATGACCTCGCCAGTTCTGTATCCACCTTGCCAGCTCAGCCCTGATCCCGTGTGACTTCACCTTTTGTACTAGTCTACCATGAGGGACCTTGTCAAAGGCCATACTAAAGTCCATATAGACAACATACACTGCCCTACCTGCATCAATCATCTTAGTGACCTCCTCGAAAAACTCTATCAAGTTAGTGAGACACAACCTCCCCTTCACAAAACCATGCTGCCTCTCACTAATACGTCCATTTGCTTCCAAATGGGAGTAGATCCTGTCTCGAAGAATTCTCTCCAGTAATTTCCCTACCACTGAAGTAAGGCTCACCGGCCTGTAGTTCCCTGGATTATCCTTGCTAACCTTCTTAAACCGAGGAACAACATTGGCTATTCTCCAGTCCTCCGGGACATCACCTGAAGACAGTGAGGATCCAAAGATTTCTGTCAAGGCCTCAGCAATTTCCTCTCCAGCCTCCTTCAGTATTCTGGGGTAGATCCCATCAGGCCCTGGGGACTTATCTACCTTAATATTTTTTAAGACGTCCAACACCTCATCTTTTTGGATCTCAATGTGACCCAGGCTATCTACACACCCTTCTCCAGACCCAACATCTACCAATTCCTTCTCTTTGGTGAATACTGATGCAAAGTATTCATTTAGTACCTCGCCCATTTCCTCTGGCTTCACACATAGATTCTCTTGCCTATCCTTCAGTGGGCCAACCCTTTCGCTGGCTACCCTCTTGCTTTTTATGTACGTGTAAAAAGCCTTGGGATTTTCCTTAACCCTATTTGCCAATGACTTTTCGTGACCCCCTTCTAGCCCTCCTGACTCCTTGCTTAAGTTCCTTCCTACGTTCCTTATATTCCACACAGGCTTCGTCTGTTCTCAGCCTTTTAGCCCTGACAAATGCCTCCTTTTTCTTTTTGACGAGGCCTACAATATCTCTCGTTATTCAAGGTTCCCGAAAATTGCCGTATTTATCCTTCTTCCTCACAGGAACATGCCGGTCCTGAATTCCTTTCAACTGACACTTGAAAGCCTCCCACATGTCAGATGTTGATTTGCCCTCAAACATCCGCCCTCAATCTAGGTTCTTCAGTTCCCACCTAATGTTGTTATAATTAGCCTTCCCCCAATTTAGCACATTCACCCTAGGACCACTCTTATCCTTGTCCACCAGCACTTTAAAACTTACTGAATTGTGGTCACTGTTCCCGAAATGCTCCCATACTGAAACTTCTGCCACCTGGCCGGGTTCATTCCCCAATACCAGGTCCAGTACCGCCCCTTCCCTAGTTGGACTGTCGACATATTGTTTTAAGAAGCCCCCCTGGATGCTCCTTACAAACTCTGCCCCGTCAAAGCCCCTGGCACTAAGTGAGTGCCAGTCAATATTGGGGAAGTTGAAGTCTCCCATCACCACAACCCTGTTGTTTTGACTCTTTTCCAAAATCTGTCTACCTATCTGCTCCTCTATCTCCCGCTGGCTGTTGGGAGGCCTGTAGTAAACCCCCCACATTGTGACTGCACCCTTCTTATTCCTGATCTCTACCTATATAGCCTCACTGCCCTCTGAGGTGTCCTCCCGTAGTACAGCTGTGATATCCTCCCTAACCAGTAGCGCAACTCCGCCACCCCTTTTACATCCACCTCTACCCCGCCTGAAACATCTAAATCCTGGAACGTTTAGCTGCCAATCCTGCCCTTCCCTCAACCAGGTCTCTGTAATGGCAACAACATCATAGTTCCAAGTACTAATTCAAGCTCTAAGTTCATCTGCCTTACCCGTAATACTTCTTGCATTAAAACATATGCACTTCAGGACACCAGACCCGCTGTGTTCAGCAACTTCTCCCCGTCAGCTCTGCCTCAGAGCCACACTGTCCCGATTCCCTAGTTCTCCCTCAATGCTCACACCTTCTGACCTATTGCTCCCGCGACCAACCCCCTGGCATACTAGTTTAAACCCTCCCGTGTGACACTAGCAAACCTCGCGGCCAGGATATTTATGCCTCTCCAGTTTAGATGCAACCCGTCCTTATATAGGTCACACCTGCCCTGGAAGAGCTCCCAGTGGTCCAGGTAATGGAAACCCTCCCTCCTCCACCAGCTGTTTAGCCACATCTTTAGCTGCTCGATCTTCCTATTTCTAGCCTCACTGGCACGTGGCACAGGGAGTAATCCTGAGATTACAACCCTAGAGGTCCTGTCTTTTAACTTTCTGCCTAGCTCCCTGAACTCCTGCTGCAGGACCTCATGCTCCTTCCAGCCTATGTCGTTAGTACCAATATGTACAACGACCTCTGCCTGTCTGCCCCTCCCCCTTCAGGATGCCCTCTACCCGTTCGGAGACATCCTGGACCCTGGCACGAGGAAGGCAACATACCATCCTGGAGTCTCTTTCACGTCCACAGAAGCGTCTATCTGTGCCCCTGACTATAGAGTACCCTATTACTATTGCTCTTCTGCGCTTTGACCCTCCCTTCTGAACATCAGAGCCAGCCGTGGTGCCACTGCTCTGGCTAGGGAGGTAGGGAGAAAACAGGAGGTAGAGAGAGGGAGGTAGAGAGAAAACAGGGAACTATAGACCAGTGAGGCTATTGTTGGGAGTAGGGAAGTTGCTAGAGTCCATTATCAAGAATTACATAACACTGAAAAGCAGTGGTATAATCAGACAAAGTCAGCATGGATTTACGAAAGGGAAATCATGCTTGACAAATCTATGAGAATTCTTTGAGTTTGAAGGTGCTCTCGTGCATCAGGCGCTGAAAGTAAGCGTACAGGTACAGTGTGCAGTAAAGAAGGGAATGGTATGTTGGTCACCATAGCGAGAGGGTTTGAGTATCGGAATAGAGACATTTTACTGTAATTGTATAGGGTATTGGTGAGGCAGTATTGTCTGCAGTTTTAGAATTCTTATCTGAGGAAGGATGTTCTTGCTATGGAGGGAGTGCAACGAAGGTTTATGTAAACCCGTTATAAACCACGGCAGCACGGTAGCATGGTGGTTAGCACAATTGCTTCACAGCTCCAGGGTCCCAGGTTCGATCCCCGGCTTGGTTCGCTGTCTGTGCGGAGTCTGCACGTCCTCCCCGTGTGTGCGTGGGTTTTCTCCGGGTGCTCCGGTTTCCTCCCACAGTCCAAAGATGTGCAGGTCAGGTGGATTGGCCATGCTAAATTGCCCTTCGTGTCCAAAATTGCCCTTAGTGTTGGGTGGGGTAACTGGGTTGTGGGGATTGGGTGGAGATGTGGGCTTGGGTAGGGTGCTCTTTCCGGGAGCCGGTGCGGACTCGATGGGCCGAATGGCCTCCTTCTGCACTGTGAATTCTATGATATTCTATGATAAACGGTGCTGGCGTGAGGTCACACCGGTGACCAATAAATATTCAATGAAGGTCCGGAGTGAGTACTCACTATGACATGCTAACGTATTAAAAAGTGGTTCCTGGGCTCCAGTGGCGTGATTCGCGTTATTCCACTGGTGAGGGGAGGTGAAAATCCCAAATCCCGACCATGGGTGAAGATGCAGTTTAGGTGCATCGTTTTGTCTTCTATGGGCTGATAAGCTTGCAAGGCTTGAGCTTGAGGCGGCTTTGGCTTCTGGCCTGGCAGATAAATACTGCTGATCCTGGCAGCCCCGCCTGGGTCATGTTTTTTGGCCACAGTTACAGAGCCTTGTGGCTGACACTTTTAGTCCTCCAGAAAGGCTTCCCTGATACTTCTTGGGATATGTGGCCATCTTTTGAACAGCCAGAATATCGTTGATGCATGGTGGTGGGTGAGGCACGTCGGAGTCTTCGCTGGGAATTTAGGCTTTTCTGTGTGAGAATCCTCCTCTGCCAACCCCCAACCACCCCCAGTCCATCATCCCTTGGGGTTCTTGGGGCCCCTTTCCCGGTGTTCCCCAAGGATAGTGCTAATTCTATAGCTCTTTTAAGTTCTAGGGTGAGTTCTGCCAACAATTTTTTAAAATCGCAACATTATCGATCTCACACACGAGCCGGTCGCAGAGCATCTTGGTCAGGAATGGCCCAAAGTCACAGTACTTGGCCAGCTTCCTTAAACTAGCAACGAATTCCATCATGGGTTCCCCATGGGGTCCTCCCAGCTGTGTTGAATCGGTAACGCTGGTGGATTAAGGATGGATTTGGGACATCACAGTTCTTTACTAGATCCACAAGCTCATTGAATCTTTTAGTGTCAGGGCTGCAGGATAAGTTAATCTCTTAATAATGCTGAACGTCAGGGCCTCGCATGCTGTCAAAAGGATCACTTTATGGCTACTATACCCTTCTATGCCGTTGGCAGGGAAGAGGTAGCACATGCATTTGGTTTTCTCGGGCCAGTCCTCCACGTTCACATCATAAGGCTCGAGCATCCCAAACAAGGGCGAATCCGGGTTTTTCTTTTTGCTTTGTTTCTTACCGGAATTGTCATCCGGGAGTTTTGAAAAGGCTAAACAGAATCCTGCACTAATCCTCATCGCCAATGTAATAATTTCAGGCGGTGCAGAGTGAAAGGCCAAACTGGTTTATTTTTAAACTGAAAATAAAGTTGCTACTGCGGCACACAAAACACACATCGCAGCCCAGGACTATCGGGAAATACTGGTCCAGGTCTGGGAGCAACATTTAAAGGTCCCACTAACGAGCCCCAGCTGGGCAGGCTTCCGCCCGCTCACCACGGGAACTTGTATTCTATGAAGCCCACGGGAAGATCAATCAGCGATCCCTGCTAAGGGTTGTTAAATTTTCCTAACAGTCATGTGACCACAGCTGGTTGGAATGAATTTTGCAGTCAGTGGCAAGGCAATGGCACTTACCACTGACCTGAGAGAACATTGCTCACAAAAAATCAAATAATATCATGTGGTACAGAATTCCTCTTTGCCAAAGCCAGTTTGACTCTGGCGACAAGCATTGGGACACCTTGGCATTTGTCAACACTGATGTCATCAAGAAGGGTAAGCGGCCAATCACATGAACTATTCTCACAAAGAGCAAACCAAGAAGTAAAATGTGTTGAATTTTATGCGTTTCACTAAACCTTATAGAAAAAATAAGAAATAATTGGGACATTGGCATGGGAATTAGGTAGAAGCTGAAATACGTTAAATAAAATTCTGTTGAAAATGTCTCATTATAAACTAATATATCATTAAAAAGGAATTTGAAGTTGTTGAGATCTACCATGCGGATTTAGTGGCACTTGCGAACACAAAACTCAGTAGAAATTTGAGTTAACACTTCTCAGGTGCAAATAAGAATTGTTTTATTTGTCTCTATTTGATTACAATTGAGAATCATTTAAATCTTATTCTCTAATAAGTCCAGCTAGCTAAAGGAGTCAAAGAGAAGCAATTTTTTAGACAATTCAACTTTCAAATAATACAGAAATGATTTTCTTGCTTACAGCAAAACAGCTTGCAATAGCGTCAAAAGGCAGAGTGAGAAAGTGAAATATGAAAGACAGAGAGACAGCGAATATTTAAGTCAAAGTATAGATTGATTCCGGAATGGAAAATGGCCGTACGATCCAACACGGTTATACTAAATCATATCTGCCTTTAGCCACCTAGCTACACCCCTATGTAATCCTAATTGTTTTGGGTTGGAATCAAATAAGTTTGATTTGACGGTTAGCTGTCTGTCTTTAATGTGCAACATTAACTTGAAATGTTTCATAAATGAATTCTTGTATGTGTTCTGGAATGCGATTCTGTGCCGTTATTGCAAGCTGCTTGAACTGGATTCTTGCTGAGGACAATAGCGTCTTTTGGTTTCTGTGCCGTTGCCATGGAGCCTGCCCTGTCCTTGGACACTGTCGTGAGAAATGTATTTATTAGCTTAGTGAAAAGTATTTGTTTTATCATGGTTTTTGTGTTTCTGTTAAATTGTGTATCTTAATGTTGTACTGTCTTGAAATTAATTATGCTGTGTCATGCTGAATATGTGTTTTGAAATGACCTGAGGTATGAGTGAGTTTTAAAATGGGTATTTAATAGACTAGGGGCTTAATGCTAAATAGCTATCTTTTACCTATAGAAAATAGCTGGCTTCTACAATCGACCCTTTTGATAAATCGAAAGAATAAGTGAGATATTATCACAATAAGATAAAAGACGCTATTAATGCAATAGGATAGGTAAAAGCGCAAAGAATAACTCATTCATATTGTCATAGCAGTTTTAAACAATAGAGTGGATAAGCATTGCATTACAAGCATTTCAGCAATAATTATAATTCTTAAAGAATCATTATTATAAAATAACAATTAATAAATTAATCAAATTTGATTCTACTGATTCAGTATTAATAAATTATACAATATCTTTATACTACAGTCAAGTACTTCATTGATCAGTAACATTTCAACAATAATATCTCATTTCAAGTTCATCTAATGGTGGTGCAGTTGGGTTAGTGTGAATTATTCTGATATTTGGTCCTCTGCGTTTAGCGATTATTTCTTTGATGTACTTAACACATTGGTATGTTTTGTAAATGATAAATCCAGCTATACAGGAGAATAAGATTATTCTTACTGTGGACATTCCAGTGTGTCCCACCACCCGCAAAGTTTATCTCAGAGAGGGATAACTGGGGGTGGATCAAGTTTCTTGATTTCTTTTTGGATATGTGATGCGAGGTCTTTAACTTTTTTTGAGTTATCTAGAATGAAGGTGCAACACTCCGCACTCCGAAAAGGTGCCACCTTTTTCGGCTAGCACATAGCCAAGTGCCATTTTATTTTGTAATGCCACGGTTCAAACTGGTCGCATTTAGTCAGACATTTTACCGAGGACAGTGGCCATGTAATCGGCTACGTTTTGTATGATGGCCGTTAGTTTACTCAATTCATTGCCCATCCTTATTTCCCAATAGAAAGGAATAATTCTAGCATAAATTGCATCTCTTAAGGTAATGAAAGGTTTATTTTTTCAATTGGCTGGTTCTGAAACATAATGGAGAGATGATGGATGGCAGGTACTAAGTATCCTAAATAGCAAGATCCTAACCAATATTTTGGGAGCCAGGAATATGCTCTTTCATCACAAACAAAATAAGTCCCATTATAAGCAGAGTATAAGTAAATATCTTCTAAGTACCAATGATCTGAGAATGTTATATTATTTGTGAAGTTGTGTATGCCTGTTATTGTTGAGGACCATTTAATTCTTTGTAATAAATCTTGCATACATTTATAGGCCGTGTTAACATCTAAATAATTAGTACAAACACTATTGCCCATTTTCATCCCTTTAGAGTGATTACTAATGAGGCATATTGATCCTTTTTGTTTAATATTAATTGGGAGGCTAATATATTGAGGATTTTTGTTAGGATTATATATAAATTGGTGCCATCCTGAAAAGGGTTTTAGTGGATAGCCTACAGATTTCCATAAGTTGATGAATATCTGTAAGTAAATTTTGTACCTTCCTTTTTCACATGAATATGCTCCATAACGGACCACTACAGAGTGAGGGACGCTGTGATAGAATTCTGCTGTTTCTGAAGCATTAAAGGGAATAGTTAGAAAGGGAATACCCTCTCCTGAGTTAGTAGGGATTGCAATGCATACCCAACGATTGGAAATGTTGAAATTTTTAGCATATACCTTAGATGTGTAAAGGAATGTGTTCTTATTCAGTTCTGGTACAACATTTACAAGCCAATCAAAGAACTGAAAATGCATATTACAGCAAACATATTACAGATCTTAATATCTGTACGCGCGATTCACATGCGATGCGTGAATCCAACTTTTCTTTCCTTAGTATTGGTTAAAACACTCATTAAAAATTGATATCATGATTATATAATTCAGTAATAAATAATTAATAATAATAATTTCAAGTATACAAATAAAATGATTATACAGTAAAATAACTGAAGTTTAGTATATGATTTAGTAATACATTATTAATAATTCACTAATAAATGAATAATAATGCAGTAAATAATAGTTCACCAGAAACTTTCCATTTTGATGTTATTGGCTAGTGGTGCATATGAATTAATATGAACCATGCGGATTGGTGGGGCACTATGGGTAGGCATGCATTAGCCAAAGTATCTGATCAGCAACATTAGTACGTTAATGATAAGTCCAAATATGCAAAATAGGATAAGTACCTAAATGATGTTAATTCCTGTGCCACCCAACCAATTGGAAAGCCAAACCCAAAGAGTGTAATCAAAGGATTGGTCAAGCTTTTAAAAAACTTTGTATTGGATGTGAATTGCCAAGTCTTTGACGTCTTCTGGATTATACATAAAAGCCTGTTGAAAGGGTTAATTTTCTTGCAGAGACAAAAAGGACGTACAGTGGGTGGATAACTTGGAGTGATGCCATTTGCATCTCTAAACGTTTTTTATATATGTCACTCAAATGGACTGGGAGTAAAAGTTGGATTGCTGCCAAATTACTGCTTATCAATTATCTTAGAACAATGTGTTCTCTTGGAACATAGATTTGCTTTTAATAAAAATGGTGTGTTTTTTTTATTAAAACCAGCTTCCACATTGTCAGAAGTTTTAATTTTCAAGCTAATTTTAAAAATGTCAAACACAATAACTTATTGAATATATGACTGAACCAATCTTGCGCTGACCAAACTTGGTTTTCTGTAGATGAATTTGCTGGCTGTTAAAGGAAGCACAGCAAACAAGATTTGTTAATTACTTAAAATTAATAAAGCAACGTTCAAAATAGTGACAGTTTTATCAAGTTAACAGTTCTTCACAACTTTTTAGCGATACGTGACTTAGGGCTTCTCCCTGTAGCCAGGAGGCTGGCCTTCATCGTAGACTAGTCTGCAACAATGAATCTGAAACTCGCAAAATGGCCGTCCTCAACACTAGAAAGGAACCTCATATCTCTTCTGGACAGATTTGTCGTTAACGGAGGAGGAGAGGCAATGCCTTTTTTAGCAGTTGAGGTTTCGGACTGAGGTCTGGGTAGGATCAAGTTTAAAGCTGCAGACAGTTCTGGTTTTAAACCAGTGACAAAATGGGTTTTTGATGATAAATCTTTTAAATGGTTAAAAACCCAGGCTGTTGTTGTCATGGTATGCAGACATGCAAATAATGATATGCAGACAGGCATCTAATGAACACAGAGAACAGGACATGACCAATGAGCAGGCAGGACACTCAGGGGTGGTATCTCACTATAAAAGGCACGAGGCACTCACACTCCGCCTCTTTCCACTGATGAACATCTACAGAGTGAGCCACGGTGTATGTACAGTATAACACCTCCAGCACGTGGCTAAGAGCTAGTCTAGTTCAGTCAGACAGAGTAACCACACTTAGGTTAGCAGAGAGTCGAACTCATAGAGAACTGCTAACTGTGCTACTGGTTCAATAAATCAGATTGAACTAACTTCAAGGTCTGGAGTATTTTTTGGTTAAAGTTGCATCCAGTTGCAGCCTGTGTTATCCCAGAGTACATAACATGACAGTTGTCTTTATCACTTCAACTCCAAGCTGTTTGGTGCTTAATGGGTTAAGTTGTATGACACTTTGTTTGCCATTAGGCTCGTCGCTTCTCCGAACAGGCGTTTCTTGTTTAAAAATCTCACAGTCTATTAAAGCTGCCATGAGAGGCTTTTCATCGGGGCCAACAGCATTTTGTGGTCGGCCTCAGAGTAAGATAACGGTTTCTTCTGGGGTAAAAGTGTCCTTGACAGATAGTTCATTTGCCATACTCCCCCTGTGGAACCTCGATCAGTGTATTCATTGTTTTTGGAGCTGTGCCATTACTACAAAAGACCATTTCATACGTTTTCCACCATTTAGGCGAGTGGTTTTTCCCCATGCCTTCTTGATATTATCAAGGGACCACTGTCCTTTGGGGATATCATATTTTGATTCAATTTTTGTGGCAACTTCAGACAGCCCAAATTGTCTACAAATCAAAGACCTAAGATCATCCAATATATCGTCAATAGAGACATCCGGTACAGCGCAACCTCCCTTGGACGTGGGAAGTAGTTCTCTACCATTTGAAGGTCCTGAATCTATTTTAGGAGTCATGTCCGCCATAAACTCAGCCTTACACCCAATATTTTGGTCGTCAACTATGTTTGTGTATCTGTGTACACTACCGTGACTATTTTTCAGTCCCGTTTTATTTTAGTTTCAACGACCGGCACCCGATTGAATTAACACAGTCTATAAAATGGTCCTTTCTAAGGGGTCGAAGCACTGTCTAGCCGTTTTTCTTTGGGTCTTCCGTCCTTCTGGTCTTTCTTTGGGCTTCTGATTTCTTCCTGGCTGGCTCCTCCTCTTTTTGCCGAACCGCACCAGTTGTGGAGATCTACCATGCGGATCTAGTGGCACTTGCGAACACTAAAACTCAGTAGAAATTTGAGTTAACACTTCTCGGACGCAAATAAGAATCATTTTATTTGTCTCTATCGATTACAGTTGAGAATTATTTAAATCTTATTCTCTAATAAGTCCGGCATGCAAAAGGACTCAAAGAGAAGCAATTTCGTAGACAATTCAACTTTTAAATAATACAGAAACAATTTTCTTGCTTACGGCAAAGCAGCTTGCATTTACTTCGAGTTGGAAAGTGAAAGTATGAAAGACAGAGAGACAGCGAATAGTTATGTCAAAGTATAGATTGATTCCGGAATGGAAAATGGCCATACGATCTAACACGGTTATACTAAATCATATCTGTCTTTAGCCATCTAGCTACACGCCTATGTAATCCTAATTGATTCGGGTTAGAATCAAATAAGTTTGATTTGACGGCTAGCTGTCTGCCTTTAATGTGCAACATTAACTTGAAATGTTTCATAAATGAATTTTTGTATGTGTTTGGAATGCAATTCTGTACCGTTATCGCAAGCTGCTTGAACTGGATTCTTGCTGAGGACAATAGCGCCTTTAGGTTACTGTGCCATTGCCATGGAGCCTGCCCTGTCCTTGGGCACTGTCTTGAGAAATGTATTTATTAGTTTCGTGAAAAGTGTTTGTTTTATCATGATTTTTGTGTTTCTGTTAAATTGTGTACCTTAATGTTGTACTGTCTTGAAATGAATTATGCTGTTTCATGCTGAATATGTGTTTTGAAATGACCTGAGGTTATGAGTGCGTTTTAAAATGGGTATTTAATAGACTAGGGGCTTAATGCTAAATAGCTATCTTTTACCTATCACTTTTACCTATAGAAAATAGCTGGCTTCTACAGAAATTCTACAGATATAATATCAGTATTTCAGATCGAGTTAGACAACTGAGCAGTAATTTTGAACTTAGCTTTTTAAAAATTTGGTCATGGGGTGTGGGCGTCGTTGGCTGGGCCGGCATTAATTGCCCATCTCTAATTTACCTTGGACTGAGTGGTTTGCGAGCTCATTTCAGAGGACATTAAAGAGGCAACCAAATTGCTGTGTCACGCGTAGGCCAGTCCAGGTAAGGACAAGAGCGATCCTTCCCTAAAAGACATTACTGAACCAGATGGGTTTTTAATGGCAGTAAAAAATAGTTTTATGATTATCATTAGACTTTTAATTCCAGGTTTTGATTAAATTCAAATCCCAACATCTACCATGGTGGGATTCAAAACTGGGTCCCCCGAACATTACCATGGGTAGCTGGATTACTAGGCCAGTGATAGTACCACTACACCACTGCTTCCTCGTAAAACTGTGCCAATAAAAACCCAGTCAAACCTCATTCAATCGGTGAGGATAAAAAGGCAAATTGTAGTTAGTTCAATGATTTCTAACTGATTGCAGAATGCAAGTCTTCAACGGTGCGCCCAGTTGGGAAGTGAAGAATCATGCATAATAATTTCTGGACTACTGTGCTTAAATGCTCATGTGCAGACTCTAAAGTTGATGCCACTTTCAGTGGGGCAATAATAGCAGGCTTTGACAGTTTTGTCGTCATTACGACCACAGAATTCAGGCTGCTGATTTATCTCAGCTTTTCTCTTGTGTTTGTCAACCTTGATGGCCCCATGCCTTGGCCTGCCACTGTGTTTTCTCAGACAAATTGAGTTTTTATGACCAAATAAATGTCACCCTTTAAAACCACTTCTATTTGCTGATTAATCTTTCGTTGTCATGAGCAATGACAAAATATCCCCTTGCCTTCAAATCAGCTGAACTTCAGCGAAACGGAAAGCTCAAAGTGATGGGAATGTATTGCAAGTTGCAGATGCTGGCTCTCTGGAAGGCAAACATAAAATGCTAGAAACATTTAATAAGTTAGGCAGCATCTGTGGAGAGAGAAATACAGAGATAATGAGAAGGATTTTCCCAGCCTCAGGCAGACTTGGAGTTGGTGGGACCAGGAAAATAGCAGAAAGCTACATTGGAATGGTTCCCTGAAGCATTTCCACTGCCAGTGATGTTTCTTCGAGGCGAGCTGGGATGTCGGTCGGTTGCCCACTGAATGGAATGGGGCAACCGATTGAAATAATTCAGATCTCAATTAGGGGTGATTTAGAGGATACAGTGGCATTCCTTCAATGGTAGAACGGCACTCCTGCCATGTGGGGAGACTCAATGGTGGTGGCCGCCTTGCTGGGCAGGCTCAGGGGTCATTGGAACTGAAGCCACCATGCCCCATTGGCAGGGAGGCAGAATTAAACAGAATGCCCAAATGGCCCAGGAGAGCTTTCCTCTCCATTTCACAGGGCCTGCCATCTCCCCCTAAAATATTCAATTAGTTTTGTCCTGATGCAGGTTCTTCCATTTCGAGGTGCCCTTTCCATGCTCTTCCTTCCTTTGCAAGCTGAGCTTTCAGGTGTGGCTGGGCCAGCTACATCCTGAAGAATAGCAAGAGCAGAGGTGACCAAATAGGAGTGCGCCTCTGGGAAAAGGCTGGGCCGGTCTGCTTCGGGATCCCCATTTAGTTCTGATGCCGGGATCCTAAATCCCGTGGGAAGATTCTGTTATAGTTACAGGTCAATAATCTTTTATCAGGACTGGCATACATTGCAACTGTATTAAGTTCCTGGGGGGGCACCATCACCAACAGTCTGTCCTGGTCCACTCACGTTGATGCAAAAGTCAAGAAAGCCCAACAACGTCCCTGCTTCCTACGGAATTGCCAGCAGCATGGTTCAATTCCCGTACCAACCTCCCCAAACAGGCACCGGAATGTGGCGACTAGGGGCTTTTCACAGTAACTTCATTTGAAGCCTACTTTTGACAATAAACGATTTTCATTTATAGAGAGCATCCTATCCGGCTGCATCACAGCCTGCTATGGCAACTGTTCGGTCCAAGATCGCAAAAAACTGCAGAGTGTGGTGAACTCAACCCAACGCATCACACAAGCTTGCCACCCCCAAATTGATTCTGTCTACACCTCTCACTGCCTCAGGAAGGCAGACAGCATTATCAGAGACCCCTCCCGCCCAGGCATTGCCTTCTTCCAGACCCTTCCATCAGGCAGATGGAAGACTCTCAGGCAGATGGAAGACTTCAGAGAGTCTGAAGACTCTCACATCCAGACATAGGAACAGCTTCTTCCCCACACCACAAGGCTCCTCAACGGCTCCCCCTCAGACTGATCTGTTCCCTGTAAGAGCACTATTTACGATACCCTATGCTGCTCTTGCTCATGTATTTGCTTTGTTTGGCCCCTTGTTCTGCACTGTAACCAATCACTGTTTGTCGATGTACCATTTGTCAATGTTCTCTGTTGATTATTCTTTTTGTCTCTAATGTACGTACTGTGTACGTTCCTTCGGCCGCAGAAAAATACTTTTCACTGTACTTCGGTACATGTGACAATAAATCAAATCAATCAATCAATACTGGCAGGCATTTGCTGTAACTGAAATAAAGTTACATAATTTTGCGCTGCTAATAGAGTCACTATTGAGTACTGGTGTTTTAATTGTGTATAGAAAGGTAGAAGGATTGGCACATTGATTAGCACTATATTATTTAAGACCATGGACCATAAAACGGAGGAGCAGAATTTGGCCATTTAGCCCATCGAGTCTGCTCCGCTATTCAGCGAGATCATGACTGACCTGATATGTTAATCCTCAACTCCACTTAACTGCCTGATCCCCATGACTAACCATTGATTCCCTTCCCTGTTAAAAATCTGTCAACTTCAATTGCGAATTTACTGAATGACCCAGCAAGTATGTACTGATTGACAATACTAACTTTCTTCTATCATCGTGATTGCATCTGCTGTTTAAATTGCATTTTGCAAATTTTGCACTACAAATCTGGCCAGCATTCGCTTTATCAAATATGTAAAGGATAAGTCACACTGATTTTCCTCTTTACCATGAAGGTCTTGAGGCATCTGCACTTTGTGACGCTGCTGAAGAAGTCCCATAATGATAATGCTTGTCATTGCATAATTATCAGGAACCTTACGACATGGTTTTGCATTCTCTTTGCCCAAAGTGATGATTTGAGAGCTGCTGTTTGTATATTGTTTGAACTCTTGAAAACAGGTGATTGAAACGAATATTAATAAAACCCCTCGGGCCCTATTAATATTTATAAGATTATCACCACTGATATTAGTGGGGCTGGAGACGAAACGGTTCCAGAATACTCTTTGGCAATTACATCACTTAGTTTGAGAAGAATTTATGGAGAGGTGATTTACAATGGCATATGGTTTCATTTGTTTAGAAAGACAGAAAATTATTGTCATGTTGCTCTATTTTCAGATTTAAACCAAAAAAACTTTTTGAGCACAAGTTTTGCGCCCAATATGACTGGCACTCGGGGGCAGTTCTGGGGGCAGTGCCAAGGGGCAGTGCCAGAGAGGTCCATGGGGAAAGGGTTCACTGTGTCCAGAGGGGGGGGGGATTTCCCTGGGTGCCTGGGACAGAGTGTTCCCCATATCCATGGAAGTGGGTCTCCATGTCTGTGGGAGGGATTTCCATTTTTAATTTTAGCCCTGTTAGATTGGGGCACCCTTTAAAAAGGACACCCCAATCTCTGGAAAGCCACTGTTCCTGGCGGGATGGGCTCAGCATTTTATTTCCAAGTTTTTCAAAATTTGGCGGGCAAACACCGCTTTTCCTGTCTTAGACAACACTTTGAAAAAAAGTGGAAAATTCTGCCCTAACTCTCTCACCTGTTGATACACATGTTCTTCCCAGCAGAACTAACTTGGTGATGATCAAGACCAGGAATCAGGTCAATTTTTCCTTCAATAAAATCAGAACAAGCTGGATCAACTCAGCAGGTCTGGCAGCACCTGTGCAGAGAGAAGCAGAGTTCACATTTCAGGTCCATGGGCGTCATTCTCCGACCCCCCGCCGGGTCGGAGAATCGCCGGGGGCTGGCGTGAATCCCGCCCCCGCCGGTTGCCGAAGTCTCCGGCACCAGATATTCGGCGGGGGCGGGAATTGCGCCGCGCCGGTTGGCGGGCCCCCCCGCTGGATTCTCCGGCCCGAATGGGCTGAAGTCCCGCCGATAAATTGCCTGTCCCGCCGGCGTGGATTAAACCACCTTTTGAACGGCGGGACAAGGCGGCGTGGGCGGGCTCCGGGGTCCTGGGGGGGGCGCGGGGCGATCTGGCCCCAGGGGGGTGCCCCCACGGTGGCCTGGCCCACGATCGGGGCCCACCGATCCGTGGGCGGGCTTGTGCCGTGGGGGCACTCTTTCCCTTCCGCCTCCGCCATGGTCTCCATGGCGGAGGCGGAAGAGACTCCCTCCACTGCGCATGCGTGGGAAACTGTCAGCGGCCGCTGACGCTCCCGCGCATGCGCCGCCCGGGGATGTCATTTCCGCGCCAGCTGGCGGGGCGGAAATTCCGCCAGCGTCGGCCTAGCCCCTCAATGTTGGGGCTTGGCCCCCAAAGATGCGGAGCATTCCGCACCTTTGGGGCGGCGCGATGCCCGTCTGATTGGCGCCGTTTTGGTCGCCAGTCGGCGGACATCGCGCCGTTTCGGGAGAATTTCGCCCCATAGCACCCTACAATGGAGCAGTATTTCGCTTAAATGTTTCCTTCCTCAACCCTTGTGGGTATGTGACACTAACTGTGGTGCCATTGTGGCCTGGCTCAATTTCATAGCCTACTGCTACCCTCTATAGATTGCGGACATTGGGCTGGATTCTCCGATCTTGAGGCTATGTCTGAAGGAAGTGTCTAGTTTTACGATGAAAAAGTCGGCAGTGCCCCCTCCACCGATGCTCCGCCTGGTGGAGGGCCATTAGC
Organism: Scyliorhinus torazame; assembly: GCF_047496885.1. Classification (NCBI taxonomy): domain Eukaryota; kingdom Metazoa; phylum Chordata; class Chondrichthyes; order Carcharhiniformes; family Scyliorhinidae; genus Scyliorhinus; species Scyliorhinus torazame. The sequence goes on from NC_092717.1 coordinate 212,786,748, forward strand.
CGCGCCACGTAAAATGCCCGGGTTTCCGATATAAACGGCCGGAGAATTGCCAGGCACATGCGCACGGCGGCGACCTGCAGCGTTCGTGCTAGACAACATGGCACCGGCTGAGCGTGGACCCAGCCTCCAATTTCACCGTCAAAAGGGATTCTCTGCCCGATCACCGATTACGATAGCGGCGTCGGGGAACGGAGAATCCCGCCCATGTTCTTTCCAGCACTACCTCAGGCCATGCTCTGAGGCCGTCAATACGTCGTGCGGCGTACTCTCCGGCTGGTCGGCGAACACGATTTCGGCATCGGCGACCGAAGAATCCAGCCTGTACCAGAAGACTGGAGGATAGGCAATGTTTTAATAATAAGAATAATAATATTAATATTTATTGTCACAAGTCGGCTTACATAACAGCAATGAGGTTACTGTGAAAAGACCGTAGTCGCCACATTCCGGCAACTGTTCGGGTACACAGAGGGGGAATTCAGAATGTCCAAATTACCTAACAGCCGTCGTTCGGAACATGCGGGAGGATATCGGAGCACCCGGAGGAAATCCAGGGAGAACGTGCAGACTCCGCACAGACAGTGACCCAAGCCGAGAATCGAACCTGGGACCCTGGCGCTGTGAAGCAATAGTGCTAACCACTGTGCTACTGTGCCCTTATTTAGGAAGGGCTGCAAAGGAAAACCTAAGAATTATAGACCAGTGTGCCTATCATCTGTGGTGGGTCAGTTACTGGAGAGGATTCTGAGTGATAAGATATACAGGCATTTGGAAAGACAGGGGGCTGGATTCTCCGCAATTGAGACCAAGTGTTGACTCCATCGTGAAAACGATGGAGTTTCACGACGGCGTCATCGGGTCCCCAGCGATTCAATGACCCGCAAGTGACTAGCATGGGCGGATCGTGGAACTCATCACAATATCAACTGACCGGTGACCGATTCGCCGGTCCCGTGATTTATGCGACGCCACGGCTGGACTTAATCATTTTCCCCCCTCACAGACAAGCATCGCAGGAAAGATGGCTGCAAGGAGAACAGCTTCATGATTCTGGGACACCGAATTGGAGACCCTCCTTGACTCCGTGGAGGAGACGAGGCTGGAGTTGTGCCGCAGACTGGGACGGAGGTCAGCAGGCGCCATTGTTTGCCATGTCTGGGCAGAGGTGGCAGGTGCCATCAGCGCTGTTGGGGTGGTGACCCGGACTGCAGACCAGTGCAGGAAAAAACTGCATGGCCTCCTCAGGGCGGCCAGAGTGAGTACCCAGCATTGTGCCCCTGGCACCAAGTATCATACCCCCACACACATGTGATCCACCCCCCCCCCCCCCCGGGGAATGGCCAGACCCCCACCCTGACCAACATGGCTGCACCCATCCATGCCAGCCGCAATGGCTGTGTGCCCAGGCCACTGATACCATCAGACAACCAATTCCTGGGCTGCATATGTTGGACCGTCTAACACTGTTGCTGTTTGTGTTTGCCTCCCCCCAGGACAAGGCTGCGCACAATCGCCGGGAGAAGACCGGAGGGGAACCACGAGAACTGTGTCTCCTCACTGTGCCCGAGCAGAGGGCATTAGACATTG